>NC_135306.1:210393306-210738927 GCF_048772815.1 Callospermophilus lateralis
TTATATCACTGATTTTCTTCAATTTTTGAAAAATTATTTTTCAGTTGTAGATGAACACAATATCTTTATTATTTTTTTAATGTGTGGATGAGGATTGAACCCAGGGCCTCATGCATGATAAGCAAGTACTGTACCACTGAGCCACAATCCCAGCCCTTCAATTTTTAAATATGGAAAAAAAAAAAAAAAGTGTGTGTGTGTGGGAGAATTCTACATAACCCCACTAAATCTCACAAAATTATTTTTACAATTTTTCTTTAAATTGTGATATTAAAAACCTTCCTGCTGTTGAGCAACACATGCAGGAATAGAACCAGCTTCCATAAGACAGAGGTTCTGTTTGTCTATTTCCAGAAAAAAACATTTCACCATGGAAACAACTGAAAAATCTGACACTTCTAGTTGAATAGAAGTGTTTGACAGGGAGGTAATAAGACTCCAACCACACTTAGTTTATAACCATGCTGATTTTTTTTATCTGTCAGGTAAGTAGTATCCATGGAGAGACTCATTATACCCAATTCACAGATCCTCCTTTAATGCACTTAACCATGTGGACTAGGTATTCATCTCAGTATTTTCTAGTGATACATAGATAATGGGGGATTTTACAGAAAACATTACACTGCTTCATGCCGCTAGATTTAATTATATGGACTACACTGGAAACCTACCTATATTATGGTCCCATGATTAACATTCTGGCTATTTAAAGGCAACTTTGAGGAAAAGACAACTTAGAAGGACCTAAGCAAGCCAATCATACTGGCCCTTGGAATATAGATTATATAGAATATAGTTATTGAAATGGGACAATTATTGGAATGGAACTTTCCCATAACTAGCCATTCATTTCCACAAAATCTCCACCAATATTTGACAGCCCTAATCATTCTGCAATAGAATTTGGCATCTTTTCTAAATGAATGAAATGTACAAATACTTTGGCAGCACAACATAAAATCTCTAGAAGTGATGCATATGTTTTGGATTGATCTTCAAAATTTGATTTAAAAAACAGGCTTGTGAAGGTGCCACTTCCTACCAAAAGCCAAAGCCAGGAGGGTGACATGGAAGAATCACCACTGAATGTGTTTTGCTTTTACTTCTTAAAAAGAATTTGCAGGCAATCATGTTTAATTTGATTTTTAATATAACAAAATATCTAAGACATTAGGAAAATAGTTATCTAGAACAATTTTCAGAGTACAAAAATACAATTAGATATACAATTGTTCTGAGTCTTTAAAAATCCATATGATTTGGATTACTCCCTATTGTTTAGGTATTGCTTTGCCACCATGTAATGAAGGCCAAATTAAGGCCTGGCAAACTGATTGGTGTTACACTAGAAAGATCAATAATTTGTATTTGGGTTTATAGCAGTTATTCCTTATTTGATGATAATTTGGGTCCTGTATATCTTAATTTACTCTTTCAGGATTTTATCTGTTCCCATATTCACTGTTTCTATGGACATAATCCACTCTGTATGACAGAACAGAAAATCCAAGGAACTACAGGAACTACAAGGAACTACAAAGAACTACAAGGAGGGTTTCTGCTGTGGCCTGCAAGCCTATATTCAATCCTCTTATGTTCTAATTATTAGAAATGTAAAATTAAGCCAAAATGGATGATAGATGTCCTGTAAATTGTAAGAAATGTAATCTAACTAAGCTCATTTTCTTAATAATTTGGCTCAAAGTATTTCCAAAGCCCTATACAATGAAGTATTGAGAAAGAGATTGAAACTAAATCAAATGCTTTTAAAACTAGTGTTATAAATATTGATAATGAGTTTTCTGCTCTCAGAATTTGAACAAAGGCTTAAACGCCATGTTAACTATGTCTGTGTTACTATAGCCAAATATCGTACTTCCCAATAAAATTTGGAAAAACTCAGAAATCATCTGTTGGATGTTTGATTTACTAATAATAATGGCTTGAGCCTTGTGGATCTACATCAGAGTATTCTAGGTATTCAGAAAAGCAGAACCAATCTCATGTACCCTGCATCTCTAGCTAATGAAATTAATTGGCTTTCCATCCTTGAAACATGTTGAAACATTCTACATGGTATATTACTGAAATGATATGTTTGCTACTAATTTTTTTTATATCATGATAATAGGTTGTCTTACCCTTAGAACAAGGATACATAAACTCAAAGTAATTACCCCTCATTTGCATTTAAAAATTAAACATGGGGGAGATGTCAAGGCTCATTCACGGACAGTGTATGGAGCAAACTGGCATCATAGCCAGTGAATAAAAAAATTTGTTATCTGGGACCTTCCAATGGCCATATTGATGGGAAAGACTGCTCAGATACATGTGAGCTCTATTCAGCTCTGCCAGGTTCCACACACCACTGGACATGGGGTGACATGTTGAAGCCACCTAGCCATACAGAC
This sequence comes from Callospermophilus lateralis, assembly GCF_048772815.1. Lineage (NCBI taxonomy): Eukaryota > Metazoa > Chordata > Mammalia > Rodentia > Sciuridae > Callospermophilus > Callospermophilus lateralis. Next base: position 210,395,724 of record NC_135306.1, read on the forward strand.
TCCCATAGAGGATGTGGCCTCCTAAGATTCAAATGAACTTGTTTTCTGCAAGACACCATGAAGCAAATCTCCACTCACCTTATCCTTGCCTTTGATTTACCCTCCTAAATAAACAAAAAGAGCCATTTATTAAAAAGTAAAGCTCCAGCTTCTCTGTGAACTGGACCTATCAGGTGCTCTTTGCTTTTCAAAAATAATTCTGATAATCTTTTCTTTCTTCACCATTACTTTAGATGTTAACTTTTCAGATGGCTTATCCCTTCCTGCACAAGATGAATTACCCTGGTGAGGTGCTGGCCACCTTGTGTAACTGAAGAGACTCTGGGAATAGCACTGAAAAGTACTGAGACACTGCAGAAAGCCCTGAGTAAAACAGAGAGCCTGCTAATTGCCATGACTTTTGCTGATGGCTTGGGTGAGGTCACAGCTCTTTGAAAACCTGGGGAATATCCAGAAACACTGAGATTGGGGGGAATGTACAGAAGGTCAATGAAAAGCATAATACAGGGAATGAAAACATGAAGAATCTGTGGGAAGGCCCTGAACAGAATGGAGAAGACCAGGAATCCTAATGAGACTCTGGGCAATGATCCACAAGGCACTGAATAAACCAGAGTCCATGAGCCTCCTTTTTGACCTGCAAAAGTTCTGATATAAAGAAAACAAAAGGAGACAGAAGCAAGGTACAGAGGCAAAGTGGCAAAATAGCAGGATGGAAGAGTGGCAGAAAGGCAGCAAAGGCCCCTTGTCAAGCTGGAAGCTTTATTGATATCAAAAGGCCACATTAGATCACTGGCATCAGAGTTACATTACTGTTCATTGTGCCATTAGGCAGTTACAGAGTCAGCAACATTATGCAGCTTATTTCTCAGTTACATACGTTAGTTGTAATGTGCAAGGTTAGGAGTTTCATGTAGCTCTCAAGAAAGTCCATTGTTTAAAGTTACTGTGATGTGGACAGGTTCAGGCTCAGTTTAGGTTGGTGAAATATTATGGTTGTCTAATAAGAGAATTCCTTTATTCCCAGGAGCTGAGCACCTAAGATCAAGGTCAAGGCTGATAAGATTCTAGCACAGAGCCTCCTCATGCAGGGCATGGCCACAGCACCTAGGCATTGCACATGTATTGTTTACCATATGAGCTACTGTGGGAAACTGCAGAATATTCTAAGTGGGGAAAAAAGGGTGCCTGTTACCAGCTGAGCGTTTGCTCACCAGGAATGCTGTCCTGTACATCTCCACAGCCAGAATCCTTACACTCTGAATTCCAGTAATGTCCCAAGAATAGCTGTGAACCCAAATTAGAAAAAAAGTAAAGGCCTTGAATGGCAAGAGACACATCTGAAGGCCTTTGAATCTCACAAATTCACGGAAAGCATCTGAAGACACCTGAAATACTATGGACAGTCCTGAGTAACATTGAGATCCTGGATATTGTCCTGAGAACTACAGATACAACATGGAAGGCATTGAGTCATACCAAAGATCATGGGAAAGCTATGAGCTTTATAGCTAAGCTGGAAAATGACTGAGACACAAGAAAAATCTGAAAAAGATCCACAACACCACATTGACCCTTGTGGAGGCCCTGATCCCACTATAAACTACTTATTGAAAGCCTTTAATCTTACAGAAGCTCTCAGAGAAATCTGAGACCAAATAATAACTATAATCTGAGTGAAAATACTAGAGAACACTGTGAGCCCATGAAAGACATGGAGAAAAGCACTGAGTGAGACTGAGACTCTGCAGAAAATGATGAGCTTACATCAAGAAACGTGGGGTAACCCAGAGTTCAACTGCTATGGGGGAAAGCCCTAAGAACCAGTATGACAATGAGAATATATCTCTGTTACAGTGACAGAGTAAACAAACCTCTATTCCTCATTGAGACCCTGTGGAAGGCCATTATATTTCCAGAATACTGTGGAAGAATCTGAGCATGACTAGAAATTATGCAGAGTTCTTGAACGTACTGAAAAAATAGGGTAAAACCTAGGCCTCACTGTGAATCTCAGGAAGAACCTGACACAAAATAAAACTGTGAGAAAGATGCAGAGCACCACTGTGATACTGAAAATGACACTTAGCTCAATAGAGACCTTGGGAAGGGCCCTGGGATTGATTGAGAAACCCTGAATGGCCCTGAACACAGTGATTTCTTTAGAATTATTCAGAGCAACACTCTGAGGCTGGAAGAAACACTGACACTCTAAAAATATAACTGAGCTTTATGGACAACCTATAGAAAACCCCACAACAGTAGGAGACCCTGAGGTAGTTCCTGAAATTCAGTGTTCCCCTCAAAAAACAATGAGATCAATTGAGATATGTGGAATGGCCCTGAGAAAATGGTGAAAATGTAAATGTTGCTGATCTGCATTGAGAACCTGGAAAGGCAATGAGAACACTAAATACCTAGGGAAGGCAGTGCACACATCTATCAACCTAAGGAAGAGTCTTCTGACTCCCTAAAAATCTGAGGAATATATTGAACAACATTGAGAAAATAGTGATTGAAATTAATGAATCTAAGACTCTTGTGAAGGGCAATATTCCAAGGACCATGAAGACCATGTGGACATGTTGAAACAACAGGAAATTCTGCAAAAGGCCTTGAGCCCTCCTGATACTCTAGGGTAGGTTCTGAGGCTCACTGACTCTGGGCAAAAACAAAAACAAAAACCTGAGCCACTCTGATACCCTAAGTGTCACTAAGGCAGTAACATATGCCCTGATAATCAGTGTAACATGGGAAGACTACAGCTTCAGTGAGTATCTGAGAAGGCAAGACAAGAACAAGACAATGCAGAAGGCCCTGGGCACAATTGTACCCTGGGGAATGCCCTATGACTCAGTAATATTCTGGTCTGAACCTGAGCAACACTTTGGCTCTGGGAATGGCAATGAACTCCACTGACAAGCTGGAAAAGTGCTGAGATCTACTGAGACAAGGGAAAAACTCTAAACCAGTGTGTCTTTGGGGAGCTATATAACCATGGTAAGACTCTGGGAATAGCACTGAACATTACTGAGACACTGCAAAAGGACTTGGACAGTTTGATGAACTGGGGAACATCCAAACCCAACTTAGATGTGGGGAATGTCCAAAAGCACAACTGAATGCAGGCGGAAAAGAAGCAGAACACTGAGACTCTCGAGGAGCAGACTAAGCATGACTGTGAAATGGGAAGATCATGAAATCCTCTGAGGACCTAGGCCAGGACCCACAACTCACTGAATCTTTACCAGAGTCCATTAGACTACTTAGGCAGCTGCAAAAGCCCCGAAGTCCTCTGATACACTGGGAAACCACTGAACACCAATTGGAAACCAATGAGGGACCTGAGTGCCAAGAGACACCTTTGAAGGCCTTTGAGTCTCACAAACTCATGGAAAGTGTATGAAAACCCCCAAAATTATACGGACAGCCATGATTCACATGGAAATCCAGGAAATTGTCTGGAAAACTACAGACACACAATGGAGGGCACTGAAGCCTTCTAAAGAACACAAGAATGCAGGAGTTTCATTGTTCATCTAGAAAAGCACTGAGACACAGCAGACATTAGGAAACATCCACATCCCAACTTACACACTGGTAGAGACCATGATGTCCACTGACAAAATATTAAAGGTCTTTAGCCTCACAGATGCTATGGGAAAAGTCTGAGACCCTGAGATCTCAAAAGAACCCTAGAGAATTCTCTGAACCCTGTAAGTCCTTGGGGAGACCACTGAGCCAGACTGAGACCTTGGAGAAAGCCATGAGCTCACACTAAGAAAATTGGGCTACCCTGAATGACTACAATGAGGGGGAAAGGCCATGAGCACCACTATGACACTGAGAGAATCTGCATGTTACACTAACACAGTGGGCAAGGCTCTATTCCCCAATGACACACTAGGGAAGGCCATTACTTCCCCAGAATATGGTGTATTATCTGAGCATCACTAGATATTGGGCAGAGTTTTTTTTTTTTTTTAAGAGAGAGGGAGAGAGAGAGAGAGAAAACATCTTTCTTTGTATGTGGTGCTGAGGATCGAACCCGGGCCGCACGCATGCCAGGCGAGTGCGCTACCACTTGAGCCACATCCCCAGCCAGGGAAGACTTTTATATTCACTTAAATAGTACTGTAGGTCCTAGGCCCCACTGCACTATTTTGAAGGCCCTGACACACAATCAAACACTGAGAAAGATGGCAAGAACCACCATGATGCTGGAAATAGTACTTAGCTTCAAAGAGACACTGGGCAAGGCCCATGGATTCTCTGAGAAAATTTGAGTGACCCTGGACACAGTGTTGACCTTTCAGAAGGTCCAGTGCCTCACTTCAAGGTTGAAAGAAACACTGAGCATCAGTAAGACTCTGAGAATTACATTGAACCTCACAAACAATCTGTAATATACCCAGAAATTTAAAAAAAAATACCTTGAGGTTGGCTTTGAAACTCAGTGATTCCCTGTGAATCACGCTGATCTGCACTGAAAGCCTAGGAAGAAAACGAGAGTCTAAGAATCTTGGGGAGGTTCTGCACATACCTGTCAAAGTAAGAAAGGGGCCTTCACCATCCTAGGAATCTAAAGATTATTTTGAACCCTATTGAGGCAACAGTGAATTAAATTAACAAATCTGTGACTCTTGTTGAAATCTTTAGCCTCTTCTAAGCACTGGGTAATATTACAAGCATATGAAACCCATATGGATTTTTTAAACAAGATTAAAATTCTGGGAAAGTTCTTGTGTCCTCCTGAGACTCTAGGGATACCTTGATGCATACTGACACTAGAAAAGACAGTGAACCCCAGTGATACCATGAGTGTCATTAAGAATCTCTTAATGACAATGATCATCAGTGTAACCAGGGAAGATTGTAGCTTCACTGAATGCTGGAAAGGCAATTATACCACAAAGACACTGTGGAAGGACATGGGCACCACGGTTCTGAGCAACACTTTGACCTTTGGAATGCTAATCAACTCTGCTTGGAACCTGGGAAATGTGCTGATATTACTGAGATCCTGCAAAAAACTCTAAACCTATCGTGCCTTTGGGAACTATCTAAGCCCTGGTGAGACTCTGGGAAAAGCACTTAACATGACTGAGACTCTGCCAAGGCACTGAGAATAACAGAAAGCCTGGTAATGGCCATGAGTTCTACTAGGGTCTGGGCAAGGTCTTTGGCTCTTTGAAAACCTGGGTACATCCTGAAGCACACTGAGATGGTGGGAATGTACAAAAGCTCGATGCAAAGAACAAATGGAGTGAAAAAGATCACTAAAAATCTGTGGGAAAATCCTGAGCATGACTGTGAGACTGGAGAAGACTAGGATCTTAGCCATGACCCACAATGCACTGAATGCACACCAGAGTTCATGACCCAGCTTAGTGAGATGCAAAAGACCTGTATACCAGTGATACACTGAGAAAAGCCTCAACACCACTTAGAAACCAGTGAGGCCCAGAATGCCAAGAGACACTTTTGAAGGCCTTTGAATCATACAAACCCATGAAAATCATCTGAACACACATGGAATGTTAAGTACAGTCCTGAGTCAACTGTAACCCTGAAGAACACTGTGGAAGGCATTGAGGCCCACTAAGGAACAAGGAAAAGCCATGAGCTTCATTGAAAATTGGAAAAAGTATCCAGACACATGGAAAAACTGAGGGAAATACCACATTGACTTTGGTGGCGGCACTAAAGCTCATTGAAAATCTATATACCTAAGTCCTTTTGATTCACAGATGCTGTGGGTTAAATCTGAGACCCATTCATATCTAAAAATCTCAAAAAAGACCCTACAAAGTTCTGTTGCCACTTTAAGTCATTGGGAAAAGCACTGAGCCAGACTGTAACCATGGAGAAAGCCACCAGCTTATACCAAGACACATGCGCGACCTTGAATACTTACAAATTAGGGGAAAGCCCTGAGCACCACTATGACACTGAGAGTAACTCCATGTTATATTAACACATTGGGCAAGGCTCTATTCCCCAATGAGACACTAGGGAAAGACATTATTTTTCTAGAATACCATGGAAGTATCTGAGCACCATTGGATGTTGTGCACAGTCTCACAGTAACTGAAATAGTTGCAAAAACCTGAAGCCTCACTACAATATTTAAGAAGCCCCTGACACGGAAACACACTGAGAAAGATGGAAAGCACCACTGTAATGTTGGGAATGACAATTACGTCCACAGAGACCCTGTGGAAGGTCCTGGGATTTATTGAGAAAACTTAAACAACAGAGAACCCAGTATTAACTTTCAGAAGATTCAAAGACATACTCTGAGGCTGGAGGAAATATGAAGGATTTATTGATACTCTGTGAAATGCACTGAACTTCATGAATAATCTGTCATATTCTCTGATATAAAAGGATACTCTAGGGGAGAGGAGGGGTAGGGGGAAAAGGAAGGAGTGTAGAATGAAATAGACATTATTATTGCTGTGTTTATATACGTGACTGCATGACCAATGTGATTCTGCAACCTGTACACTCAGAATAATGAGAAATTATATCCCATCTGATTCAAATGTTAAAAAAAAAAAGATACTCTGAGGTTGGCTCAGAATCTCAGTGTTCCCCTGAAAAAGCCCATGAGAACTATTGAGACCCTTGGGAAGACTCTGAGCACATGATGTAATTGAAAATGGTGCTGATGGGCACTGAGAGCCTGGGAAGGCATTGAGATCACTAAGAACCCTGGGAAGTTTGTGCACATATCAGTAAACCTAAGGAAGGGCACTTTGCATTCTTAAGAATTTGAAGATTATTTTGAACAACACTGAGACAACAATGAATAAAATTAATAAATCCGAGACTTTGCTGAAGGTTATAGCCTATTCTATACCCTGGGCAGCATTCCAAGCACCATGAAAACCATATGGATCTTTCTATACAAGATTGAAATTCTGAGGATGGCCTTGACCTCTCCTGAGAATCTAGGGTATGCCCTGATGTTCACTTATACTGAGATAGTCCTTCAGCCCCTCTGATATCCTGAGTGTCACTAAGACTCTGTGGTAGTCCCTGATCATCAGTGCTCCTTGGAAAAATGTAGCTTCACTCAGTGTCTGGGACTGCTTTGACACCAATAGACTCTACTAATGGCCCTGGGCACCACTGTGATCCTAGGGAATGCCCTGAAACTCAGGAAGACTCTGGGCTGCCCCTTCATAACACTGTGACCTTGGGAATGAAATAAATTACAGTGACAACCTAGGATAGGTACTGAGATTACTAAGACCTTTGCAAAACTCTGAACCAGCAAATTATAAAAGCCCTGATGAGACTCTGAGAAAAGCACTGAACATGACTGAAACTCCGCCAAATGTTCTGAGAAAAACTGACAGTCTGGTAATTGTCATGGGTTCCACTGAGGCCCTGGGCCACATTCTTAGCTCCTTCAAAACCTTGGGAACTTCCTGAACTACATTGAGTTGGTGTGAATGTACATGGGCTCAATGAAATGCATGATGAAGGGAAGGCGAACACTAAGTCTCTGGGCAAATAACCTGAACAGGATATTGAGATTGAAGAAGACCATGAAGTTCACTGAGAACCTCAGCAAGGACCCACAATACATTGAATCTGTAGCAGAGTCCATGAGCCTCATTAGTGAACTAAAAAACCTAAATTCCACTGATACACGGGAAAAGGCCTGAACATCAGTACAAATCAAGTGAAGGCCCCGAATGCCAAGAGGCAATTGTGAAGGCCTTTGAATCACTTAAACTCATGGAAAAAAATCAGAATACCCAGAAACACTATGGACAGCCCTGAACCACACCGAAATTCTGTAGATTGTCCGGAGAATGACAAATACACTAAGGAAAACATTGAGATCCAGTATAGAACATGGGAAAGCCAGGGGCTTCTATTGAGCTGCAAAAGCACTGTCATAAGGAGACCCTGGGACAGAGCCACAACCCAACCTTGACCCCTGGTAGAGGCCCTGAACCCAGCTGTGAAACTATTTTTTGAAAATCTTTAGCCTCACAACAGCTGTGGAAAAAACTCTGAGACCTAATATTAACTGGCCACTCAAAAAAGACCCAAGAGAATTCCCTGAACACCTGTATGTCATTGGGGAAAGCACTGAGCCAGACTCAGATCCTGGAGAAAGCCCTGCACTTTTATTCTGTAATATGGGGTAGCCCGAGTGCCCCTGACACAGTGGGAAGGCCCTGAGCACCACTGTGATAGTGGAAACATCTCTGTGAAACAAACACACACTGGGCATGGCTCTATTCCCCAATGAGACACTAGGGAATAACATTTTCCAAGAATACTGTGGAAGAATCTGAGCAGAACTAGATATTGTGAAGGACTGTTAATCCACTGAAGTAGTGGGGTAGGCCCTAGGCCTCACAACAATTCTTGAAAAGGTCCTAACACAAAATCAAACTCTTGGGAAGATGCTGAACACAACAGTGATCCTAATAATGACACATAGCTCTACAGAGACCTTGGGAAATACCCTGGAAATCATTAAGAAAGCCTTAGTGGTCCTGAACACAGTGTTTTATTTGGTGAGATTCACAGCCTAAAACTGAGTTTGGAAGAAGCACTGAGCATCACTGAGACTCTTGAGAATAGCACTGAGCCTTATGGGCAAACTGTAAAATATTCTGACATAACAGGATATGGCTGTTGGCTCTAAAATTCAGTGATCCTGTCAAAAATGTAATGAGAACTATAGAGATGCCTGGGAAGGCTCTGATCAAGTGGTAAAATTATAAATGGTGCTGATGTGTACTGAGAACCTGAGAAGGTAATGAGAACACTAACTTTCTTGCAAAGGCTATGAACACATCTGTTATCCTAAGGTTGGGTCCTTAGTATTCCTAAGAACCTGAAGAATATTTTGATCACCATTGAAACAACAGTGAATGAAATTAATAAATTTTAGAATTTTGTTAAAGCCTTGAACCTCTTCTAAACACTGGGCAATATCCAAGCCCCCTTCTTGACACTAATTTTCTGTGGTACCCCCTGATCATCAGTGTGACCTGGGAGGACTATAGCTTCACTGAACTTCTGAGAAGGTAATGACACCACAGAGACTCTGCAGAAGACCCTGGGTAACACTGTAACACTGGGAATGACAATGAACTCCACTGAGAACCTGAGAAACATGCTGAGATTTGCTTAAACTCTGACAAAAACTCTGAACCCAGTGTGTCTTTAGGGAACTATCTAAGCCCTGGTCACACACTGGAAAGAAAATGGGATGTGAATGAGACATTGAAAAAGGCCCTGAGAAAAAATGGAGAGTCTGGTAATGGCCATGAGTTCCAGTGAGGCAATGGGCAAAGCCTTTGGCTCTCTGAATACCTGAGACACTTCCTGACCCATACTGAGTTGCTGGAAATGTCCAAGACTCAACTGAATGCACACACATGGGAATGAGAGCACAGAGACTCTGGGGAACACCCTGACAAAGGCCATGGTACTAGAGGAGTCCATGTAAACCACTGAGACCCTAGACAAAGACCCACAATCCACTGAATCAGTACTAGAGACCATGAGCATCCTCATTAACCTGCAGAATCCCTGAATCCAAGTAACACAGTGGGGAAAGCCCTGAATGCCAATTACAAACCACTGCATGCCAAGTGACTCTTTTAAAGACCTTTGAATCAAATAAACTCATGGATGCCTCTGAATAGCCCTGAAAATCTATGGACAGCCCTGTGTGATACTGAAACTCTAGAAATTGTCTGAGAAGAGCAGATACACTGTGGAAGGCATTGAGGCCCTCTAAAGAACACAGGAAGGCCATGAGCTTTCTTCTTGACCTGAAAACCACTCAGACAGAAGGAGACCCTGAGAAAAGTCCACAACCCTTCTAAGAATGTGTTGTAGGTCCTATACCCACTGTCATTCTATTTATTACAATTCCTTAGAACACAGATGCTATTTGGAAAATCTGAGAAAATCATACCTGAGATCTCAAAAAACACACTAGAGAATCCCTTGAGGCCCTGTACATCAGTGGGGAATGCACTAAGCCAGACTGAGATTTTAGAGAAAGCTCTGAGCCTACACTAAGAACCATGGAGTAGCCCCAAGTGCCACTGACACATGGTGGTAAGCCATGAGCACCATTATGACAATGATAATATCTCTCTTTTACAATGAAACATTGGGCAAGGCTGGGTTCCAAAATGAGACTCAGGAAAAGGGCATCATTTTCCCTGAACGTGTGGAAAAATCTGAGGACCACTAGATATTGTGCAGAGTTGTGACATCCACTGAAATACTAGGGTAGGCCCTAGGCCTCAATGGGATACTTGAGAAGGCCCTCACACACAATCAAATTCTGAAGGAGATGCTGAGCACCACTTTGATAATGGGGATGGCCCTTAGCCCCACAGAGACCCTGAGCAAAGCCCTGGGATTCATTGAAAAACCCTTCAGTGCCCAGAATTCAGTGATTCTTTGGGGAATATTGAGAGCCTCTCTTGGAGGCTGGGAGAAGAACTGAGCATCATTGAGACTCTGAGAAGAGCACTGAGCCTCGTGGACAACCTGAAAAAGACTGTGAAATAATGAGAGACTCTGAGGTTGGCTCTGCATTCAGTGTTCCCCTGGAAAAGGTGATAAAACCTATTGAGACTTTGGGATGGCCCTGAGCACAGGATGAAATTGTGAATGGTGGTGACCAGCACTGAGAGACTGGAGAGGCAATGGGACCATTAGGACTCTTGGGAAGGTTTTTGTGCAAACTTCTATCAAACTAAGGAGGAGCCCTTAGCATTCCTAAGAATCTGAAGAATATTTCCAACCCAATTGAGAATAATGAATAAAAATTAATGAATCTTTGGCTCTTGTTGAAGCCTTGGGCCTCTTCTATACACAGGGAAATATTTCAAGCACCATGAAGGCCATGTGGACATTTCTAAACAAGATTAAATTTCTGGGAAAGTTTTTGAGCCCTCCTGAGATTCTAGAGTAGGCCTTAAAACCCAGTGACATGGAAAAGACCTTGATCCCCTCCAATACCCTGAGGGTCACTAACACGCTGGGTAAGTATTTGCCATTATTGTTTCCTGGGAATAGTATAGCTTTTCTGAATGTCTGGGAATGCAATGATGCCACTAAGACTCTGATGAAGGCTCTGGGCACAACTGTGACCATGGGGAATGCCCTGAGACTCAGTAAGATACTTGGCTGTACCTGAGAAACACTGTGATCCTTGGAATGGCAAGGAACTCCACAGATATCCTGGAAACTGGGCTGATATTTACTGAGGCCCTGGAAAAACTCTGAAAATAGTGTGCCTTTGGAGATCAATCTAATCCCATCTGACACTCTGAGAATAGCTCTGAACATGACTGAGATACTTGAAATGGCCCTGAGGGGGGAAAAAAGCCTGGTAATAGCCATAGGTTCCACTGATGTGCAGGGCCTCGAGGGCCAAAGGCTCTTTGAATATCTGGGAAACTTCCTAAACCACACTGAGTTGCTGGAAATGTCCAAGAGGTCAACTGAATGCAGAAGCATGGGAAGGAGAACACTAAGATTCTCAGGGAACACGCTGAGCAAGACCCTGGGACTAGAGAAGACCATGAAAACAACTGAAACCTTGACAAGGATCCACTGAGTCAGTACCAGAGTCCATAAGCCTCCTTAGAGACCTGCAAAATCCCTCAATTCAAGTGATATACTGATAAAAGCTCTGAATGCCAATTACAAACCAATAAAGGCCCTGAGGCTAAGAGACTCTTTTGAAGACCTTTGAATAATACAAACTCATGTGTCAAGAGCTGTCATGTATGAATCAAGTGCCCCTTAGCCTTGAGTGGTGACAATGTGGAGATGTGGCAAAAGCCAGCAGTGGGCTGTGTGTGGGGGGGAACTATGGGCACTGAGCACACAAAGTGGACTAAACCAATGTTTGCCATTTTGGGGGGTAGGCCTCATTCTGGTCTTTTTGCTTGCTCCCTAAATGTCAGTGAATTTGCTGACAGCAGACATTAGAAATCTACACTCAACTCTCTGAAATCTGACCCCTTGCCTCATTTGAATTTCTTCTCCCCAGTAAAAGGGTTCATTATGTGTTCTCTCTCTTGCTCTTTCCATGGATACCTAAGGTTAGAGGAAAAAATCACAGGACTCAAAGAAAATGATATCTCTGTCTCTATTGTGATTATTTCATGCAGCCCAGTTCACCTTGAGTGACCTTGAGTGTTTAGTTGTGAGATGCAACACTCATGGAAGCTTGTGAACACCCCTTAAATCCTGTGGAGAGACCTCTGTCACTCTGATATCTTGAAGATTGTCCTGAGAACTACAGATACACAGTGTAACTTTTTGAGGCCCAGTAAAGGACATGGGGAAGCAATGATCTTCATATGTGAGCTGGAAAAGCACTGAGACAAAAAGAGACCATGGGGAAGAGCCACAATTTCACACACACCCAGGTGGAGGCCCTGAATCCCACTGTAAATCTATTTATTGAAGTTCTTTACCCTTACAGAAGCTCTGGGGGAAAATCTGACACCAAATCATACCTGAGATCTCAAAAAAGACCCTAGAAAGTCTCCTGAGCCCCGGTAAGTCATTGGGGAAAGCACTGAGGCAGACTGAGACCCTGGAGAGGCCGACTGAGGCCCTGAGCTTTCACTAAGAAACATGGGGTATATTTGAGTGCTGCTGACACCATGGTGAAAGCCCTGAGCACCAGTTTGACAAGGGGAATATCTCTCTTATACAGTAACACACTGGTTAAGGCTCTATTCCTCAGTGAGACACTGGGGAAGGACATTATTTTCCAAGAATACTTTGGAAGAATCTGAGTACCATTAAATATTGTGCAGAATTCTTAAATCCACTGAAATAGAAGGGGCTGGTCCTAGGCCTCACTAAGATACTGGGGAAGGACCCAACACACAATCAAACTGTGGGGAAAATGCTGAGCACAGCTGTGATGCTGGGAATGACACTTAGCTCCACAGAAACCCTGAGCAAGGCCTGGGATTCACTGAGAAACCCTGAATGGCCCTGAACCCAGTGTTTCCTTTGGGAAGGTTCCGAGCTTTGCTTTGAGGCTGGAAAAAGAGCTGAGCATCACCTAGACTCTGAGAATAGCACTGAGCCTCATGGACACCTATACAATACTGAAATAATAGGAGCCTTTGATGTTGGCTCTGAAACTCAGTGTTTCCTTGGAAAATGGAATGAGCACTATTGAGACCCTTTGGAAGACCCTGAGTAGATGGTGATATTATGAATGGTGCTGATCTGCACTGAGATTCTGGGAAGACAATGGAACAGAAAGACTCTAGGGAAGGTTCTGAACACATCTGTCCAATCTAAGGAAGGGCCCTTTGCCCTAAGAATCAAAGAATATTCTGAACACCACTTAAGCAACAGTGAATGAAATTTATAAGTGTGAGATCCCTATTGAAGCTTTAGCCTCTTCTCAACACTAGGCAACATTTCTAGCATCATGAAGATCATGTGGACCTTTCTAACAAGAATAAATTTCTAGGGAAGGCCTTGACCACAATATCATTTTTTTCCAGGAATTTTGTTTTTAAAATTCTGGGTTTTTTTAGTTCATAATTTTAATCCATTTAACCTAGGTTTTTCTAATCAGACCTATTTTATCCAGTTATAGACTTTATATTTATATATATTATATATGTATACATATATACTCTGCTTTTTTTAGTGGCCAACTTATAAGGGTTAGCTCTCAATCTAATATATTTTTAAAAAGGTTCAGAGCTTTTTTTTTTTTTTGGAGTGTGCATGTATGTTCACTGGTGTATTGTCATGTCTCCATGTTTGGTATCAAAATTGGCATATAAACTCATAGGCTAAAGTGTTTAGAAATGGATCCAAATTCCTTTGGTTCACATGATTTAAATAGTTTGATTTAAATTAGGTAAACAAAAAAATATAAATATGTGTTTAAAATCACAAGTTTTTCTAGGTGGCCAAACAACTAATAAAATGTTGATGTTTATAAAATCTCTTATATCCATTGCTTCTAGGATTGTTTATCAACAAGGAAGAGATGACTAATGATGTTGATACAGTTCTCTGATATTTTGGTTTTTAAAAATAAGTAAATTGAATTTGGCATATATACATGGAGTTGGAGAATATCATTCAAAGTGAAGTAAGCCAATCCCCCAAAAATGTGTAGGACAAAAATGTAGCAAAAAGGTTCACTATAAACTTGCTGAGTATTCACAAAAACAATAGAAAAATAAAATTCACTCCTCTACAGGTAAAGAATCCTAGTATCAAGTCTCATCACAAAATCATTCATTTCTTTTTCTCACTTTCCAAAGCACAAACTTCTAGTAGATAAACCCCAAAATATTTTATCTAATATTTCAAAATATAAAGATTCATAACAATAATCCAAAAAAGTCCACAGAACCACTTTTTTCATGGCAGAGGACTGAACTTAACAATATATCCCATTAATCATCTTAATAATTATTTGCATTTATTTAAGAGTCTCTAGAATTGTAAAAATATTTTTTTTCTCTCTTTCTAAGGACAAAGTATTCCCAAATATTAAAAAGTTTAACATCACAGATTTTTATTCTGTTTAATTCACTTGCTTTTTACAATTTAGCTGGCAATACTCTGAAATCCTAAGAGCACTTAACATTTAAACATAAATTCCAAAAGTACTAAATTTCTAAAATTCACCCTGGAATCCTTGTAGGGATCACAAATTGTCAGGTCACAGATTGTTGTGTTTCAACACTAAAACACTCAAGGTCACTCCAGGTGAACTGGGCTGCATGAAATAACCACACAGAGACAGAGAAATACCTTTATGTTTGGGTTTTGTTAAGGTTCCTGTGATCTTAGGTGTCCATGGAAATAGAGACGAGGCCCTGAGCAACACTTTGACTATGTGAACATCCTTGAGTTTCAATGACACACTAGGCAAGGAACTAATTCTCATTGAGACACTAGTGAAGGCCAATATTTTCCAAGAATTCTGGGAAAACAATCTAAGCATCATTAGATATTGTGAAACAACCTAAAACCCACTGAAAGATTAGCACAGGCCCCAGGCTTACTATGATATTAGGAAGGCTCTGACACTCAATTAAACACCAAGAATATCCTGAGCACCACTGTGATGCTGGGAATGACACTGAGCTCCACAGAGACACTGGAAAAAGTCCTTGGGATTCAGTAAAAACACAAAACAAACAAATAAACAAACAAAAAACCCTGAAAGGCCCTGAACCAATGTTTCCTTTGGGAAGGTTCATTGTCACTCTGATGCTGAAGAAGCACTGAACATTAACTGGAGACTCTGAGAATAGCACTGAACATATGGAGAAATTCTATTAAACCAAGAAAAAAGAAGACACTGAGCACAACTGTAATAATAGAAATATCTCTGTTAAAATAACAAACTGGGCACGGCACTGTTTTCCTTGGAGACTCTAGTGAAAGCCATTATGTCCCCAGAATACTGAGGAAGAGTCTAAGAACCACTAGATATAGTGCAGAGTTTGTAAACCCACTGAAAGAGAAGTATAGGCTCTAGCCCTCACTATGACACTTAGGAGTGCCCTGACACAGTTAATCAAACTTGGGAAGATGCTGAGTACCACTGTGATGCTGGAAATGGCATTTAGCTTCACAGAGACCTTGGGTAATACTCTGAGTTTTATTAAGAAACTCTGAATGGCCCTAAAACTATGGCCCTCAGCCTTCTAAAACTTTGAAGAAGATTTTGAATATCATTGAGAACATCCAGGCCTCATGCTGAGTCTGGAAGAAGCACTGAACATCACTGAGACTCTGAGAATAGCACTGAGCCTCATGGAAACCTGTAAATAACACAAAAAATAAAAGAAGACTCTGGGGATGGCTCTGAAACTCAACCCTGGAAAGGGTGATGAGACCTATTGAAACCCTCAGAAGGACCCTGAGCACATGGTAATCTTGGGAAGGTGGCTGAACTACATTGAGAGTCTGGGAATGCAATGAGAACACTAAGACTCTTGGGAAGGATGCGAATACACCTGTTAATCTAACTATGGCCCTTAGCCTTCCAAATACTATGAAGAAGATTTTGAATACCTTTGAGACAACAATGAATGAACTTGACAACTTTGTGAATCTTGTTGAGACCGTAGAAATTTCTAAACACTGGGCATTAATCTGAGCACCACAAAGTCCATGTGGATCTTTCTAAACAAGATTAAAATTCTGGGGAACACCTTTAGACTCTAGGGTAGGCCTGTGTCCCACTGGCACTGGGGAAGATTCTGATACCCTGAAAATGGCCCACAGTATTACAAAAACCCTGGAGAAGGCCCTTAGCATCATTGTAATCTGTAAAAACTATAGTTTCAATAAGAACCTGGAAAGAAAAATGACACCATACAGACTCTGGTGAAGAGTGACCATGGGGAATGCCCTGATATTCAATAAGATTCTGGACTGGCCCTGAGCAATGCTGTGACCATGGGAATGACACTGAACTCCACTGAAAACCTGGGAAAGGTGCTGAGATTTTCTGAGACCCTGGCAGAAACCCTGAACATGGTGTCCTTGAGGAACTACCTAATTCCAGCTGACACTCTGGGAATAGCACTTAATATGACTGAGACACTGCAAAAGGCCCTGAGAAACACCTAGAGTCTGGTTATTACCATGAGACCCTCAGATGACCTAAGCAGGGCTTTTAGCTGTTTGAAAACTGGGGGAACACCCTGAACCACACTGAGATGCTGAGATTGTCTATGATTGCCCCTGAATATCCAAGGAAAGGAAAAAGAACACTAAGACTCAGAAAAACACCATGAGCATGACTATGAGACTGAAGGAGACCATGAAACACACTCATACCTGGGCAAGGTGCCACACTTCATTGAACCAGTATGAAATACTGTGGGCCTCTTTAGACCTGCAAAATCTTTCAATTCCAGTGATACACTGGGGAAAGTCTGAATCCAAATTAGATACCAGTGAAGACCTTGAGTGCCAAGAGACACTTTTGAAGGCCTTTGAATCACACTAATGGAAAACATATGAACATTCCTGAAATACTATGGATACTCTGAGTCACACTGAAATTCTTCAAATGGTGCTGAGTACTATGGATATTCTATGGAAGGCACTGAGGACCACTAATGAGCATGAGAAAGCCATGAGCCTCAGTGTTTATCTCAACAAGCTCTCAGACACAAGGAGACCCTGGGAAAGTTCAACAACCCTTGTTATAGTTTTGAAGTGAGTTGTACTCCAAATCTTCATATGTGAGACTATGCTAGAAGATTCACAAGAGAAATGATTGTGTCTGAAGACCCTTAGCATAATCAGTGATTCAGTCCCCTGAACTGGATTAAACTAGTGGTCACTGAAGGCCATTAAGGTGTGGCTGGAGGAGTGGGGCTTTTTAGGCATGGCTTTCTGGTTTATATATTTTGTGTCTTGTGAATGAAGTTATCTTCTGCTATATGTTGGTCATGTGAGTTTCTTCCCTCTGCCACACTCTTTCACCATGATGTCCTGCCTCACCTCAAGCCCTGAGATATGGTGCCAGCCTTCTATGGACTAAGACCTCTGAAACTATGAGCCATAAAATAAACTTTTCCTCCCCTACAACTGTTCTGG
Organism: Callospermophilus lateralis; assembly: GCF_048772815.1. Lineage (NCBI taxonomy): Eukaryota > Metazoa > Chordata > Mammalia > Rodentia > Sciuridae > Callospermophilus > Callospermophilus lateralis. The sequence continues at coordinate 210,413,355 of NC_135306.1, forward strand.
TGGGATAATTTTAGTCACAGTAGTGAAAAAGCTGAATAAAACAGATATTGATACCAAAAAGTGGAGTCATTTCTATGACTAAGGGACCACATGTTTAATAAGCATGTTGAGCTTTTTGGAATTGGTGGGAGGAATTTTGAGATGTGTAGCAGTGCAAGATGGAAATGCTCTAGATTGTTGTAAACAGAGATTAATGGCTGATTCTGGTGGTAGCTCAAAAGACCAGAGTGTCAATAAGACAATTGTCAGTGAAGACCAGGCTCATGAGGGTTCAGAATTGGAGGGCTCTATTGAAATTGGATTAGCAGTGATTCCTGTTATGTTCTGGCTGAGAACTGTTTGCATTTTGCCCAGGTTCTGAAACATTCGGTGGGGCTGATTTTAGAAGGGATTTACAGGTGGTTTTTTTTTTTTTTCCTTTTAGTTGTAGATGGACACAGTACCTTTACTTTTATTTACGTATTTGTTATGTGGTGCCTCACAAATGGCAGGTGAGTGAACAACCACTGAGCCACAACACTAGCATCAGAAGTGACTGGCTTCTTTATGTGGTGGAAGAAATGTCTATGTGGCATAGAATTCAGGCAGTGGCATAGATATAGCTGGCACCTTTTAAGCAAATTTGTTTTAATATTCAAGAGCAGAACACAGAGCATAAGATTTGGAAAAAGTGAACTTGACAGGCAACAAAATTAGGGCTAAGGAAGTTTCAGTTGTTAAAGTCATTACCAGCACTACAAAAATGCCAAAAACTTTGACCAGAGACAATAAGAAAGATGGCTTGAAGGCATCTCAAAATCTGGCAAGACCACACCTATCTCAATTTCCTGGGAGTCAAGGTGAGAATTTTCTTAAGAAGAGACCAGTGGGGCATCTTTCTTACACAATGGGGGCTAGAAAGTGTAGAAAATCATGGTGGAAGAGTGTGGCAGAGTGTAGCAGCTAACTCAATGAATAAAGAGGAGAGGGAATTCCACTCAGAAAATATAAAATATATAGCCCAAAGCCTTGCCCCCAATGTCACACTTCTTCCAGTCACACAACCAGCCTTCAGTTACCACTCAGTTAATCCCTAACAGGGAATTAATTAAAAAACAGGCTCAGCTGCTCATACACTCAGAGGCTGCTGCAGCCAGGATCCCTGGAGGCTTGGCTCAAGGTGGCAGACCTTGGTGCCAATATGTTGTTCTGGTCTGTATAAATGTAGGATGCTGGAGTGAGGAACTTAAAGAGGGTTACACCAAGATTTCAAAAGAAGGCCTAGGAAGCCAGACAAAGTACAACAGGATTAGAGTCCCTGCAGGCACCTGAGAAGTCAAAGTCTGGAGATGTGAGGAGAAAACAGAAGTTGCAATGGAGACACCCTCCCCTCCCCCATTAAGAAATGTCAGTAACATGAGACATCATTCTTGAGCAGAGACCAGTCAACAGAATGGCTCCTTGGTCTACAACCAAATAGAAACAGGAGCAAAGATACACAAGACCTTTGGGGAGAACATCATGTGTTTCAGATGCTGACACATAACTATAGAACCTGTTTGACCTGCTGGATTTTAGTCTTGCTTTGGTCCTATGCCTGTATTCTATGCCCAAATTTTGTGAATGAAAATGTTTAGTCTGTACCCATTATATATTGCATAATTGTAAATTGTGCAATCTTTTCATTGAGAGTGAAAGATTGCCTTGAGCCTCAGAGAAGACTTTGGACTTGAACTCTGAGCAGTCTTGAGAACATGGAGACACTTGGGAATGGACAAAATGTACTTTGCATTGTGAGATGGTTGTGAGATTCTGGGGCCAGGTGTGGAATGTTAAGGTTAGGATGTGGGGTGTCCCCCAAAATCTCACATGTGAGACAATGCAAGAAGGCTCAGAGGAGAAATGATTGTGTCCTAAGTGCCTAGTAAATTCATTCCCTGATAGGGATTATTTGAGTGGTAACTGAAAGCTGCTAGGGTGTGACTGAAAGAGGTGGGACATTGGGGGCATCACGTTGGGGTATATATTTTATACCCTGTGAGTGGAGTTCCCTCTCTTACCCCTGTTAATCATGTGAGCTGCTTTACTTTGCCACACTCTTCCACCATGATTTCCTGCTTCACCCCAAGTCCTGAGAAATGGAGCCAGCCTTCTATACACTAAGACCTCTCAAACTGTGAGACCTCAAATAAACTTTTCCTTTTCCACAGTTATTATATTTAAGTCTTTACATTAAACCAGCAAAAAAAAGCCGACTAAAACCACCCCACATAGACCCTAGAGAAGGCGTCAAACCCCACTGAAAAGATGTTAAAAAACTTTAGCCTCACAGAAGCTCTAGAGGGAAAGAAAACAAACCTGAAAGATTCCCTGAGCCCCTGTAAGACATTAGAGTAACCACTGAACCACGCTGAAGCCCCGGAGAAAGCCTTGAGCTTATACTAAGTAACACGTGGTGATCCTGAGATCCACTGACACTGCAAAAGGCCCTGAGCACCACAATGACAATGGAATTTCAAAGACACACTAGTCAAGGAATTATTACCCTCTGAGACACTGGTGAAGACCATTCTTTACCCAGGATACTGTGGAAGAATCTAAGTACCACTAGAGAGTGTGCAGAGTTATTTAAGCCACTGAATCAGTAGAGTAGGCCCTAGGCTTCACTAAGACTCTTGAGAAGGCCCTGACACACAGTCAAACTCTGGGGAAGATGCTGAGCATCACTTTGATGCTGGGATTGGCACTTAGCTCCAAAGAGACCTTGGGCAAGGCCCTGGGATTTATTGAGAAAGCCATGAAAAGCTTGAACCCAGTAATTCCTTTGGGAAGAGTAAGAGTCTTATTCTGAGGCTGTAAGAAGCACTGAGTAAAACTGACACTCTGAGAATAGCACTGAGCCTCATGAAAAACATGTAAAAGATCCTGAAGACAAAGAATACTCTGAGGATGGCTCTGAAACTCCCTGAGCCCCAGGAAATAATCAGTAAGATTTATTGAAACCCTATGAAGTCCCTGAGTATAGTGGTGCCCCTCCTCCACCAATGTATCTTAATTAAGCTTCTCCAGGTACCTTCAACATAACTGTTCTTATTAACAGAATATCAAAAAATTTTCCTGCAAAAATGTCCAAGTGTAATTAGACTTCCTATTTCTGATTACTCTGTCTTGTAAAAGCTAAGTTTTGCAATAGACTTTATGATGTTACTTCTGCTTCTGTGGTAAAACATATAACCTCTGACTAATCTAAAACCAAAAATTTTTTAAAAAACTAAATCAAAAGCACTCTCTAAGAATTCAAAGAAAGAAGACAATTTTAGGTAGACTCCAGCAAAAGTGGAAATCCAAGCACCTCCTCCTGGTGGGTATAAAGTTCAAAGAATTTCTAGACTCATGGTTCATAGGAGGAAATTTTAGGATATAGCCACACTCTGAACCAGCTGTAGCCAATAAACATGTTTTCTGCTAATTCCACAGTTGTCCAGCCTCATCTGTCCTGCAACATTCTGCAATCCACTTGAGATGGTAATGGTGAAGTTGCCTCTCTTGTCTCTCAGGTCTGGCTTCTCTGGAATGTTGGAGGACATTGCTTTCCCTTAGCACACCACAGAGGCAACTCTTTGGCTGAAGAAAAACAACTCACCTAACATCTCAGAACTTCCACACTGAAGCACAACAGAACCCATGAGGAACAGTAACCAGAAATAGGAAATGAGAAGCACCACCTGACCAAAAATGTAGGTCCTGGTCCCTCAGTGGTAGCCAGTCTGACCTCCCCCAAGAGAACTAAGTAGGGGGGACAGAGGATTGTTCAACATTTGAGGATCCTGAATAACCTCCAAAAGGAGTTGGAGTCAAAAAGGATCCAGGGAGTCACCTAATTAGTCTCTGTTTGGGGTCAGCAAGCATAAAGGAAACTGTGACTCCCTTTTTGTTTGTGTAATTTGGGGGTTTTGAAATTTTGCTCTGACCATTGTTATAGTGAGATTGAAATAAATTACTGGGTGTATCTTAAGCAGGAGATGAAACATTTATTCACCACCTGGCACTCCAGATTTACAGCTGATAAGCTAAGGGTAAGACTGCAAGTTTGCACCCAGAAATTCACACAGCAAAGTTGTGTTCTCTCTGTGAATTAGAATGGCCAAGCTTTGGTGTCCACTGGCCACCAGAAGGATCTTTAATTGAAAGTATTATTGCTGAGGTCTTTTTAATAGTTGCTGGAATCCCTGGACACCCAGAATAGTTTCCTTGATTGCTCACAAGAGATAGTCTAGAAACACCCCATTGGTTGAGAGCCTGTCTAGATGGACAATCCAAATTGAGGTTAGCTCAGATTGTAGCAGCCTCTAAGACCCAAAAAAGGCAAATAAACAGAGATAATCTGACAAAGAAAAGACAGAAAAAGAACCAGTTTTACCCGGTGAGCCAGAAGAAAGCCCACCACCTTACATGCCACTCTACACAACATTTCCAAGACCACTGAGACAATGGGCAGTCCCCTCAGCCCCTAATCCCAAGAAACAGATGATTATGGCTCTTCAAAACCAGCTACTCCTTTCCCTATGAGGTGCTCAGGCCAGAGGCTTCCCAAGGGCCAAAGATTCCTCCTCCTATTTGCAGGACCAAGATGGGAACCCATCCTAAGACCAGAGCCACAACTCAGCTGCAAGTTCTCCAAATGCCCCTGTGAGAGAATAGAGGACCTGCCTATGTTGACCAAGAATAAATTGTCTGAGGGGCCCAATGCATTTCCAAGTATCAGTCTTTTGCCTCCAGTGATCTCTGAAATTGGAAAAATCATACTACCTCCCACACACAGAAATCTCAGACCATGAATCATATGAAGCTATCTGTTATCCAGACCCACTAACCTACCTGCTTGTTAAGGTTTGGATGTGAGGTATTTCCCAAAAGCTCAAATTTTAGACAATGCAGAAGGTTCAGAGGAGAAATAATTGGGTTGTAAGGGCCTCGACACAATTAATTATTTAATCCCCTTAATATGGATTAACTGAGTTATAAATAAAGTGGTAGGGTGTGGCTGGAGAAGGTGGAAATTGAGGAGTGGCTTTAGATATATATTTGTATCAGGTAAGTGGAATATCTCTCTCTCTCTCTCTCTCTCTCTCTCTCTCTCTCTCTCTCTCTCTCTCTCTCTCTCTCTCCTTTCTGATCAACAGGTGAGCTGTTTCTCTCTACCACATTCTTCTGCCATGACATCCTGCCTCACTGGAGCCCCAAGCAACAGAGTCACCTTCTATGAACTAAGACATCTGAAACTGTGAGCCCTAAAATAAACTTTTCCTCCTTTAAAATTGTTCTGGTCAGATCCTTTAGTCACAGCAGCAAAACAGCTGACTAAAACACTGGGGGAACTGCTGCCAGCTACGCCTTACTCTATCAATACAGAAGAGGGCAAATGGGTGACCCAAGCACTTTAAAATGGATAGAAGTACATGCCCCAGATGCACAAGGCAACATCCAAGCCCATGCCCAGGCCCAGTTTCCCAACACAGACTCAGGGTGGGACGACAGCAAAGATGAAGACCTCCAAAAGAAAAAGAGATATCAAGAAGCCCTCATAGGAGGTCTAAAAGAAGGACAAGGATAGCCCTAAACATGAACAAGATATCAAAGATATTCCAAAATCTTGATGAAAGCCCCAGCCAGTTCTATGAACAACTTTGTGAAGCCTCTGACTCTTCACTCCCTTTGATCCAGAGGCACCAGACATCCAGCAGGTGGTCAATGCAAGCTTTGTGGGATAGGCACAGAGTGACAGTCACCCAAATTACAAAACACTAGAGGGTTTTGCTGGGAAGATTGCCAGTGAGCTGTTTGAAGTGGCCATCACAGTGTTTGTCAATCAAGACCAAGAGACCCAGCAAGAAGCAGACGGAAAGATGATGAAGATGGTTTTTCCTTGCACCTGCCCTTACTATAAACCCAGAAGTCACCCAAAGGGTTTCCCACCAGGAAAAAGCCAAAACAAATACCAAAATCAGACCAGATGCAGGGCACAAGGATGGTCTCCACCAACCACCTCACCCTGAGACTAGACTGAGACTAAACCCACTGCCATCTAGAGGGCCACTGGAAAAATGAATGCCCCAAACTGAAGAAAGCGCACTGACTTCCTGCTATTCCTTACCAGGATAAGAGAGGCCAAGTCATTCAAGGATGATACCAGTTCTACGAATGTATCGCCCTTGATGCTCAATGCCACAGACACCCCTATAATGCCCATGAGAAAATTTTTGTGGGACTAGAAGCCAAGGAAAATTATGATGAGAACTAGGATTGACTGGGCTTTATCCTTTTGGGCCCTCAGAAGCCTATGGTTCAAATGCTTATAGGGGACAAACCTGTGGACTTTATGGTGAATGCTGGGGCTCTACCATTTGGTTGTGACCCAACCTGTGGAACCACTTTCAAAGAAAGAGGCCACAATTTTGGGGGCCCCAGGAAACAAAGCTCATCATCCTTTCCTGTTACCACAGTATTGAAATTTAGCAGGCCATGAAATAGTTCACCAGTTCCTATACAAGCCATATTTCCCAGTTCAATTGATAGTTTGAGACCTGGTAGGAAAGCTCCAAGCTCAGATAACTATTGATGCAAAAGACCAGTCACTGGTATCATTGAGAAAACCTAAAGCAAATATTTTAACCCTCACAATTTCTGGAAAAAGGAGTGGCACCTCTTCAGCCTAGTAGAAACAGCACACAGAAACCACACATCCCTTTCCAAATACAAGGATATGGACAGAGGCCAACCCACCTGGACTAGCTAAAAACTTTCTCCCAGTGGTGATAAAATTTAAAACTGAAGCCATACCAGTACACCTGAGATGACATCATATTCCTTAAAAGGCATAACTTGGAATTCAAAAACATTTAATCACACTTTTACAATGTGGAATTTTCAGAACTCACCAATTACCATGAAATACACCTCTTTTGCCTGTCCAGAAACCACAAACTGATAATTATTGGCCAATCCAAAATTTCTATGCAGAAAATCAAGCCACAGTCACCTTACATCCTGTGGTCCCCAATCTACATAATCTCCTAAGTCTGCCCCCAAATGAGGTGGGCTATTTCACATGTCTGGACCTTAAAGATGCCTTCTTCTGCACGCAACTTGTACCACAGAGTTAGCCACCCTTTGCCATCCAATAAGAAGACTCCAATGGGAACAAGGGCCATTTGATCTGGACTAGGTTACCAATGTGGATGCACATTGTTCCAATATGTAGATGATCCATAGCGGGCTGGAGCAACCAGAGAAGATGGCAAAAGAGGAACACAGCTGCTTCTCACTCTCCTATGTAAGGCTGGTTACAAAGTTTCAAAAAAGAAAACCCAGATATGTCAAAAAAGTAAAGTACCTTGGTTTCTGTATGACTTGAGGACAGTGGCGACTGGGCTACAAGAGGAAACAGGTGACCTGCTCAATTCCTGTTCCTTCAACCTGCTGTCAAATCAGAGATCTTTGGTGCCACTTAATTCTGCTGTGTATAGATCCCCAACTTTTCAGTTATGGTAAAACCCCTCTCTGAAGGCCCAAATAGGGGGAGAACAGGATCTGCTGTTTAAGGGGCCAACAAAACAAAAGGACTTTGAGGACACTAAAGAAGCACTCACCAATGCACCTGGACTAGGACTTCCTGACCTCACAAAGCCTTTCTTCCTGTGTGTCCATGAATGGTATGGAATAGCTGTAGGGGTCCTGACTCAAATGCTGAGAACATGGCACATCCAGTGGCCTATCTATCTAAACAGCTGGACTCTGTATGTAGCCCAAGGGTGGCCACCTTGCTATGGGCCCTTGCAGCCATGGCTCTTCTTGTGTTGGAAGCTTATAAACTGGCTATAAAACAAGAATTAGGTGTCCGTGTTCTTCTTAATTTTGACATTATTAGAGTAAAAAGGATAATGTTGGCTGAATAACAAAAGAATTGTCAGTTACAATTTAGTCACAGCAGCAAAACAGCTGAAAGCAAACCTTTTTCTTAAGATGGCAGCCGATGCTTAAGATGGTCATCCAGATGCTAAGCTAGGACCTTCCACTGGGTAAGAGACTCTTTATGTAGTAAAGTTGTAATACATCTAAATTAAAAAAAAAAAAAAGAATATAATTAAGTGTTAAAAATGTCTATAATAATGAAAGGTAAATTTTAAAAGGTTTGTGTGCGATTAAGTTGGTTTTACATAAGTAACACAATCAGTAAAATCTACTCAAGGTTTTTCCCTAAAGTCAAATATTAATGTATTGATATAAACTGAAGTTTAATATATCTGTTGAAATGTCAAAGATTTCTTCAAATATTAATTTACTGTTAACATTGAGTCTGTTGTTTTACAATCTAGAGCAGTTAGTGTTAAAAATCAGGGTTTATATTGTTATTTTAGAGTATTTCACTAAATTACAGTCTAGATTTTTGTTTAAAAGCTAAACTTGATTAATATGTAAACATCTATGTAATTATGACTCTGTTACACTTCTTTGTATATTAAATGTGTTATTATATTTTGGGTATAGAAGACTTTAAAGTAAAACTTTCAATTTTTTTATATGTTTATTTTACTTATATGTGATGCGAGTTGAACCCAGGGCCTCCCTCCCACATGCGAGGTGAGCGCTCTACTGCTGAGCCACAGCCCTGACAGTAAAAGTTTTGAAAGAACATTTTATCAAGCTAGTGGCCTCCAAACTAAAGTTGTCTCTAATGGTAAATTTAGACTTATAATGATAACAAATTTTGGGGGGGATTTATTTATATCATTTAATATTCTGTAACCTAACATAAACATTATGTTACTTGTTACACTAGGATAAAAATGTAAATGTATTTCTAAAAGATAATGAGGGACTCATCTACTTAAAGATTAATCTTATAAAACATAAAAATGTTTTGCCACTTTTTTCACAAAAAGAAAGTTAAACCTCTCTTAGCCTTCCTTTAATCCTTATTTAGATAATGTCATATTGTGTTAACTAACACAATAAGTTAGGCCAGACTCATCTCACTTAATGTTTTATTCAAGAGATTGATATTTATTTTAAATACTTCTGTGGTCAAAAAACATACAATATAATCTATAATTCAGCTAAGGTTTAAGATTACGTACAAACTTTTTTTTTTTACTCTTGTTAATTTCAAGAGTTTTTACTCTTGTTAATCTCATTTTAAATTTTCTTTTTAAATTTTAACTGCTATATATTAGTGTCTTACAAAATAAAATTTCAAAGATAACAACCTAAATTAATTTGAAATATAAGACTATCATCGATAGACAGAGAGTATATAATGCTAAATTCCAGTACTAATAGAGACCCCAATTAAATAAAAGGGGTAAAGATGAGTGTAAAGGTATAAACATTAGAGTTAAAGCCCAGTACTCTTACTTTAAGACTGGATTGCTGGATATTTAAGATCAAGGCTTAAAGATTAAGGTTAAAAAAAATGGGGTGGGGGGCAAGAAATTCAATATTTAGTTCTTGCCCTCTGAGTCATCTTGAACCCAGGAACAAGGGAAATTCTCTAAGAGCTTTGCAACTCTGGGCCACATGACCTCCCAATCAGGGGGATTACTGGGACCTTAGAAACAGAAATCCAATCAGTATACATACTGTGAAAAAGGAGAGTCATTGGAAAAGAGAGATATCCCTGATATTTCCAAGGGAACCCACATGGTCATTGAGACCTTGACTTATCCTGGTGGATGGCACTAGCAGATCTAAACAGCTGCTCATTAGTTCCCCAACAGAGACCCCAAGAGAACTCAGTTGACTCTTAATGATAGATAAGAACAAGTTCACTTTGACCAGCTTGATCTTGAATATCTAACAAATACTCTTAAAATGAAAACAGAGGTCATTCCAATAAAAAGATATTTTACAAAAATCAGGTGGCATTAAGTAGCTTAACTAAATGTTGTGTTTATAATCTTGATAACTCTGACCAGGTTAAAGATTTACATTCCCAAATTTAGCTTTGTCCTCTCAGGCCTTTTAGGCCTTATTATGAGGACAACTTCTCAGCTCTGACACCAGCTCATGAGAGATTATTGATTTCTATCATCTTCATGATATTCATTGACATGTTCCAGATGATGAAACATTTATCTTGTATTAATCTCATATAAGCACTCATATCTTTATCTTTCTTTCATAGACCCATGCCCTGTCCAGTCTCACGACTAAACACTTAAGGTCACTCCAAGTGAACTTGGCTGCACAAAATAACCACATAGAGGTAGAGAAATACATTTTTCTTTGGGTTCTGTGATGGCTTCTGCAACCTTGGGGTCTGTGGAAAGAGAGAGAGGAGCACTTACTGAACACTTTCATTGTGAAGAAGCCATTCAAATGAGGCAAAGCATAGGATTACAAGAGAACAGGTGAGTGTAACTCAACTGCTGCCCACATGGGCAGCTGAACTTAAGGTCACTCATCTGAATTTCCAGGGACACCAAATAAAAAGAAAAAACACAGAACACACACTTTACCTTTAATCAAGCTTCAGGATGGTTTCTCCACTCTCTGCCTCAGGCTCCCCAAATGGGAGAGCAAGAGAAAGTCAAGAGAAGCTGATGAGAGAGAAAGAGCATATTCAGAAGTGGGCTTTTGTTGGGGGACCCTCATTCTTACAAAGTTCCATTCAAAAAAGGTCAGAGGTGGCAGAGTTACAAAGGATAGGTGAATGTAATTTGACCCAAAAGGCCATGGGGTGACATGCCTATGTCTGAAGATGTGCCCTCTAACTTCCAAGACCTGGGCAATGTCCAGGTCACTATGTTATTTAGTGCCAGTGAAAGCGTCTCCCCTCCAGAATGGAAGGAGCAGATCATTCAGAGTGGCTCCCCACACTCAGCCCTTCTGAATTCCACCTACTCCTAGAGCTACTCCCAGGGTCACACTTTATTATTCAACCATGGGAAAAGATGGAGTACCAGTCATGGCACTGCTGCCCCACACTACAGTGATCTTTCAGACCTCCATGGTTCATCAGGACTAAAGGTGCCTGAATTTGTAGTGGCTACCCACAAATTCCCCCTTTCTTAATATTTAAAGGCAATTGGGGTATTACATGTTTTAGTCACTGGATTCTTGGTCCAAGGTCATCATAATCTACTATTGAAACACAAAAGGAATTAGTAGAATACATATCATTTCAATAATATAGTCAACTTGCAAGATCCAGGTTATTATTATTACTCTGACAAACACTCATCAGAAGATTTTTAATCTTTTCTCAATTTTTTTATTGGGAAGCATCGCATTTGGCCATAGTAACACAGATATATTTAATTGGCATGGCAATTAAGCCTCTCCACAAACCATAGAGCAGAAGGTTCATTTGCATTATTCAGTATATTGTCTTCTAGAGCATTTTAACTTAGTTCAATTCTTCCATCAGAACTTATCTGACTATGAAGGATCTTGGAAGAAACTTAAGTCAATTTTTAAGAAAATTCAAATGTTGTAAGTTTAAAACATAGCCATAAAGACTATAATTAGAGAAGCAAAGAATAATACTTAATATTGTCAGTTCAAGGATCAAGAGATCAGGAGCTTGCCTAGGTCTGGTTAATTGACATGCACCTGTTTCAAAGCTTGAATGTTAACTTCAGCATATTATAGCTCTGAAATATTAGCTGGCAATAACTAGTGATACAATAATAATAGTTGTATTCTTTCAGGCTACAGAATATTCATCATACTTTCAGTTAATTCTCACATTTAAGGAGTTTTTTAGGTCTGTCAGTAATGTAAATATTTTGAAGGTAGACATCAAACATCAAAACATCCTTTTGGGTGCCAACTCACTGAGGGTTAAATTATTACCAATAAATCTCCAAGGGTTATGGCATCCTTGCATAATCAGCTTTGTCAATTCTGGGAGACCAGTCTAAAATATATCCACTATTTCTAGATATCCTGTGTTGCACTGGCAATCTAACCACTTAGAAAAGGTGTCAATTCCAATTGTAGAATGAGTAGGAGAATAATATGTTGGTGGATATCTTATGTAAATAACTGGCCTGTATAGAAAAAATATATATTTTAACAATCTTTCTGACAATTGTCCAGAAAAGTAAATATAGTCTTAACTTTTAAGAACCAGCATAATTGGCTGGTTTAGGTTTCTTACATGCTGTCTTTTTCTCAAAAGACACTCCCTGACAGCCTGTTTACCATAAGATCAACATATAGGAATAATTGAACATTACAGTCAGTATAATTAATCTAGTTCATGGGTGGGCTTTCCAGTCCACACTTAAAGGCACATTAAAGGTGGACCTGAGAAATGGGTCTATAGAAATCTCTTTATAATTTTTACTCGCCTTATAAGCTCATGAAGCTGCATGGCTTTAAATTCTTCAGTTGGGAGATTTACCTTACTATTTCAGGCTTTTAAGTCATTTTCATGATGGGAGGTTTGAACTCTCCTGTGAAATCTGATTTAATTTACTAAATCATGTTAAGTAACAATAAAACTCTCAGTATTACAATTTAAGAAAAAAAATTTAAACACTTATAAGATCTAATGGGTGCTTCTGGGGTTCTATTTTTTCCCTTTTCTTTACTTAAAAGGCTGGTATAAATCATAATATCAGTAATTTAAATTATAGGAAGCCCTCAATCTCTTCTTAAGACAAGTTTCCAAAATATCTCTATGTCTCAGAATATTATCCTTTAAACAGGTGTCTCTTAATTGTTTTTGAGAAAATATCATTAAGCTTACTTCCCAGTGTAGGAAGTAATATGTACATCTTATCATTTTTTTGATAAATAACAGGTCCAATCAAAGAACTTATATAATACCAGTGAATTTCCAACAAAGTTTGCAACTTTATTGTTGTAAACCCATGTATGGCTTTAATTTGGAGAACATCAATGTTCTCCCATATCTCACAACTATCCAGCATAAAAAAAAAAAAAAAAAAAAAAAGTAATTTGTGAATTTCAGCAGGGTCTTTGAATCAATCAAATTTAGTTTTGAAGGAGAATTGTCAAATTTGGGAACTAAGTCAATAGTTTAATATATTTACTGTTTAATCAAGGATGTGAATTTATTTACTAAAATTAATCCTTGCTGTAACAACAAGAATCATTACACAATAAAAACCTTCCTTAAAGGAAATACACTTAATATTTTAATAGGTCTTTATTATGTCAAAATATGGACAAAATCTTAACTCACATCAGCATAGTAAAATCCAGAAAATTGCCTGAAATACTCTTGAATTAGTTAAAATTTTTATAGGCAGTCCAATACATACAACTCTCTTTTTAAATTGTTTTAACTTTCTATATCATCTGTCTACATAATGATATACAAATTTTTCTTTTTAGGAAAATAGTTTTATCATTAAAATCCAGAATACAAAGACCTTGTTTTACCCAAAGATGATTCATTTCTTCCTCTTAGGACCTCCAATGTGAGCTTCCTCTCCGTGGAAGTATCTTCTTTTCCTTTTAGAATTCTTCCTGGTTTTTCTTTGGAACAATATTTGAAAACCTTAGAATCTAACAAATTATTGTACCTTTATATGAAGAAATAACTCAATGAAAATATAGTTAAAGCCATTGGATATTTCTGTAGACAAAATTAATTATATTTGTTTATTACATTACAAAGTTTGTACAACAATTTGAGAGAGATTACTTGATAGTTGTACTATCTCTTCAAAGCAAACATAGTAAAATAAATTTATCTCAAACACTTGTAAATAAAAGGCAGAGCATCAGAAAAAATGCATGTATAAGTACTATATAAATTATGTGTTTCCTGTTGAAGAAAAACAATTAGATAAATATATACTAATTAAACAATTAGACATATATGATAATTATTTAATGAATTAACAACTATAGGTTATCCAAATCCCTAGAAAAATATGTATTAAAAATAAGGGCATAACTTATAATTGTAATAAATGTATGCAACCACATGGTTCTTATATTTGGATACATTTTAATTTTTCTTGGATTAGTAGTACATTGTTTCATATTTCTGCTGTAAGATATTAAGATCCTTCTGTATACATTTACTTATGTCTTGTAATTATATACTCAGGAATGAGAATGAGGATTCTTTGATTATCACAGGGACATTGCTGGCTTTTGTTCCTAAGACAAGCAAATGCCTCTTCATAATCTTCAAAATTAAAAGCAAAATATAAAGAAGCTTATGTATTTCTTATAATTGTTACATCATCTCTGCAATTTTTCTTAATAATACAGCTATCAAAAAAATTGGTAAGTTACCTTAGAAACTTTGGAAAAGTTAGGTTCAGGGATGCAATGTAGAAGGCTGTGGAATTAAATTTTGCCTGAAAAAGATCTTTCATTAGTTATTTTAGGTAGTTATTCTTAAAAATGCAGTCTCTGTGCAGCTCCTGGTAGCAGGGATAAAACAGGAAGTACAGGTTAGTGGCTGGAAAGTGGTACCAGAAGTCCTGTCTGAGTGACAGTGAAAGGACCAATGGGAAGCCGGGAAAATACAGGAGGCAGGACCAGGAAACCAGCTTGGGCCTTCCAGGCTTCCTGTTGTTACCTTGGTGATGGAAACAGCAGGGACCAGCTGCTCATTGTCTGGGGCAAAGCCTCCCTGAGCTTCCCTAGTCACTTGCATTCCATTTGATTTGTTTGTATTTTCTGCAGCTGGGGAGAATCCTAGGGTGGGAGGCAGCTTGCCTTGTCTCTGCTAACTGTGCTTGCTGCAGCTGGTGTTCTTCTGTCTTTTCTATTTTTCCTTGCAGCATGTGGGACTTTAAAATGTGTGTTTTAACAGCAGATGCCAGTGCTACTATCAGATCTTAAGGCAGTCTGTGTTTGGCACCTAGTTCAGGTGGTTTAAGGGTTAAAAGTGCTGCAGGTGGTGGGTCTAGTTACAGACCCCATTATAGAACAGTGGCTAAAGTCTTTTGGTTCTGATGTGGTAGATCAAGAATGTAGCAAAGAGGTTCAGCATAAACTGTCTGAGTATTCACAAAAAACAATATAAAAATAAAATTCACTTCTCTACAGGTAAAGAATCCTTGTGTCTAATCTCATCACAAATTCCTTCTTTCCTTTTTCTCACTCTCCACATGCAGACTTCTAGTACATAACCCACCCACAAAAAATTTGCCTAATATTTTACAATATAAAGATTCATAAAAACAATTCAAAAAAGTCCACAGAAGCACTTTTCCCATGGGAGAGGACTGAACTTAACTACATATCGCATTAGTTATCTTAATAATTCTTTACATTTATTTAGAGTCTCTAGAATTGTAAAAATTATATTTTCTCTTTCTAAATGCAAAATATTCCTAAATATTAAAAGTATAATGTCACAGATTTTTCTTCTAATTCCCATACTTTCGACAATTCAGCCCACAATAAGAACCAGTCATGAGCCATGGCACTACCATGCCAGACTACAGTAATCTTTCAGATCCCTGTGGTGCATCAGGACTTAAAGGTACATGAATTTGGAGTGGCTCCCCACAACATTCTGCACAGGTGGTGGAATTTTATTTTTGGGTTTTTTTGTTTGTTTGTTTGTTTGTTTTTTGCATAAAGCAGTCTAGCTGTGAAATACAGCCAAGAAAAGAAGGCAGCAGAAAAACCACACTACACACAGAAAGTAATTTTGAAAAGCAGGGGTGGGACAGCTCTATGACCTTACAAATCAAGCTTCCACACTGGGAAGAGAAAGCCAAAATTTGCTTTATTATATATGGAGAAACAGATTTTTCATACAATGTTTTTCTGCCAAATAAGGTAGAAGGTGGGCTGTCCAGGCCCACTGGGTCATACCTAATTCTGAAGCTACAAGAGCAGCCCCTTCAGCCAAGGTAAAACTGAAGTCACTTGCATTGCATAATTCACGAAGTGGGAGAAGCCACAAAATGACTTGCAATGCCAAACCAAAATCTCCCTTGCTCAAGGCCAAGTGAAGACTCTAAATAGCTCTTGAGTGGCTTCCTACATCCACCTCAAAATGACTTTACAACCTGTTCTTCACAAATCAGACTTTCACTATGGACATCTTGGCCCACCCTATCTCTAACAGGGGACTCCAACTGCTTGTCCCACTTCCATGATGCCCACTCTAACCTTGTAGCAATAAGAGTGATCCTCCCCCTTTTTCTTAACAGCAGCAAGGAGTCTCTAGAATTAGATGGGGAAATAAAATAAAAATTTCAGTTAGTGGAGAGAGGTAAGTGGGTCAGATCACACACACACACAAAATGGAAACTGATGTGGGTCCAAAAAGTTGGAGACCACCTCTAGAGGATTAAAATGTTCAAACTCCAGAGCCCTTCCTCCATTCTATCTAAGATAGCATACTGCTGTTTCAACCTGTTGTTAAGTCTCTTCAACAGGTTCAACCTGAACCTTATAGGTTGCTTGGAGAGAACAAACCACAAGAGACCACTGATTTCCAATACCCATTCCAGACAGGAGACTATGTCGACAGCATAAAGATGTCTCCTAAAAAATTAATTAATTAATTAATTAATTAATTAAAAAGAAAGAAAGAAAAAAAGAAAAGAGCAAATATCCCTAGAAGGCCCCAACCACCCTCTAAATATAAGAATAAAACATGTTGCTCATGTTTGTCTATTACTCAGACTATTTTATAAAACCCTAGCTGCTAAAATAACATATTTTGTCAGTCAAATTATCATATTTGTTTGGCAATTACAACCTCTTTCTTTATTAAGAAGGTAAGTCAAGGGTTTGATTGTTTCTACATGAAATTGGAATATTATGAACCTAACTACATGTGCCTTGATTAGACAAACTTTATTCTACTTTTAGACTCCATTTCATATAAGAAAGATTTGTTCCATGAGAAACCTCTGCCTCTACCACCTCCTGCCAACCACACACTGTTTGGAAAAACCATGGTGGTTACAAAATGTTTTTATTATTCTTATACAATGTATTATCAAGACATACACTTGTAAGATGCTCTCTTTTAGTTGATATTTCTCATGGGAAGTGTACTGTACCGTGACCTGGGTCATTCTGACCAACCTACTATATGGCTATGGTTTTGAATTACTGGTAGATTGCAGGTTTGGAATACAAAAGAGATATCCTACTTTCTGTAAGGGGTTGAGATATGCAGATGTAATGTGGTCAGTGGCCCTTGGCCAGCCAGTGAATAAATGTCCATGTCTTCCTTCAAGCCTCATCCAGAGATTTATCTAGAACATGCCACAACACCAGGCTTTACTATTTACTAAATCAGTAGCAAAGGCCATGAGCCTCATTAGTGACCTGGGAATGCCCTGAATTCCAGTGATACACTGGGGAAATATCTCAACACCAAATAGACACCAGTGAAGGCCTGGATGCCAAGAGACATTTTTGAAGGCCTTTAAATCAAACAAAATTACAAAAAGCATTTGAGTATCCCTGGCATACTATGGACAACACTGAATCATAGCCAAATCCTGGAGATAGCCCTGAGAACTACTGATACACTGTGTAAGGTTGCTGAGAGCCATTGACAAGTAGGAATGACGCATGGCAATTTCTTTGTCAGCCTACCCCATGTTGCTTAGAGTAAGGACTCTCCACGGTGGACCCAGGTCATTTGCAGTGACTTTGCATGAAAGGTGACCTTGCTCAAGAACCAGGGCGGATCCAGGTTTAGGGTGGATCAGGGTTTAGGGTGGATGGGGGGGGGTAGGGCATTCTGGGTTTAGGGCGGTTCCAGGTTTAAGGTGATTCCTGCTGGGAATAGGGCATATCCTGCTGCCTCAGGCACCTGGAGTTCCCATTGAGTTCTCGCAGGATTCAGAGAGTATTTGGGATTCAGAGCCTGGTGGAGAGTGTGGATTTTCCCCAAAAGGTGCGTGTAGAGTGCCGGTATGAGTTTGAGAATAAAGAATTGCTGTTTGAATCTACAAGGCTGTGAGTGTCTCATGGTTTTGTGCCCAGCCAGACTGCGGCAGAAGGTAATGAGTTCCATTAAGAATATGGAAAAGCCTTGAGTTTCATTGTTGAACAGCAAAAAGCAAGGGGAATAAGGGAAAGGTCCACAAAAACATTTAGAGTTAATGGAGGCCCAAAACCCCAAGGACAAGCTACTAAAGGCTTTTACTCTCACAGAAGACCTAGGGGAAAATCTAAGACCAAATCATACCTGAGACCTCAAAAAAAAAAACAAAAAACAAAACAAAACCTAGACAATACTCTGAGGTCTGATAAGCCATTGAAGTGAACACTCCAGACTGAGACTCTGGAGAAAGACCTGAGCTTACACTAAGAAACATGGAGTAGCCCTGAGTACCACGACAGAGTGGGTAGGCCCTGAGCAACACTGTGACAATGTCCATATCCCTGAGTTTCAATGACACACTAGGCAAGGAACTAATCCCTATTGAGACACTAGTGAAGGCCAAAATTTTCCAAGAAATTGGGGGAAAAATCTAAGCATTACAAGATATTGTGAAGCATCCTAAAACCCACTGAAAGATTAGGGTAGACCCCAGGCCTCACTATGATACTTGGGAAAGATCTAACACTCAATTAAACACTGAGATATCCTGAGCACCACTGTAATGCTGAGAATGGCACTGAGATCCACAAAGACACAGGAAAAACCCCTGGTATTTGGTAAAAAATGCTGAAAGGCCCTGAACCCAATGTTTCCATTGGGAAGATTCAGTGTCACTCTGATGCTGGAAGAAACACTGAACATCAACTGATACTCTGAGAATAGCACTGAGCCTACGGAGAAACTCTTCAAAACCAAGAAAAAGGAGACACAATGGATGGCTCCAAAGTCCAGGGAGGTCTAGAAAAGGCAATGAGACCTATTAAGACCCTAAGAAGGAACCTGAGCACAAGGTGATCATGGGAATGGTGCTCATCTGCACTTACACCCTGTGAAGGTCATGAGACCACAAAGACTCCTAGGAAGACTGTGAATACATCTGTCAACCTAAGGAAGGCCTTTAGCATACTTAAGACTATGAAGAAATTTTAATACCACTGAGCAAACAGTGATCAAAACACTGAGACATTTATGGAGGCCATCAGCCTCATCTAAGCACTGGGCAATAATCTGGGCACCATGAAGAACATGTGGAGGTTTCTAAACATGTCTGAAATTTTGAGGAAGGCCTTGAGCCCTCCTGAGACCCTAGAATAGGTCATGAGACACACTGACAAAAACAAAGCAAAACAAATTAAAACAAAAGCCCCTGATCTCCTCTAATATCATGAAGAAGGCCCTGAGTGTCAGGTAGACAATGGGGTAAACCCTGGTCATCAGTGTAACCTAGAAAAACTATAGCATCACTGACTGCTTGGAAAGGCAATGTCATCAATATGACTGTGAAGAAGGCCCTGGGAACAACTGTGACCCTGGGTATGGCAATAAACTCAACTGAGAGCATGGAAAAGGGACTGAGATTTACTGACATTGAACCCAGTCTACCTTTGGGGAAATATTTAAGTGGAGGTAAGACTCGGAATATAACTGAACATGACTGAGACACTGCAAAATATTCTGAGAAAAACTGAGGGCCCGGTAATGGTAATGAGTTCCACTAAGGACTTGGGCAATGCTTTTGGCTCTGTGAAGATATGGGGAACATAATTAACTACATTGAGATTCTGGGAATGTTCAGGAGGTCCAATGAATGCCTTAGGAATGGAAGGAGAACACTGAGACTCTGGGAGACCATGCGGAACATGAATGTGAGAATAGAGAAGACCATAAAACTCATTGAGACTCTGGGCAAGGCCAGAATCACACTCCATTGAATGCATATGAAAGGTCATGAGTCTCATAGTGACCTGGAGAAGTTTTAAATTCCAGTGATTCACTGAAAGAATCCTTGAATCCCATTTAGACATCAATGAATGACTGAATTCTAAGAAACACTTTTAAAGGCCTTTCAATGACACACTTGTTAAAAGCATCTGAACATCCTTGAAATACTGTGGACAGCCTTCTGTCTCTCTGAGATTCTGGAGATGATTATAAGAACTACTGATATGCTGTGGAAGGCATGGAGGCCCAGTAAAGAACAGGAGAGAACCATGAGCCTTCTTGTTGAGTATGAAAAGCACTGAGACACAAGGATATCCTGGGAGAGGTCCACAAACCCACTTAGACCCTGGTGGAAGCCAGAAACCCCACTGAAAAGGTATTTTGCAGCTTTAGGCATAAAGGAGATCTTGGGGAAAATCTAAAAACCAATTATACCTGTGAACTCAAAATAAACAAACAAAACACCCCTAGAGAATTCTCTGCACCCAGTGAGTCATTGAGGAAAGCACTGAGTGAGAGTTAAACTTTGAAGAAAGCCCTGAGCTTACACTCAGAAAAATAGAGTGGCCCAAATGCCACTGACACAGTGGAAAGGGAACTGAGCACAACTGTGACAATGGAAATATTTCTCTGTTACAATAACACAGTGGGCAAGGCAGTATTCCCCTTGGAGACACTAGTAAGAGCCATTATGTTTCCAGAATACTGGGGAAGAATCTAAGCACCACTATATATTGTGTACAGTTTTGAAACTTGCTGAAAGAAGAGGGTAGATCCTAGGCCTCACGATGACACTTAGGAATGCCCTGACACAATTAATCAAACTGTTGGGAAGATGGTGAGCACCACTGTGATGCTGGGAATGACACTTAGCTTCACAGAGACCTTGAGTATGCTCTAGGCTTTATTAAGAAATCCTGAATGGCCCTAAACCCAGTGTTTTTTTGGATAACACCCAGAACCTCATTCTGAGGCTGGAAGAAGTACTAAACATCATTGAGACTCTGAGAATAACACTGAGCCTCATGGGAAACCTGTAAACACACAGGAAAGAAAAGGAGACTCTGGGGATGGCTCTGAAACTCAGTGAGCCCTGGAAAATGTGATGAGACCTATTGAGACCCTCAGTAAGACTCTGAGCACATGGTGACCATTGGAAAGTTGCTGAGCTGCACTGAGCCTGGGAAGGCAATGAGACCACTAAGACTCTTGGGAAGGTTGTGAATACATCTGACAACCTAAGGATGGCACTTAGCCTTCCAAAGACATTGAAGAAAATTTTGAACACCATTGAGACAACCATGAATAAATTTGTCAACTCTGTGAATCCTGTTAAGACCTTAGACTTTCTAAACACTGGGAAATTATCTGAGCACCATGAAATCCAGGTGGACCTCTCAAACAAGATTGAAATTCTGGAGAACACATTGAGTCCTCCTGAAACTCTAGGATAGATCCTAGGTTCCACTGGCACTGGGAAAGACCCTGAACTCCTCTAATACCCTGAAGAAGATCCTCAGGATCACTAAAACTCTGGGGAAGGCCCTTAGCATCATTGTAACCTAGAAAGACTATAGCTTCACTGAGAGCCTGGAAAGAAAATGACACCCCTCACTCTCTGGAGAAGTTTCTGTGCACCACTGTGACCCTGGAAAATGCCCTGAGACTCAAAAAGATTCTGAACTGGCCTGAGCAATCCTGTGATGATGGGAATGACACTGAACTCTACTGAGAACCTAGTAAAGGTGCTGAGATTCTTTGAGATCCTGGCAGAAACCCTGAACATGGTACCCTTGAGGAACTACCTAATTCCAGATGACCCCCTGGGAATAGCACTTAATATGACTGAGACACTGCCAAAGGCCCTGAGAAACACTGAGAGCATGGTAAGGGCCATGAGATCCCCAGAGGCTCTAAGCTGGGCTTTTGGCTCTTGAAAAAACTGGGGAACATTCTGAACTGCACTGAGACACTGGGAATCTCTAAGATCACCCCTGAATACCCAAGAAAGGGAAAGAGAACATTAAGGCTCTGGGGAAAACATCCTGAGCATGACTGTGAAACTGGAGGAGACCATGAAACACACTGATGCCCTGGGCAAGGTGCCACACTCCACTGAATCAGTATGAAATGCTGTGAGGCTCTTTAGAGATGTGCAAAATCTTTCAATTCCAGTGATACACTGGGAAGAGTCCTGCACCCAAATTAGATACCCGTGAAGACCCTGAATGCCAAGAGACACTTTTGAAGGCCTTTGAATCACACTAATGGAAAACATATGAACATTCTGGAAATACTAAGGACAGCTCTGAGTCACACTGAATTTCTACAAATGGCCCTGAGTACTGTGGATATTCTGTGGAAGGCACTGAGGACCACTAATGAGCATGAGAAAGCCATGAGCTTCATTGTTGATCTCAACAAGCTCTGAGACACAAGGAGACTCTGTGTAACTGTATAACTCTTTGATGTAAGGTGTACTCCAAACCTTTACACATGAGACAATGCAAGAAGGTTCAGAGGAGAAATGATGGTGTCTTAAGAGCCTTAAAATACTCAGTGATTCAGTCCCCTCATTTGGATTAACTGAGTGGTCACTGAAGACTGACTGTTGGGATGTGGCTGGAGGAGTTGGGACTTTTGGGACATGGTTTTCTGGTATATATTTTGTATCTGGTGAATGGATTATCTTCTACTTTATGTTGGCCATGTGAGTTTCTTTCCTCTGCCACACCCTTTCACCATTGTCACGTGGGGGCAAAATTGGGATGTATGCAGTTGAGGGGAGAAATAAAGGATGTCCATGCACTTCTGCCCCTTTCAATGCTTTATTCACTCAAATTACTCACCACAATTTTATTCTATAGTTCTTAATCAAGAAAACGACAATCCGTAATGCTAGACACTGCAATACACATAATCAATTCACAGCAAACAATTCTAGATTAATTAATTCACAGCAAACAATTCTAGATTAACTCTAAGCACTGCAAAACACACTTAATCCTGATAGTCTAATGACAGATATTTTCTCTGCAAGCCTTAGGCTTTAAATCCAGCAGATGCACTCTCACTCAGACCCAGTGATCAGGTCTGGAAACGAGGCAGGCTTTTCCTGGCATGGAGTGGATGACCAGTTGAGGAGAGGGTCATAGGGAGAAGTTGTGGCTCTCACCAAGGTCCAGACGAGGTGATAGAATTTGAGAATGGTGAGGATCATGCAGAGGCTCAGGAAATGATGACAAGTGATGGGATGTCAGGTCCTCATCAGGCTCTCCAGCTTGAGTACATTCTTGTTTCAGCTGGCTGAATCTGTTCATTTGTTCTATTATTTATACAAAATTTGGGGGCTTTAACCACCCTTTCAATCCTTATCAGCTACCACCAGTTTTCTCAGTGACATCATTTACCCTAAGTCAGAAACATCTGGTCTCAACCCAGATGATCTCCCAGATTTCTCTTATCAGGACAGCCTGCCAGGGGCTTCACTCTGTTTATCAGGGTGAGAAATGTAACTTTTTTGTGGCCATACTGCAGGGCTCTGTGGGTGTGCCTGGTGAAACTGCACGTTTCAAACAGGAGTTTTTAAAATGGTGTTGCTTAGGCTCAGGCCTAAGGCCATCCTAACAACCATGATGTCCTGCCTCGCCTTAAGCCCTGAGGTCTGGAGCCAGCCTTCTATGGACTAAGACCTCTGAAACCATGAGCCCTCAAATAAACTTTTCCTTCCCTGTGATTGTTCTGGAGGGTTACTTTAGTCACAGGAGTGAAAAGCTGACTAAAACAGACATTAATACCAAGAAGTGGGGTAATTTCTGTGACTAATTACTTATAAAACCCATGTTTAATAAGCATTTTGAGTTTTTTGGAATTATGGGAGGAATTTTGAGATTTGTAGCAGTGCAGATGGAAATGCTTTAGATTGTTGTAAGCAGAGATTAATGGCTGATTCTGGTGGGAGCTCAGAAGACCAGAATGGCAACAGGACACCAGTCAGTGAAGACCAGGCTCAAGAGGGTTTAGAAATGGAGGACTTTATTGGAATTTGGAGTCGAGGCCATTCTTGTTATGTTCTGGCTGAGAAATGTCTGCATTTTGCCCAGGTCCTGAATCTTTTCAGTGGGGATAATTTTAGAAGCAGTGGACTTTTTTTTCTTACTTGTAGATGAAGACAATAACTTTACTTTTATTTATTTATTATTAATTGGTGCTGAGGATTGAATCCAGTGCCTCACACATGCTAGGTGAATGCTCTGCCACTGAGCCACAACCCTAGTCCCAGAAGTGACTTCCTTATGTGGAAGAAATGTCTAGGCAGCATAGCATTCAGCCCATGACATAGATATTTCTGGCACCTTTTAGCAAAATTTATTGAAACATTCAGAGGCAGAAAGCAGGGCAGAAATATTTGGAAAAAGTTAACTTGAAAGTTTATTACCACCACTACAAAAATGCTAAAGACTGAACAGAGACAATAAAAAAAGATGGCTTAAGGGCTTCTCAAAATCTGTCAAGTCTACACTCATCTCAAGATCCTGGGAATACAGGTGGTAATGTTCTTAACAAGAGACCAGAGAGAAACCTTCTCACCCATGGGGACATAGAGAGTGTTTTCCATGGCTCCGCTACCCAAACGGTCAGAGGCTGCTGAAGCCAGCATCACTGGAGGCTTGGTTATTGCTCAACATGGTGCCAGTCCTTGGGACCAATCATGAGGTTCTTATTCTGCATAAATGCAGGATGTTGGAGTTAGGGATTTATGGAGGGTTCTTCCTTAATTTCAAAGGAAGGCCTGGGAAACCAGACAAAGTGCAACAAGATCCGAGTCCCTGTGGGCACCTGAGAAGTCAAATTCTGCAGATATGAGGAAGCTGCTGTGGAAACAAACTCTGCTCATTAACAAATGCCAGTAACATGGACATCATTCTTGGAAAGCTGCAGGAATTGAGCAGAGACAAGCCCACAGAACAACCACTTGGTCTACAAGCAACAAGGCCACAGGGGCAGGGATACACAAGACCTTTGGGAAGAACATCATGATGCCATGTGTTTCAGATGTGGACACAGAACTAGAGGACCTGTTGGACCAGCTGGAGTTTGGTCTTGCTCTGATCCTATCCCTTCTCTCTATTACCCTAATTTTGTGAATGAAAATGTTTACTTTGTATCCATTATATGTTGGGTAATTGTAAATTGCTTTTAATTTTATAGAAGCTCACAGTGAAAGATTGTATTGAGCCTCTGAGAAGACTTTGGACTTGAACTCTGAGCAGTCTTGGAACTGTTGAGACCATGGAGACTCTTGAGAATGGACTCTCTTTGCATTGTGAGATGGTTGTGAGCTTTTTGGGGCCAGGTGTGGAATGTTATGTTTAGGATGTGGGGTATCCCCCAAAAGGTCACATGTGAGACAATGCAATAGGTTCAGAGAAGAAACAATTGGGTCCTAAGAGCATTAATTCAATAAGGAATTAACTGAGTGATAACTGAAGTCTGGTAGGATGTGACTGGAGAGGTAGGACACTGGAGGCATTTCTTTGGGGTATATATTTTACTTTGTTTTTATTTTTTATTTTTTGTAGTTGTAGATGAACAGCATGTCTTTATTTTCTTTATTTTTATGTGGTGCTAAGCGTCAAACTCAGTACCTCATGTGTGCAAGGCAAGCACTCTGCCACTGAGCTACAGGCCCAGCCTACGGAATATATTTTATATCTTGTGAGTAGAGTTCCCTCTCTCTCCTCAATATTTGTCCTGTGAGCTGCTTCACTCTTCTATCATGATTTCTGCTTCACCTCAAGCCCTGAGGAGTAGAGCCAGTCTTCTGTACACTAAGACCTCTAAAACTGTGTACCTAAAATAATCTTTTTCTCCTCCACAGTTTTTTTATTCAGGTCCTTACATTAAACCAGCAAAAAAACTTCTAAAATAACTCGACTTAGATGCTAAAGAAGTCCCCAAACCCCACTGAGAAGCTGTTGAAGGCCTTTAGCCTCACGGAAGACCCAGGGACAAAACCACCACCACCACCACCAACAACAACAACAACAACAACAACAAAAAAGATTCATAGATTCCCTGAGCCCCTATAAACCATTGGGGTAAGCACTGAGCCACACTGAGACCCTAGAGAAAGCCTTGAGCTCACACTAAGAAGCATGTGGTGACTCCGTAATCCACGGACACTGCAGAAGGCTGTGAACCCAAATAACACTGGGACTCTCCCTGAGTTTCCATGACACACTGGGCAAGGAATTTTTCCCCACTGAGACACTGGTGAAGGTCATTCTTTACCCAGGATACTGTGGAAGAATCTAAGTACCCCAAGAGAGTGTGCAGAGTTCTTTAAGCCACTGAATCAGTAGAGTAGGCCCTAGGCCTCATTAAGACCCTTGGGAAGGCCCTGACACAGAGTCAACCTCTGGGGAAGATGCTGAGCACCACTGTAATACTGGGAATGAAATTTAGCTCCATAGAGACCCTGGGCAAGGCCAGGATTTATTAAGAAATCCCTAAAGACCCTGAACCTAGTGTTTCCTTTGGGAAGATTCAGAGACTTGCTCTGAGCCTGAAGGAAGCACTGAGCAAAACTGACACTCTGAGAACAGCACTGAGCCTCATGCAGAACATGTAAAAGATCTTGAAGACAAAGAGGACTCTGAGGTTGGCTCTGAAACTCCATGAGCCCCAGGAAAAATAATAAGGCCTATTGAAACCCTGTGAAGTCCCTGAGTGTAGTGGTGCCCCCTCCTCCACCAATGAACCTTAATTAAGCTTCTCCAGGTATCTTCAACATATGTGTCCTTATTAAGAGAATATCAGAAAAAATTCTGGTTAAAAAAAAAAGCCCAAATGTGGTTAGACTTCCTATTTACTCTGTTTTGTAAAAGCTAAGTTTGTCAAAAGACTTTGTGATGTTACTTCTGCTTTTGTGGTAAAGCATATAACCTCTGACTCATCTAAAACAAATGTGAGACAAAAGCACTCTCTATGAACTCAAAGAAAAAAGATACTTTTAGGTAGACTCCAGCAAAAGTGGAAATCCAAGCCCCTCCTCCCAGTGGGTATAAAGTTCAAAGAGTTTCTAGACTCATGGTTCAGTGGAGGAAATTTTAGGATATAGCCACACTCTGAACCAGCTGTCACCAATAAACCTTCCTTCTGCTAATTCCTCAGGTGTGCAGCCTCATCTGTCCTGCATCATTTGGCAATCCACATGGGATGGAAAGGGTGAAGTTGCCTCTCTTGTCTCTGGAGTCTGGGATCTTGGAGGACATTGCTTCCCCTTAGCACACCACAGAGGCAACTCCGACTGAAGGAGGAATGACTCACCTGACATCTCAGAGCTGCCACCTGAAGCACAACAGAACCCATGAGGAGAAGGATCCAGGAATAGGGAATGTGGAGCACCACCTGACCAAACAGGTAGGTCCCAGGTTCTTCAGTGGTATCCCATCTGACTTCAACCAAGAGGCCCACGTAGGTGGAAGAGAGGCTTGTTCAACCTCTGAGGGTCCTGAATAACCTCCAAAAGGAGTTGGAGCCAAAAAGGATCCAGGGAGTCACCTAATTAGTCTCTGTTTGGGGTCAGCAAGCATAAGGGAAACCGTGACTCCCTTTTTGTTTGTGTAATATGGGGTTTTAAAATATTGCTCTGGCCACAGTTATGGCAAGATTGCAATAAATCACTGAGTCTGTCTTAAGCAGGAGATGGAATATTTATTCAATAGCTGGTAGTCTGGATTTACCAGCTGATAGGCTAAGGGGAATATTGCAAGTTTATACTCTTCGCCCCCTTCTAAGAGTTAGAGTACAGCTTTATAGTCCAAAACCACATTAATCATAAGAGGCTTTTGCTATGATTCAAACTAAACAAACAACATGATATCTAAAATCATAAGCAGCAGCAGAAGAAGATCAAATGACCCCCTTTGAGTACCAGTTAAACAATGGTTACTAACATCTAGACAATATTTCTCTGACAGGGTACTGTCCAAAAAAAAAGGAAACCAAAAAAAAATTTTATATTGTACAAGACCAACAAAAAAATTGTTTCTAAGCAGGATGTGCTAAGACGGATCAGGATGGCAGAGGCAGAATTTTCTCATGGGACAAGCATTTCTTCCATGACATGGAGTCTCAGGATAAAATGGAGTCTGTTTGGTCATTGCTCATATAGCCTGGCCCATAACACCATGTCTGTGTGAAAGTTTAAATGAGACAGACCAGGGAAGAATTCAGACCCGACCTGAGTATAAAGTGAGTGCTGAGTCCCAATTCAAGGTTCCCTGGAAGGTCATACAGTCTGTGACAGAATTCCACCAACCAACATCTAGGTGGAAGCTTCAGGTTGGGGGTTGATATGGACCCTCAAGGCTAAGAGGACCCTAAGACACTGAGAAGAAAAAGGCTGGAGATAGATTAAGTAATCCTTGTCATAAGTTGTGACACTGATGCAGGGTAGAACATGGGAGGCACACAATGTAACTGAATCCTTTAAACCCCTTGGAATGTCTGTTGTGAAACATTAAGAAAGGTTTTAGGGGAGACTATGGGTGAAATTTACTCAGCAGTTGTGTTCTCTCTGTGAAATAGAATGGCCAAGCTTAGGTGTGGGCTGGCCACGAGGAGAATCTTAATTAAAACTCTCATTGCTGATGTTTTTTAAATAGTTGTTGGAACCCCTGGATACACAGAATAGTTCCCTTAATTGCTGGAAAGAGATAGTCTAGAAACACCCCTCTTGGTTGAGAGCCTGTCTAGATGTACAATCAAATTGATGTTAGCTCAGATTATAGAAGCCTCTAAGACCACCCCCCCCCAAAAAAAACAATTAAGCAGAGAAAATCTGACAAAGAAAAGGCAGAACAAGAACCAATTTTCTCCAGTGAGTCAGAAGAGAACCCACCTCCTTACATGCCACTCTACCCGACACTGCCAAGACCATTGAGACAGCAGGCAGTGCCCTCAGCCCCCTCATTTCCAGAAACCACAGAATATGGCCCTTCAACCCAGCTCCTCCTTCCTCTATAAGGTCCTCAAGGCCAGAGGCTTCCCCAAGGAAAAAGATTCCTCTTCCACCTTGAAAGACCAACATGGGAGCCCATCCTAAGACCAGAGCCACAACCAGCTGACACCTCTCCAGATGCCCCTGTGAGAGACTACAGGACCTGCCTACGTTGACCAGGAGGAAATCATCTGAGGGGCCTAAAGCATTTTTAAATATCAGGCTTTCACCTCAAATTATCTCTAAAATTGAAAATATCATACCACCTCCTACACAGAGAAACCTCAGATAATCATTGATATGATGCAATTCATTATCCAGACCCACTAACCTACCTGCTTGTTATGGTTTGGATGTAAGGTGTCCCCCAAAAGATCACATCTTAGATAATGGAAGAAGGTTCAGAGGAGAAATAGTTGGGGCATAACAGTCTTAATTCAATTAATTATTTAATCACCTAATACAGATTAACTGAGTGATAACCAAAGAGGTAGGGTGTGGCTGGAGGGAGTGGGAATTGAGGTGTGGTTTTAGATATATATTTGTATCTCACAAGGGGAATCTCTCTCTCTGCTTACTAATCAATTTGTGAGCTGTGTCCCTCTGCCACATTCTTTGCCATGACATTCTGCCTCAACTGGAGCCCCAAGGAATGAACTCAGCCTTCTATGGACTAGGACATCTGAAACTGTGAGCCCTCAAATAAACTTTTCTTGTTAAAAATTGTTCTGGTCAGATTTTTTAGTCACAGCAGCAAAATATCTGACTAAAACACTGGGGAAACTGCTGCCACCTACTTCTTACTCTATTCAGTACAGAAGAGAGCAAATGGGTAGCCCATGTGCTTTAAAATGGCTAGAGAAACTTGTCCCAGATGCACAAGGCAACATCCAAGCCTATGCCCATGCCCAGTTCCCCAACACAAACTCAGGGTGGGACCCCAAAAAAGATGAAGACCTCCAAAAGACAAAGAGATATCAAGAACTCCTCATAGGAGGCTTCAAAGAAGGGGAAGGAGAGCCCTAATCATGAACAAGATGTCAGAAGTTCTACAAAAGCCTCATGAAAGCCCCAGCCAGTTCTATGAACAACCTTATGAAGCCTCTGACTTTTTACTCCCTTTGATCCTGAGGAACCAAACAACCAGCAGGTGGACAACACAATCATTGTGGGAAAGGCACAGAGTGACAGTCAGCAAAACTGCAGAACACTAGAGGGTTTTGCTGGGAAGAATGCCAGTGAGCTGTTTGAAGTGGCCACCACAGTGTTGTCAATCAAGACCAAGAGACCCAGCAAGAAGCAGACTGAAAGATGGAGAAGATGGTTTCTCCTTACAGCTGCCCTTACTATAGGCTTGGACGTCATCCAAAGGGGTTCCCACCAGGTCAAAGCCAAAACAAATATTAGAATCAGAACCAGATTCAGGGTAGAAGGATGGTCTAGACCAAACTCCTCACCTGGAGACTAGGCTGAGACTAAACCAATGCACCCACTGCCATCTAGAGGGACACTGGAAAAATGAATGCCCCACAATGAAGAAAGCCAACTGGGTTCTTGCTACTCCCTACCAGGATAAGTGAGGCCAAGTCCTTCAAGAAAAATACCAGCCGTATGAACGTGTCCCTCATGATGCTCATGACAAAGACACCCCTATAATTGGCATGAGAAAATTTTGCAGGATTTGAGGACTTTGGAAAATTATGATGAGGACTAGGACTGACTGGACTCCATTCCTTTGGGCTCCCAGAAGCCTATGGTCCAAACACTTATAGGGGACCAACCTATGAAATTTATGGTGGACACTGGGGCTCACCATTTGGGTGTGACACAACCTGTGGGCCCACTTTTAAAGAAAGAGATGGGACCACTTTTAAAATTGAGATGGTCCCAGGAAACAAACTCAACATCCTTTCCTGTTATTCCAGCATTTCAGTTTAGCAGGCCATGGTTACTTCATGGCCTGCTAGATTGAAACACTAGGATAACAACAAGAGAAGATGGCATAAAAGGAACACAACGGCTTCTCACTCTTATACTTAAGACTGGTTACAAAATTTAAAAACAGAAAGTGCAGATCTGTCAAGAAAAAGTCAAGTACTTTGGTTTCTGTGAGGCTCAGAGTCAGTGGCAACTAGGCTACAAGACTAAATAGGTGACCTGCTCAATTCCAGTCCCTTCCACCTGCTGTCAAATCAGAGAATTGCTGCTTAATTCTGCTGTGTATGGATCCCAAACTTTTCAATTATGGCAAAACCCCCCTATGAAGGCACACAAAGGAAAAAACAGAGTCTGCTATTTGGGGGACCAACAAAAGGATTTCAAGGACACTACAGAAGCACTCACCAATGCACCTGGACTAGGACTCCCTGACCTCACAAAGCTTTGTTCCTGTGTGTCCATGAATGGTATGGAATAGCTGTAGGAGTCTTGACTCAAATGCTGGGAACATGGCACATTCAGTGGCCTAACTATCTAAACAGCTGAACTTTGTATGTAGCCCAAGGCTGGCCACCTTGCTTATGGGCCCTTGCAGCCATGGCCCTTATGGTGTTGGAAGCTAATAAACTGGCTATAAAACAAGAATTAGGTGTCAGTGTTCCTCATTAATTTTGACATTATAAGAGAACAAAGGCTAATATTGGCTGAATAATGAAATAATGGTCAGATACCAGGGCGTGTTCTGTAAAAATCCACATAGCCATGTTGAAGGTGTCTGAACTCTAAACCCAGCAACTCTGATGCCTATCAGAGCAGGACACCCTATTACAATTGCACTGATGTCATGGGTGAAGTGTTCTCCAGCAGAACAGACCTGACAGACAAGGGCCTAAATAAACCGGATACAGAATACTTCAGAGTTGAAAGCAGTTGGAGACAGCCCTGAGCTTATACTCAGAAACCTGTGGTGGCTCTGAGGACCAATGCCATGATGTGGAAAGTCCTGACCTCCACTGTGACAATGGGAATGTCCCAGAAGTTCAATGACACACTGGCAAGACATTAATCCCCATTGAGTTATTGATGAAGGCCATTAGGTATCTAGAATACTGTAGAAGAATCTAAGCACAACCAGATGTTTTAAAGAGTCCTTAAACCTGCTGAAATAGAAAGAAAGACCCTAGTTCTCACTGTTACTCTTGGGAAGATCCTGACATAAAATCAAATCCTGGGGAAAATGGTGAGCACATCTTGTGATGCTGGAAATGGCACTCAGCTCCACAGAGACTCTGGGCAATTCTCTAGGATTCAATGAGAAACTCTGAAAGATCCTGAACCTACCATTTGCTTGGGAAAGATTCAGAGACTAGCTCTGAGGCTGGGAGAAGCAGTGAGCATCACTGAGATCCCAAGAATATCACTGAGCCTCATAGAGAAGGTGTTAGAGACCCTTAGAGAAGGGGACTCTGAGAATAGCTCTGAAACTCAGTGAGCCCCTAGAGAAACCAATGGCACCTACTGAGAACCTTCAGGAAGGCCCAGAACTCTTACAGACCTTGGGAATGGTGCTGTGCTTCACTAAGAATCTGGAAAGGCAATGAGACCACTGAGATTTTGGGGAAGGCCATGCATACATCTGTCAACCTAAGGAAGACCCTGAGCCCCCTGATACTCTGAGTAGATTTTGAACACTATTGAATCAACAGTGAATAAACTTGACACCTCTGAGATTTTGTAGGACTTTAGCCTATTCTCAAACCTGGGCAATAATCTGAGCACCATGAAGACCATGAGGACCTTTCTCAACATGATTGAAATTCTGGAGAAGTCCTTGGGTCCTCCTGAGGCAGTTGGGTAGGCCCTGACCTACTTAGATACTAGGATTGGCCATGAGACTCATTCATGCTGAGAAAATACCTAAGATATTTAGATACCTTGAAGAAAATCCTTAGCATCATGAAGGGTCAGTGGCAGGAACTATGCATGACTGTGAGTGTGGCAATGTTGCTAAGCTCCAGTGACTTCATGAGAAGGCAAAGAAACCAGTCAACATTGAAGATCCTGGTGCACACATCTCTGAACTGCAGAAGTCCTGAGACTGTAAGGAAACAAAAGGAGAAAGAAGCAAGATGCAGAGGCAAAATGGCTGCTTGTTGGGCTGGGGATGTGGCTCAAGCGGTAGTGTGCTCACCTGGCATGCATGCGGACTGGGTTCAATCCTCAGCACCACATACAAATAAAGATGTTGTGTCGGGCTTGCAGCGGCGGCGGGCGGGAGCTGAGTGCCCTGGGTGCACGTGTGAAGAAGCGGTGGCACCAGCGCGGCTGCTGGAGACACCCCCGCCCCCTTTGAAGACTCAGGGCCGCCCTGGACTTTCGCGGCCTCCGTCACCCCTTCAGCTCTGTGTCCTAGGCGAGGAGGCCGGCTTGTGGGGTTGAGTGGCCCGAACTGAGGGCGCCAAGAGCTTGGGGCGGCGAGGACGACGGCGTTGATAGCGGTGGTAACGACGGCCTCAGCAGGCGGGGAAGATGAAAGGTAGCCGGATCGAGTTGGGAGATGTAACACCACACAATATTAAACAGTTGAAGAGATTGAACCAGGCCATTTTTCCAGTCAGCTACAATGACAAGTTCTACAAGGATGTGCTGGAGGTTGGTGAGCTAGCAAAACTTGCCTATTTCAATGATATTGCTGTAGGTGCAGTATGCTGCAGGGTGGATCATTCACAGAATCAGAAGAGACTTTACATCATGACACTAGGATGTCTTGCACCTTACAGAAGGCTAGGAATAGGAACTAAAATGTTAAATCACGT
Source organism: Callospermophilus lateralis (assembly GCF_048772815.1). Lineage (NCBI taxonomy): Eukaryota > Metazoa > Chordata > Mammalia > Rodentia > Sciuridae > Callospermophilus > Callospermophilus lateralis. The sequence continues at coordinate 210,446,899 of NC_135306.1, forward strand.
CCTAAACATCTGTGAAAAAGATGGCACTTTGGATAACATCTATCTGCACGTTCAGATCAGCAATGAGTCAGCAATTGACTTCTACAGGAAGTTTGGCTTTGAGATTATTGAGACAAAGAAGAACTACTATAAGAGAATAGAGCCTGCAGATGCTCATGTGCTTCAGAAAAACCTCAAAGTCCCTTCTGGTCAGAATGCAGATGCGCAGAAAACAGACAACTGAACAAATTACAAATGAACTTTCTTGCACTTGCTTGTCGCCAAATAAAAGAGAGGCCCATTGATTCCCTGCCCCTGTCCCCCGCTTTTCCTAAGTTTTCCTCTCTCCTTGTTCCTTTTTTTCTTCATTTCTTTTCTTCCTCTAGAAGTTTTAATACTTTCAAGGACTTTTAAAAATAATCATGTTTGGATTGTTTTAGTTTTTCTTTCTCTCTCTCTCTCTCTCTTTTTTTTTTTTTTTTTGGTGTGTGTGTTTACGGTGGTTGTCTTGAAAGAAGGAGAAGGTAGATCTGTTTAGTTTCACAGTTAAAATGTATGGTCCCAAAATTTGGGTGTCAGATGATTTCAATTTTTTTTCCTTATTTCCTGCTTTCACATTGAAGGGCAGAGCCTACAGATATTGTTTATTTCTAAAGATAAAAAGAAGCAGCAGCAATATCTTGTTCTGTAATTCATAGACAAGTTTAGTGTGTTTGTGGTACTCTAGGTTCTTAAAAACTATTTGTGGGATATTAATCCCTAGACATTGCCTTCACTCCACCTTTAGTCCTTCTGAGCATTTTCTCAGGAGTTGGACCATTTTTATCTTCGTAAGAAATATCGAGTTTATTTAGGTTTTTAAAGCAATTTTTTTCCCTGACTGATGGATGAGGCAGTTTGGATAGATTGTGTTATATTTTGGTCTGAAAGCATTTGAGTTAAACTGCTTTTTTGCTAATGAGTGAACTGGTTATTAGAAGATTTGTTTTTCTTGCTATTGCTATTAGAGTCGTTAATTTTTAGAGTATGAGCTGGTGAAAAAAACTTTTTTTATTCTCCCAGCTAGAGATATGGCCTTTAACTGACCTAAAGAGCTTTGTTGTGATCTTTTTTCCCCCCAACCTTTTTCCTTCAGCAAACCCAGTAATAGTCTAACCTTAAAAGTGGAGTTGATGTCCTTATAGGTCAGTATCCCTAAATCAACCTAAAGCAGGTGTTTTCTCGTAAACATATTAAAAAAAAATACCTAAAAGGAGGCCTAGATGAACTGTGGCACAATAAATGCATTTAATGTCAACTAATGCAGGTTGTTAATTGAAAGTGTGGCCACTGAACATTTGATTGTATAGGAAAAAATATCTAAACAGAATTTTTGAGAATAACACAGCTATGCTATTGCTTATCTGTTGGAGAACATCCCAGATTTGCTTATACTCTGTGCCTACAATATTGAGTTTAAGGATTTGGGATAAGGGGAATTGTTAAACAAATTGCTTCTAAGAAAGATAGAAGCATAAAGTGTTAATGCAGATATCACTGTGACCTCCTCTACTGACAGAACTGGTTTTTGTCAGAACATTTTCTGACATGTAGAGAGTGGCTTTAACAGGTTGATAACTTTATGAGAGACATCTGACATACTTGTGTTTTACTCTCATTGCCCCATCTTCAATATTTAGAATTTTTTGGTTTGTCAGTAGTGATGGTTCAAGAAATGCCCTCATTAGACTTTACAAACAATGCACAGGTCTTGAGTTTTCTGTCATTTGACTTTAAGGAAGTTTGATTCATAATATTGATCCTCATGTAAAATTCTGGTATAAAAGTTTCATGTCCAAATAGGTTAAATGACAATATTATTTTATAGAATTCACATACTTTATATCCTTAAGTTTTTATTTGTAAGTGTGAGAGTACAAAGTAAAATAGACTTCCATGGTCTTGAGTGCCAAGAAAAAGATAAGAAAGGAAGATGGCTGGTGAATGAATTTTTAGTGTTCTAGTCTTAAATTAGTAAAAATCCTAGAAAGACCACACTGTTTTCTTCATTATCAATTCCTTAAACAATCCAAATGTAGGCTTAGAAGAAAAGTTTAGCATTAAGCACCTTTACCTTTGTGGATAAGATTCAGCTTGCTCTTGACAAGAAAAGAGTGCTTGAGTTACAGGAAGTGTAATTAGTGTGAAGAATTCAGCCTTTTTGTAAACTTCCAGATATCAAAATAGATTTTGATATATAACTGAGTTTTCTGAGATGACACTGCCTCTATTTCTATATCCATTTCACCTGGACTTTCTAAGCAGTCCTATGAATGTATCCCTACATGTGGTTATCAAAAACCGAATAGCTGCCTCACGACAATTAAGTACTTGTTATTTAAAGAGGGAAAAATATTAAAGTTTGAATTGAGTTTGTAAAAAAAAAAAAAAGATGTTGTGTCCGCAGAAAACTAAAAAATAAATATTAAAAAAATTTATTCTCTCCCTCTCTAAAAAAAAAAAAAATCTGCTTGTCTAAGCAGCTGTCTTTATTTATACTTATAAAGTTACAGTAGCTAACTGGCACCATTAGTACATTAGGTGTTCTGGTCGAGCATGCATTAGTTATAGTAATAGTGTCTGGGAGAAACTGCAGAATGTTCCAGCTGTGGAAAACAAGACACCTCTTATTCTCCAGGAGTTTGCTCACAAGACACTTTCTCTTTAACACATTTCCACAGTCAGAACACTTACACTCCTCCTTTTTTGGTTTTGTGTGGGCTTTTGGATGGATAACATTTGGGTTTATTTTTTGTTTTTCAATTGTTGGAGGTAAAATATAGGGTAGGCTTCAATAACAACAAAAACAAAACAACAATCCCAGTATTAGTAAACATTCACCTATGACTAGTTGTTTAATCCAAGTAAGATTGGTTAACCACATGGTTAACCAATCCAATATATCTAAACTTAAAAAATCCTATTGGATCTTTTTAATGATGTCTATAAGGTGATCTAACTCTTTTGAAATGGAGTTACTATTGTCCTTTAAATTAAAGCAAGACATACTGTCAAGATCATTACAGGCTTTATGATGTAACAATAATAAATAATCAGTTGCTGCCCAAATGTGAAGAATGACTTAATGATTTTTTTTGTTCTTCATTTAGCATATTGATTTCCATAGAATTATGATTCATATTTTTCACCCTATCACAGGCCAATTTCATACTTTGTTTATAAGCTGTGAGAGTCAATCCAATGAGTACAAAATTATGCAAATGCATAGGACATATATGAAGGGGCATATATTTTAAAAACAAATACATTTTCAAATGAGTAGGTTTATCCATAGTTGCCAAGCAGAGTAAAAATGAGAAATGCAAGCAGGTACCTTTTCAGACCTATGGGCACTAGCCCAAATGAACCCAGAATGAGTCTTAATGGAAACATGGAGAAAGGAAAAAGGATGAAAGGCAAAGAAATAGATAATGTCCATTTCCCAAAGTACAATTAGAATGTAGGCCCCGTGGATTTACAGATACCCAAATGGGGTCCCAGAAGGGCATACAGTGAGAACAGTTCTTGACAATGGCACAGCCTGTTGGGGAAAAAAATGGAAAATATCTTCATTAGTGAGTGAGGGTTTTGATGAAAATATTCATGAGATTCTACAGCATCTGAAAATAAAAGATAAAGGGATCTCACAGCTGCATCTCTTCTGTTACCTTCCATCAGAGGTCCAGGAATTTATCATTAATAAAAACAGATACTATCCACTTTGCTTAACTCCATCTGTATACAACATCAACCCAGCTATAAGAGGAAGAATAGAGATAAAGTCCTGACATAACAGAGACTCAACCATCATGAGACATGTGAAAAGAAATTGGTGCTAAACAAAAAAAAAAAAAAAAAAAAAAAAAAATCTGTTAATACAACTTGATAGTAGGAAAAAAATTGTAAGTATTGGAGATGTAGAATTTTTCCATAAGTGAGATATAAAACATGAATGTCCATGCCTGTTAAAGATAAAATTTTAGTACAACCATCAGCAGTTAATTATGCAGATGTATCAGCAAAAGGCAGAACCTTCCAGCCTGAAAAATGAGGAGCGTATACCCATTCTGATATATACAATCTTTGATTATAAATAGCAATTACTGCTATAAAGGCATAAAGTTTTCCAACAAAAATTACCAATGATAATGGCAATTTGATAAAGGAGGTTGATTCACCATTACTGGCAACAATTTTCTATTAATTTTTTGTAGAGCTTGAAGAAGGCAGTGTAGTGTTATTTATTTAACAACTAGAAAAAATAAGAGAGCATACCAATATTTAATGGAATATAGGAAATTGCCCAATGTAAATGAACTAGAAATTGCTATAAATTAACCAAGGAAAATTTAGAAGAAAGGGTCAAATATGGGATGTGAGTAATTGAATATTTTTAAATAATGTATATCCCAAGTAGGTGATAGGTCATTAATGTTGAATTTTTTTCTGTTACAACATGGAGACCTGATTGTAATAACACTTCCTGTAATGTTTGTAGAATTTCATGTGTGATGTTTCATCCTGTAAGCAATATATAATCCATACAATCCATAAAGAAGTAAATGAGAGAATTTCTGATCACAAGAGAGCAAAGCTGTATTAACAAAATATTGACATAATGTTGGGCTATTTAGCATTTCTTGTGGGAGAACTTTCCAATGCAATCTATTAGTAGGCTTATGATGGTTAAAAATAGGGAGAGTAAAAGCAAATGTTTTGATCTCTCTGATCATCAAGAAAAAGAGAAATCTTTTTCAAACACTGTTTTAAGTCAATGACATATAAATAAAAATCCTGAAGAATTAAGTTTGTGTTTGGTGATCTGCATTGAAGCAGACTCATGGGTTTATACATTTATTAATTTCTCTTAAATCTTGAAATAATGTCCATTTTCCTGATTTCAGTTTTATTTTATTTTTTAAAGAGAGAGGTGGGGGGGAGAGAGAGAGAGAGAAAGAGAGAGAGAGAGAGAGAGAGAGAGAGAGAGAGAGAGAGAGAATTTTAATACTTATTTTTTTTTAGTTTTCAGCGAACACAACATCTTTGTTTGTATGTGGTGCTGAGGATCGAACCTGGGCCACACGCATGCCAGGCAAGCACTCTACTGCTTCAGCCACATTCCCAGCCCCCTGATTTCAGTTTTATAACAAAAATTGGTATATTTCAAGGTTCAATATATTATGATTGTAGCTGTTCTTGAATAAGGGCCTCTGCAGCTGCCACATTAACCTTTGGCAACGGCATTATTCAACCCTCAAAGGGGTGGGGAATTTCCACTTTAAAGACAAGGCAGTCAGATCTTCAAAGACCCCTATTAAAAAAAAAAAAAGATAATTCTGCAGACATCTAGAGTTTATGTAGCATGTCTCTGCTCCATATAGGAAAATGTATTGTCATCACATATGGCTGCACATGAGTGATGATTTGTGTTGGATTGGAAGGAGCAGAGCATTGTGACCACAGGGATTTTTGGACACCCATTCATCATTGCCTCCTATGTCCCAAACCAGAGTTGCCCTTTGAAGGGGCCATGTATGAGGCCCTAACAGAAAAGGAATGACAATGACATTAGCACCTGTGTCCAATAATTCCACAATTGGTTTTTCATTTATGTAAAGAGTCAATTTAGGTCTATTTTCAGTGATCAGAAAGATCAAAAAATTTGCTTTTACTGTACCGACTTTTTTACTGCTCCCATGAAAGTAGACCAAACCTTGCACTTCCTCTTTGTTTAAACACTGTTGAGCTGTAACCTAGGGAATCACAATTAATTAAGCAACATAGGAACCTTTGGGGAGGCATTAGAGCATATGGGACCACATTAGGCCATATATTATACAGTGTAAACAGAATCAATTACCTCTGGAATAACAAATTCTCCTTCTTTAACACTATCAGAATGAGAAAAAAAATCCAAAGCATTTTTTTTTTTTTTTTTGGTCAAGTCTCCTGAATTTGAGTGGAAATTTTATAACTTCTCCAGGAAGCCACACTGGGCTTTTTCAGTAGTAATTAAATCTATGCCAGTGCTCCCTTGAGGGGCATCAAAGGATTTCTGGAAGGATGCTCTGTTTGAAACCAAAGAGACAGCTGTGTCTGGATTGGAAATATTTTTGTCATGGGATCTTAAGAAGGCTGCAAATATGCTTTCCCTCCTTTTTGCCACTTTCCAAAAGAGGTGGATAAATTTCTTATTTATATCTATTTATTTTTTATTTATGTATTTATTTTAATTAAGTATATATATGACAGCAGAATGCATTTCAATTCACTGTACACAATTGAAGCAAGACTTTACATTTCTCTGGTTGTACACGATGTAGCATTGCACCGTATGTGCGGTCATACATGTACCTAGGGTAATGATGTCCATCTCATTCCCCCAGCAGCTCATTTTTTTAATATTTTAAATTTGTTTTAATTAGTTATACATGAGAATATAGTGCAGAATATTATGCAGCAAAAGGCAATTGCTTATGCTCTGGCTGGCCAGCAGGATTTAGCCAAATAGGACAAATAGCTAAGGTGTGAGTTTCTCCTACCTCCTCCACTTGGGGTAAACATTCAGCCAAATGAGATCTAACCAGTGGTGGTGGTGGCAGCTGAGGAGGAGGAGGCAGTGAAGGCAGAGGGAACACCTCCATAAAGAATGTCTGGATCACAAGTGGCAGCTGGGTGGTAGCAGACAGAGGGGGAGGTGTTTGCTGGGAGACAAATAGCATTGGACAAGGATGACAAGCATGTAATGGGAGCTCGCAACTTCTCATGAGCTTCTTACCTTCATCTTCCCAATCTTCTCCACTTAAATAACCACTTTCTGGGTACCAAGTGCAACGAGAACTTACTTCTGCCAGCAAAGCAGCGAGGTCAGGATTACATATGGCATGTCCAGCCTTGTAAAATAAATAGGAGAGCTCAGTCCAATGACATCGTTGAGGGTCAGATAGGTAATTTCCCATAGCTTACCAATGGGGATCAGTACCAGCTGATGAAAGACATGCATCAGCCTGCTCCAGGTGATAAGCTACTCCCTTCCCCATTAACACGTCCAGAGGGTCACTGTTTCAAATGTTCAGACACCACATGGGCACCAGCTGTAAGAAAACAAATGAAAATGAAAGCAAGATGCAGATGCAAACTGGCTGCTTGTCTAAGCAGCTGTCTTTATTTATACCATTAGGTTACAGTAGCTCACTGGCACCATTAGTACATTATTGTTCATTATATCACTAAGTTGGATACACTGGGTTATAATGTAAGATGTTCTCGTTAATGATCAGATAGGAGTTCTGGCCAAGCATGCATTAGTTATCTTAATAGTTTCTGGAAGAAACTGCAGAATGTTCCAGCTGGGAGAAATAAGACACCTAGTATTCTCTGGGAGTTTGTTCACCAGGCAAATTTTTTTTGTCTTCTACATTTCCCCAGTCAGAACCCTTACATGAGATTCAGCAAGAATCTTCAGAGGCACTAGGTCCCGAGGAAATGGCCTGTGAATCAGTAAAATGCTGGGGAGGCCCCAAGAAACACTTTGACCCTGAATGACACTAAACTGAACTGAGAACCTGGGAAAAGTGCTGAGATTTTCTGAGACCCTGGTATAAACCTGAATCCATTGTGTCCTTGGGGAACTATTAGAGTTCCACTGCAACTCTGACAAGAGCACTGGACATGACTGAGACATTGCAAAAGGCCCTGAGAAAAAGTGAAAGCTTGGTAAAGGCCATTTCCATGCCCATTCACCATGGAAGGCTGAACTAATGTCATTTGAGTGAATTTGGGGTGATGCAAAATAAAACACAGACACAAATTACCTTTACACAAGCTTCAGTATAGCTTTCCCCAGCTCTCAGCCTCAAGCTCCCCAAAAGGGAGAGCAAGAGAAAATTACAAGAGGCTGGAGAGAGAGAGAAAAGCAGGTTGGGAAGTGGACTTTTATTTGGGGGATGCTATTTTCAGAAAGTTCTATCCAAAAAAGGGCAGAAGGGGTAGGAATGCAAGGGAGCAGGTGAATGTATCTCAACCCCAGTGGGTACCACTACACCTGAAGCTATGAGGAGGAGGAACACTCAAGTCAGTATGAAATATAGTAACTGGTCAGAGTCCCCTGCCTCAGGACTGGATGGTGTGTCCATTCAGAGTGACTTCCCACAGGCCATGAGTCCCACTGAGTTCCTGGGCAAAACCAATAGCTTCTTGAAAACCTGGGGAATATTCTGAACCACACTGAGATGCTAGGGATGTTCAAGAATTCCATCGAATGCCCAGGAAAAGAAAGGATAATACTAAACTCATGGGAAACCCTCGAATCATGTGTTGTGAGACCATGAAACTTATTGAGACCCTTGGCAAGGCCCCACAATCCATGAAATCAGTACAAGAGAGCCTGATCCTCATTAGGGACCTGGAGAATCCCTGAAACCCAATGGTAACCTGAAAAAAGAACAGAACACAACATAGAAACCTTGGAAGCCCTGAAACCCAAGAGACACTTTTGAAGACCTTCAGAGTATACAAACTCATGAAAATGTCTGAACACACCTGAAATATGGTGGACTACCCTGAGCCACAGTGAAATCCTGGAAAGGTCCTCACACCTACTTCTATCTTGGGGAAAGTACTGAGGCCCACAAAGAAAATACGGAAAAGTCATGAAATAATCTATTGACTTGGAAAGCACTGGAACACAAAATATCTACTATTTAACATAGACACTGGTGGAGGCCCTAAAACACACTGAGGAGATATTGAAGACCTTTAGCCCAACAGAAGCTCTCTGGGGGAATCTGAAACACAATAATACCTAAGACTCAAAAAAGATGCTAGAGGATGCCCTGAGCCACTATACAACAATTGGGAAAGAAGTGAATCAGACTAAGACTCTGGAGTAAGTCCTTAGTTTACACTCAGAAACTTGGGGTGGTCCTGCATGCTGGTGACACAGAAGGAAAAACCCAGAGCTCCACTATGACAATGGGAATGTCCCTGAGTTTCAATGACACACTGAGCAAGGTACTATTACCCTTTGAGACACTAGAGAAAGCCATTATTTCTACTGAATACTGTGGGAGAATCTAAGCACCATTGGGTATTTTGCAGAGTCCTTAAACCCATTAAAATAATAGGCTAGGACCTAGGCCTATTCAAGCCTTTTGGGAAGACCTGACACAAAATCACACTCTGGGGAAGATGCCAAGGAACACTGTGATATGGGGAAGAGCACTCAGCTCCACACAGACCCTGGGCAAGGCCTGGGATTCAGAAAAAAAAAAAAAAAAACAAAAAAAAAACCTGAAAACACTGTTTTGTTGGGAGCAACTTAGAGCCTAGGTCTGAGTCTAGGAGAAGCAGTGAGCATTACTGAGACTCTAAGAATAGCACTAAGCCTCATGGAGAAGCTGGAAAAGACCCTGAAAGAGAAGAAGACTCTGAGAATGAATCTGATACTCAGTGAGCCTGTAGAGAAGATAATGTGACCTGTTGAGAGCCTTAGGAAACCCAAAATACATGGTGACACTGGGAACAGAGATGAGATGCACAGTGATCCTGATTTAAAAAAAAAAAAAATGAGACCACTAAGACTCTTGAGAATGTTGTGCATACATTTGTGAACCTAAAGAAGGTCCTTGGATTTCTGAAGACGCTGAAGAAGATTTTGAATATCATTGAGAAAACTATAAATGAACTTAACCAGTTGGTGACTGTTACTGAGGCCTCTAGCCTTTTTCAAAGACTGAGAAATATTTTGATCACCACAAACACCAAGTGGGACTTTGTAAAGAAGATTAAAATTCTGCAAAATGCCTCTAGCCTTCCTGAGACCATAAGGTAGGACTGAGACCCTCTGACACTGGAAAATTCCTTGAAACTCTCTAAGGCCCTGAATAAACTTTCAGATCACTAAGACTCTGGGGCAAGCCCTGATCACCAGTAGAACCTGGGAATAATATAATTTCACTGAGTCCCAGGAAGGTTGTGAAGCCACTAAGATACTGGAGAAGGCCCTGGCATCGCTGTGACCCTGGAGAATGCTCTGAGACTCAGTAACTATTGAATGTAGAAAAAGAAATACCTACAAATTGTGAGACCTAGGAGAAAGAAATAGAATAGAAAGCCATACACTTATGACTTTCTTCTCTACTATGATAAATCCTTCCCAAACACTGAGCACAGGAAGGGAGAAAGTGTCTCAGCAAACCTAGAAGTGATACTTTCTAAAAAGCATTAATTTCCTTGGATATAACTCATCTCCCAGTACTGGCCACCAACACCCCAGCACAAGGATTCAAATCCCTGAGTGCCCAGACTCACAAGCTCTCTAAATCACACTCAACTTACATAAGCCCATTTCCCTCTTTTATAGCTCATGTTCCACCAGTAAAGTGGGTGCATTTTCATTGATGAAGTCATGCTCCTGAATAAGGCCTAAAATAACCTGTGAAGTTTGCCTCAAGCCCAGTCTCTTTGTTGCAACAGTAAGGAACTGGGTTGGCCCTGAGCAACACTGTGACCCTGGGTATGACAATGAACTCCAATGACAACATGGGAAAGGTGCTAAGATATTTCTGACACTGTGGTAGAAACCCTGAATGTAGTGTGTACTTGGGGAATTATCTACTCCAAGCTGACACTCTGGGAATAGCACTGAACTTGACTGAGACACTGAAAAAGGCCCTGGGACAAATAGAGAGCCTGATCATGGCCATGAGCCTGTAGTACCATGAGTTCCACTGAGGCCCTGGGCAAGGTGTTTGGCTTTTTGAAAACCTGGAGAATACCTTGAACAACACCACTAAGATGAGAAGGTCTATGGGCACAACTGAATGCATGATAAAAGGAAAAAGAATGCTAAGATTCCAGGGGAACAGTCTGAGCATGACTGTGACTGGAAGAGACCATGAAATTTACCGAGACCCTGGGCAAGGATTCCCAATCCACTGAATTGTTACTAGAGCACATGAGCATCTTTAGTGACCTGAAAAACCCTGAATTGCAGTGATAACACTTAGAAAAGGCCTGAACACTAGTTAAAAACTAGTGAAGAGCCTGAATATGAAGAGACACTCATGAAGGCCATTGAATCACACAAACTGATGAAAAGCATTGGAACACTGCTGAAATGCTATGAAAAGCCCTTAGTGACAAAGAAATCCTAGAGATCATCCTAAGTACTGCAGATACCCTGTGGAAGTCATTGAGACCCAATAGAGAACATGGGAAGGCATTAGCTTTATTGTTGAACTGGAAAATCACTGACAAACAAGAAAACCATGAGCAAGACCCCAATGCCAATGACCTTGATGGAGGCCCTCAATACTATTGTAATGCTATTTATTGAAGAGCATTAGTCTGAGATCCAATTATACCTGAGATCTCAGAAAAGACAAAGAGAATCCCCTGAGCCAGTGTAAAGTCAGTGTGGAAAGCACTAGCCAGACTGAGACCCTGCAGAAAGCCCTGAGCTTACCTAAGAAACATGGAGTAGCCCTGAGTGCTATTTATACAGTGAGGAGGTCCTTGAGAAATAGGAATGACCATGACAATGAGAATATCTCTCAGTTATAATGACACACAGGCAAGCTCTATTCCCCAATAAGACACTACGGAAGGCCATTGTTTCTCAAAATATGGTGGAAGAATCTGAGCACCAATAGATATTGCACAGAGTACGTAAATACACTGAAAGTGTACTATAGGCTGTGAGCCACACTATTGTACTTGGAAAGGCCTTACAAACAATTGAACACTATGAAAGATGAAGAGCACAACTGTGATTCTGGGAATGGCACTTAGCTTCACAGAGACCCTGCTCAAGGTCCTGAGATGCATTGAGAAAACCTCCTTGGCTATAAACAGTGTTTTGCTTGAGGAGATTCAGAGCCTCACTCCAAGGCTAGAGGAAGCACTGAGCATCATTAAGACACTGAGAATACCACTGAGCCTCAGAGACAACCTGTAAAAGACTGAAATAATTGGATACTGAGCTTAGTTCTGAAACTCAGTGTTCCACTACAAATGGCAATAAGACCTATTGAGAACCTTGGGAAGGCCCTGAGCACATGGTGAAATTGTGAATGATGCAGATCTGCACTGAAAATCTGGAACAGAATTGAAACCACTAAACTCTTGGGAAGGTTGCGCACACATCAGTAAAACAAAGGAAGGGTCATGGCTTTCCAAAAATTCTGAAGATCATTTAGATCACCATTGAAAATTAACAAATCTGAGATTCTTGTTGAAGCTTTGAACCTCTTCTAAATACTTGGCAATATTACATATTACAATATTACATATTACACTATTACACCATGAGTAATATGTAGAACTTTCTAAACAATATTGAAATTCTAGACTCTAGGGTAGGCCCTGAGGCCCACTGATCCTGGAAAAGAAGCTGATCCCTTTGATACATTGCCTGTCACTGAGAATTTGGCATAGGCCATGATCATCAGTGTTTCCTGGGAAGACTATAGCATCACTGAGTCCCTAGGAAGGCAGTGACACCACAAAAACTCTGCAAAACACCCTGGAGATCACTGTAATCCTGAGGAATGCCCTGGGACAAAGACTCTGGGCAGGACCTGAGCAACAGTGTGACCCAGAGAATGGCAATGAACTCCACTGAGAACCTGGGGAAAGTGCTGAGATTTGCTGAGACACTGACAAAAACTCTGAATGTCAAGAGACTTTTCTTAATGCCTTTGAATCACACAAACTCATGGAACACCCCTGAAATTCTATGGATGGTTGTGAATCATGCCGAAATCCTAGAGATTTTCCTGAAAACTACAGATACACTCTGGAAGGCTCTGAGCCCCACTAAGAACATGGGAAAGCCATAAACTTTATCATAGAGCTGAACACTGACACAAGGAGACACTGGGAAAGATTCACAACCCCATTTTGATGATGGAGAGGCCATGAACTCTATGGACAATCTATTTATTAATTGAAGATCTTCAGCCTCTCAGAAGATAGAAGCCAAACAATCTGAAAATTAATCATACCTAAGTTCTCACAAAGACCCTAGAGAATTCCCCAAGTCCCTGTAAGTCGTTGGGAAAACCAATGATGCAGACATAAACCCTGGAGAAAGACATGAGGTCACACTAATAAACATGGGGTAGCCCTGACTGCTGCTGACACAGTGGGGAAGGTCCTACTCACCACTATGACAACTGGAATATCTCTCTGTTACAATGATGTACTGAAAAATGCTCATTTCCCTAGTGAAACCACAGGAAAGTCCATTATTTTCCAGAATAATGGGGAATAATCAGGGCTTTATTATTTAGAACACAACTGAGACAATAATGATTAAAACTAATGGACCTGAGACTCTTGTTTAAGGCTTAGGCCTCCTCTACCCACTGGGCAATATTCCAAGCACCAAGAAGGCCATTTGCACCTTTCTAAACATGACTGAAAATGTGGGGAAGGCCTGGAGCCCTCTGAGACTCTAGGTTAGGCTCTGAGGCCCACTGACATTGGGGAAGACCAGATCCCTCTGATACCCTGAGTGTCACTAAGACTCTGGGGTAAGCCCTGATCATCACTGATTCCTGGGGGAGACTACAGCTTCTTCTTCTGAGGCCTTGTGAAGGCAAAGATACCATTAAGATTCTGCAGAAGGTCCTGGGCACAACTGTGACTGTGGGGAATGCCCTGAGACTCAGTAAGAATCTGGTCTGACCATGAGAAACCATGTGATGCTGGGAATGACAATAAATTCCACTGGCACACTGGGAAGTGTGCTGAGATTTACTGATTAACTGGCAAACACTCTAAATTTTTGTTTTCTTCTGGAATTATCTAAGCCCTGGTGAAACTCTGGGAATAGCACTAAACATGACTGAGAGACTGCAAAAGGTCCTGATTAAAACTGAATGCCTGGAAATCACCATGAGTTCCACTGAGGCAATAGAAAAAGCCTTTGGCTCTTTGAAAAACCTAGGAAGCATCCTAAACCACACTGACATTATGGGAATATTCAGTAGCTCAACTGAATGCATGAGGAAGGGAAAGAGAAAACTAAGACTCTGGGGGAATACTCAGACACAGCACTATGCCTGGAGGAGACCATGAAGCCCACAGAGAACCTGGGCAAGACCCATAATCCAATGAATCAGTACCAGAATCCATAAGCCTCCTTAGTGTCTTGCAAAGCTCTGAATTTCAGTGATTCACTGGGAAGGCCCTGAACACCATATAGGAACCAGTGAGTGCCCTGAATTACAAGAGACACTTCTAAAGGCTTTTAAATCACAAACACTGTAACCGATGTGATTCTGCAATCTTTGTAATGTTTTGAATGACCAATAAAAAATAAAAATAAAAAAACAAATCACAAACACATGGAAAGCACCTGAACATCCATTAAATGCTGTAGACAGGCCTGAGTCCCACTGAAAACATGGAGATGGACCTGAGAACTACACATACACAATGAGAACAATGAAGCCCACTACAGAACATGGGGAGACATGAGCTTCATTGCTGAGCTGGGCAAGCACTGAGACACAGGAGACCCTGGAAAAGATCCATAAGCCAACATTAATCCTGGTGGAGGCACTAAACAAAACTGTGAAACTATTTATAGAAGGCCTTAAGCCTCACAGAAGCTCTGGGGCAAAATTGCTATGCCCAATGTACCTGACATCACAATAAAGATGCTAGAGAATTCCTAGGCCCCTGTAAGTCATTGCAGGAAAACACTGAGCCAAACTGAGACCTGGCAGAAAGCTCTGAGCTTATATTAAGAAACATGTGGTGGTTCTGAGTGCTGCTGACACACTGGGAACATTCTGAGCAGTGCTAGAGAATGTCTCTCTGATACGACACACTGGGGAAAGCTCTGTTCCCCAATGAGTCACTATAAATGCCATTATTTTGCCAGAGTACTGTGGAAGAATCTGAGTACCACTAGATATTGTTCCACATTCTTAAAACCACAAAAAATATTGTGGTAGGCCCTAAGTTTCACTACAATTCTTAGGGAGGCCCTGACAAACAATCAAATTCTAGGGAAGATTCGGAGCACAACTCGGGTGCTTGGAATGGCACTTAGCTCCACAGACACCCTGGGCAAAACCCTGGATTCATTAAGAAACCTTCAATGACCCTGAACTCACTGTTTCCTTTGGAAAGATTCAGAGCCTCATTCTGATAATGACAGAAGCACTGGGAATAGCACTGAAACTCATGAACACCTTACAAAAGACCCTGAAATTATACCATTCTCTGACGTTGGCTCTGAAATTTAGTGTTCCCTAAAAAAGGCAATGAAACCTATGGAGACCCTTGGGGAGGCCCTGAGCACATGATGTGTTTCTGGATTGTGCTGATCTGCACTGAGAGCTGGGAAGGCAATGAGATCACTAAGTCTTGGGAAAGTTGTGCCTACATCTGTCAATGTAAGGAGGGCCCTTTTTCTTCTTAAAATGCTGATGAATATTTTGAACAGAACAGAGACAACAGTGAATGAAATTAATGAACCTGAGACTTTTTTGAAGACTTGAGCCCTTCTAATCACTGGGAAAAATCATAGGTGCCATGAAGACCATGTGAAACTTTCTAAACAAGATTGAAATTCTGAGGAAGACATGAACCCTCCTGAGACAGTAGGGTTGGCCCTCTGACCCAGTGACACTGGAAAAGATATTAAATCCCTTTGATACCCTGAGTCTCACTATGATTCTGTGGTAAGCCCTGATAATCAGTATAACCTCGGAAAACTCACTGAGTGCCTAGGAAGACAATAACACCATTTATTCTATTGAGAAGGCCTGGGCACCACTGTGACTCCTGTAATGTATTGAAACTCAGTAACACACTGACTTGCACTGAGAAACACTGTTACCCTAGGAATGGCAATAAATTCCACTGACAAATGAGGACAAGTGCAGAGATTAACTGAGATCCCACCAAGAACTCTAAACCCAGGGTGTCTTTAGGGAACTATCTAACCCTATTTAGTCTCTGCAAATAGCACTCAAAGTGACTGAGACACTGCAAATGGCCCTGAGAAAAAAATGGGAGTGTAGTAATGGCTAGAGTTCCACCGAAGCCCTTGGATGCTGGGAGCCATTAGCCAAGTAGGTATGACAATTTCCTTGCCAGTGTACTCCATGTTGCTTAGTGGAAGGACTCCTGGAAATAGGACATTTTGCAGTGACATTGCATGTGTGACCTTGCTCTAGGACCAGGGCAGATCCGGGTTTAGGGCGTTCCCGGTTTAGGAAGGTTATTCCTGCTGGGAATAGGGCGTATCCTGCTGCCTGAGTTCCTCTTGAGTTCTCACGGGATTCAGAGAGTTTTTGGGAGGCAGAGGAGGTAGATTTGGGCAGAGAACGTGAATTTCCCCAGAACATGTTTGGAGAGGGCCTGTGTGAGTTTGGGAATAAAGAATTGCTGTTTGAATCTACAAAGCTGTGAGTGGCTCGTGATTTTGTGCCCAGCCAGACTGTGGCACTTGGAAAGACCTTTGGCTCCTTGAAAACCTGGGAAATATCCTTTCCCATGCTGGGAATGTCAAAGAGCTCAACTGAATGAACAAGGAATGAAAGAAGAGCACTAAGACTTTAGGGAGCATCCTGAGAATGACTGAGACAGGAGACCAAGAAACCCCATGAGCCCCAAAGCAAGGACCCACACCCCATTGAATCAGTACCAAGGTCCATAATACTCCTTTGTGACTTCAAAGGCTCTGAATATCATGGATACACTGAGAAAATGCTGAACACCAATTAAAAACCAGTGAAGGCCCTGAATGCCTAGAGATTATTTTGAAGACTCATGAATCACACAAACTCATGGAAAGTCTCTGAACAGACCTGAAACTCTATGAACAGCCCTGAGTCACACTAACATGCTAGAGATTGTCCTGTGCACTACACATACACTGTGGAAGGCATAAATTCCTCAAAAAAACATGGGAAAGCCACAGGCTTCATTGTTGAGCTGGGGGAAAAAAAAAACTGAAACCCAAAAAGATCCTGGGAAAGATCCACCATCCTGCTAAGAGCCTCGTGTGCCCTGTGCACAACTCTCAGCCTCTGCATTGACAGCCTTTAGCCTCACAGAAGCTCTGGGGAATAATCTGAGACCCAATAATAGCTGAGATCTCAAAAAGTACACTAGAGAATTCCTTGAACCCATGTAGATGAGCAGGGAAAGCACAGAGCAAGACTGAGACCCTGGAGAAAACCCTGAGCTTACACTAACATGGGGTAGCCCTGAGTGCTGCTGACATGACAAGGTAGGCCCTGAGCACCACTATGACAAAGGGAATATCTCTGAGTTTCAACAACACACTTGGCAAGGCTGTATTCCTCAATGAGACACTATGGAAGGAGACCAGAATGCTGTGGAAGAACTTAACACTACTAGATGTACCCCAGAGTTCTAAAATCCACTGAAATGGAGCATAGGACACAATATACTATTTGAGAAAATACTCACACACAATCAAACTTTGGGGACATGTGGAGCACAAATGTGATACTGAGAATGGCACTTAGCTCCACAGAAACCTTAGGCAAAGCCTTGGTATTCATTGAAAAACCCTTAATAAATTGAACCCAGTGTATTGATTTGGAAATATTCAGTCCACACTCCAAGGCTGGGATAAGCACTGAGAGACTTGAGGAGACCAAGAGATTCTGAAATTTTGAGAACAGAACTGAGCCTCATGGACAACCTCCAGAAGACCCAGAAATAAATAAGAAACACTGAGGTTGACTCTGAAAAAGTGTTTGCCTGCAAAAGGCTATGAGACCTATTGAGACCCTTGGAAAGCTCTGAGCAAAGAGTAAATTGTGAATGTTGCTGCTCTGCTAGGACAGGGAAGGAGACCACTAAGATACTTGGGCAGGTTATGCACACACAAGTCTACCTAAAGAAGGGCCTTTTTTCTTCGACAATAGTAAAATTAATGAATATCTTGTTGAACTTTTGAGCCTTGTCTTAAGACTGGGAAAAACTCCAAAAACCATGAAAATCATATGGACATTTCTTAAAAAACTGAAATTCTTCAGAATGCCTAGAGCCCTCCTGAGAATCTAGGGTAGATCCTGAGGCCCACAGACATGGGGTAATACATTGAGCTCCTCTGATACTCTGAGTATTAGTAATTCTGGGATACACCCTGATCATCAGTGTAACCTTGAAAAACTGTAGATTCACTGAGAGCCTGGGTAGGCAATGGCACCACTAAAGGTTAAAGAAAACCCTGGGTACCACTGAGACCCTGGGAATGCTCTGAGAATAACTCAGTTTCTGGGCTGACCATGAGCAATTATGTGACCCAAGGAATGGCAATGGACTTCACTGAGAACCTTGGAAAGGTGCTGAGAATCACTGAGACGCAGGAAAAAAAAAAAATCAGACACAATGAATCTTCGGGGAACTACCTAAGCCCTGGCGAGACACTGGGAATAGTACTGAGCATGACTGAGACATTGCAAAAAGCTGTGAGAAAAACTGAGAGCCTGATGATGAGCATAAGTTGCACTAAAGGCCTAAGCAAGTCCATTGGCTCTTTGAAAACTTGAAGAACATCCTGAACCACACTGAGATGCTGGGAATGTCCAAGAGCTCAACTGAATACACAGAGAAGAAAAGGAGAAGCCTAAAACTCTGGGGGAACACCTTGAGCCAGACTCTCAGACTGGAGAAGACCAAAGAACCCACTAAGATGCTAGGTTGGAACCCAAAATCCACCAAAAGAGTACCAGTGTTTATGAGTCTCCATAGAGTCCTGCAAAAGTCCTAAATTCCAGTGATACTCTGGGAAAAATCATGAACACTAATTAGAAATCAGAGAAGGTCCAGAGTGCCAAAAGACACTTCTGAAGGCCCTTGAATCACATTAACTCATGAAAAGCATCTTCACTCCAATAAAATACTGTGGACACACCTGAGTCTCACTGAAATCCTGGAGACTGTCCTGAGAACTACAGATGCATGGTGGAAGGCATTGATACCTGCTAAAGAACACAGGAAAGCCATGAACTTCACTGTTCATATTGAAAAGCACTGAGACATAAGGATATGCTGGGAAAGATCCACAATCCCACTTAAACCCTGGCGGAGGACTTGAACACCACTGCAACCCTATTGAAGGCCTTTTGCCTCACAGAAGTTTAGGGGAAGAATCTGAGACCTGTCAACTAAGGTGTGGTCCTTCACCTTTCTAAAATCTGAAGAATAGTTTCAACACCATTGAGACAACAATGAGTGAAATTAACAACTCTGACACTCTTGGTGAAGCATCTTCTAAACACTGGGTAATATCTTACACATCATGAACACCGTGTGGAACATTCCAAACATGACTGAAATTCTGGAGAAGGCCTTGAGCCTTGGAGAGAATAGGGCGCAAAAAATCTTAACTGGATGCAGGAGGAAGGAAATGAGAACATGGAGACTCTGGGGGAACAACATGAGCATGACTGTCAGACAGGAGGAGACCATGAAACGCATAGACATCCTGAGCTGGGACCCACAATCCACTGAATCAGTACCAGAGTCCGTGAGCCTTCTTAGTAACCTAAAAAAAAAAAAGTCCTCAATTCCAAAACAACCATTAGAAACAAGTGAAGACCCTCGATGCCAAAAGACACCTTTGAAGGCCTTTGAATCACACAAACTCATGGAAAGTATCTGTAGATATCCAAAAGTCTCTGTACAGACCTGAGTCACATGGAAATCCTGGAGATTATGCTGGGAACTACAGATACACTGTGGAAGGCCTTTAAGCCCACTAAAGAACATGGGAAAGCCATGAGCTTCACTGTTGATCTTGAAAAGCACTGACATACAAAAGTGCACTGTGAAACTTCCACAATCCCACTTAGACCCTGGTAGAAGTCCTCACTCCACTGTAATATACTGAAGACCTTTACCATCACAGAAGATTGGGGAAATAATTTGAGACTCAATAATATCTGAAATATCAAAAAAGACACTAGAAAAATACTCTAATTCCATGTAAGTTATTGGGGAGAGCACTGAGCCAGACTATGACCCTGGAGAAAGCCCTGAAATAATAGTAAGAAATATGGGGTATCCCTGAGTGCCAGTGACACAGTAGGGAATGCCCTGAGCACCATTGTGAAAGTGGGAATATCTCTGTGTTACATCACCACACTGGGCCAGGCTGCATTCCTCAGTGAGATATTAGCAACACCATCTCCCCCTCCCAAATATGGTGGAAGGATTGAAGTACCACTAAATATTGTGAAGAGTTCTTAATCCAGTGAAATAGCTAGGGTAGGTCTTAGGCCTCACCAAGATTCTTGGGTAGCCTGAGATATTCAGTCAAATTCTGAGGAGGATGCTAAGCATCTTCATTTGCAGCTGTGAAGCTGTAAGTGGCACACACCTCCACAGAGACACTGGGCAAGGTACTGGGATTCATTGAGAATCCCTGAATGCCCCTGAATCCAGTGTTTCCTTGGGAACTTTCAAAGACTTACTTGAGACTGAAAAAAAGCACTGTGAATCCTGGAGATTTTGAGAATAGCTCTGAGTCTCATACACAAACTGTAAAAACATGAAATAATAGACACTCTGAGGTTGGCTCTGAAACATAGTGTTCTTCTGCAAAAAGCAGCAACACCAGTTGAGAATCTTAAAAAGACTGTGAGCACATGGTGAAATTGTGAATGGGGCTGATCTGTACTGAGAACCTGGGAAGGCACTGAGATTACTAAGACTTTGGGGAATGTTGTGCACACATCTGTCAACCTAAGGAATGGCCCTTTACCTTCCTGAGAATATAAAGAATATTTTGAACATGACTGAGACCACAGTGAAAGGAATTAACCAATCTGAGAAATTTGTAGAAGCCTTAGCATCTTTTAAACACTGGGCAGCATTTTATGTGCCATGAAAACAAATTGGCTTTTCTAAACAACAATGAAATTCTGAAGAAGGCCTTGAGCACCCCTGAGAATCCAGGGTAGGCCTGAGACCCACTGATACTTGGAAAGAACCTGAGCCACTCTGAAACCCTAAGAGTAACAAAGGTTTTAGGGTAGGTTCTGATCATCAATGTTAACTGGGAAGACTATAGATTTACTTAGTACCTCAGAAGGCAATCACACCACTAAGACTCAGCAGAAAACCCTGGGTACCACCACGAACCTGAGAAATGCCCTGAGACTGGGTAAGGCTCTCTGTTTTCCCTGAGAAACTCTGTGACCCTGGAAATGTCAATAAACTCAACTGAGAACATGGGAAATGTACTGAGATTTACTGAGATTTAGCAAATACTATGAACCCAGTGTGTCTTTAGGGAATTATCTCAGCCCAGGTGAGAGTCTGGGAATAGCACTGAACATGACTGAGACTCTACAAAGGCCCCAAGGAAAACTGAAAGCTTGGTAATGAACATGAGTTCCACTGAATCCCTGGGTAAGACCTTCAGCTCTTTGAATAACTGGGGAACATCATGAAACTCACTGAGGAGGTGGGAATGTCCAAGAGCTCAAGTGAATGCATGAGGAAAGAAAGAAGAACACTAAGACTCTGGGGAACTCTCTGAGCATGACTGTGAGACAAAAGGAGTCCATGAAATTCACTGAGATCCTGGACAAAACCCCTCAATCCATGAATCAGTAGCAGAGTCCATGAGCCTCCTTTGTGACCTGCAAAATCCCTGAATTTTAGGAATACACTGAGAAAATCCTTGAACACCAAGAAGAAACAATTGAAGGCCATGAATGCAAAGACACTTTGGAAGACCTTTGTATCCCACAAACTCACAGAAAGCATCAGAACATCCCTGAAATGTAATGGATATTCCTGAGTCACAATAAATTTCTGAGATTGTTCTCAGAATTACACATAAGCTGTGAAGGCATTGTGGTTCTATTAGCATGATTGGGAAACCCCTGAGCTTCATTGTTGAGCTTGAGAAACACTGAGACACAAGGACACACTGGGAAAATCTACTACCCATGTAGTCCATGGGGGAGGCCCTGAACATTACTGTAAATCATTACTGTAATTACTGTAAGGCCTTTAGCCTCACAGAAGCTCTAGGGAAGAATCAGAGACATGTCATACCTGAGATTTTCCAGAAAGGCACTAGTGACTTCCCTGAGTCCTTGTAAGTCACAGGGGAAAGCCCTGAGCCAGATGGAGATTGGGGAGAATACCCTGAGCTTACCCTGAGAAACACAGGCTAGCCATGAGTGCCCCTGGTTCAGTGAAGAAGGCCCTGAGCATGACAATGAGAATGGGAATATGTCCATGTGACAAGGACACTGGGGCAAGGTTCTATTTCCCAGTGAGACACCAGTGAAGGCCATTATTTTCCCAGAATAGTGTAATAGAATCTGAGCACCATTCAATTTTTGTAGAGTTGTAAAGTCCACAAAAAGACTAGTATAGTCCCTAGGCCTCACTATGATATTTGGGCAGGCCCTGACACACAATCAAACACTGGGCAACCTGCTCAGCAGCAGTGTGAAGCAGAAAGTGGAGTTTAGTTTAACTGAGAATCTGGGCAAACCCCGGGGTTCATACCGGAACCCTGAATAGCACTGAAGCCTGTGTTCCCTTTGGAAGGTTCAGAACCTGGCTTTAAGGTCAAAAGAAGCAATGAGCATTACTGAGACTCTGAGCCTCATGGACAATGGGTCAAAGATCCTGAAAGAATAGGAGCCTCTAAGTTGGCTCTCAAACTCAGTGTTCCTCTGCAAAAGCAATGAGACCTAGTTAGATGTTTTCAAGGGCCCTGAGCACATGGTGAAATTGTGAACAAGGCTGATCTTCACTGAGATGCTGGGAAGGCAAGGAGAAAAATAAGACTTTTGGGAAGGTTGTGTACAAATCTATCCATGGAAATGAGGGCCCTTTACTATTTTCAGAATACGAAGAATGTTTTGAACACCAATGAGACTACAGTGAATAAAATGAAAGTGAGTTTTTTGTTGAAGGCTTGAGCATTATGTAAACACTAAATAATATTCTAATCAGTATCATGAAGACCAGATGGACGTTTGTAAAAAAGACAGAAATCATGTGGAAGGCTCTGAGTCCTCCTGAGTGTCTAGGGTATGTCTGAAGGCTCATTGACAATAAAAAAGACCTGACCCCTCTGAAACCTTCTGTATCACTAAGACTCTGGAATAGGCCCTGATTATCTGCATGACCTGGGGAGATTACAACTGCACTGAGGGTCTGGGAAGGCAATGGAAACACTGACACTCTGCAAATAAGCCTTGAGTACCACTGTGACCCTGAAAAATGCCCTGCAACTCCTTTACACTCTGGACAGGCCCCTGGAAGAGCAATGAACTCCACTGAAATCTGGAAAAAGGTGTGAGATTTACTGAGACTCTGGCAAAGTCTCGGAAAACAGTAAGTGTTTGCAAACCTATCTAAGCCCTGGTGAGTCTCTGGGAATAGCACTGCAAATGACAGAGACATTGTCAAAGGCCCTAAGAAAAATTGAGAGCATGCTAATTGCCATGATATCCACTGTGGCTCTGGACAAGTCTTTTGGATCTTTGAAAGCTGGGGAACAGGGCTGGGGATGTGACTCAAGTGGTAGCATGCTTGCCTGGCATGCGTACTGCCCGGGTTCGATCCTCAGCACCACATACAAAAAAACAAAAAACAAAGATGTTGTGTCCGCCAAAAACCTAAAAAATAAATATTAAAAAAAATTCTCTCTCTCTCTCTCTCTCTCTCTCTCTCTCTCTCTCACCTCTCTCTTTAAAAAAAAAAAAAAAAAAAGCTGGGGAACATCCTGAACCTCACTGAGATGCTGGGGATATTACAAATCTCAATTGGATGCACAAAGAAAATAAACAGAACATGAAGGCACTGGGAAAACACCCAGAGCATGAGTGTGAGATTGAAGGAGACCAGGAAAGCCATGAGACCCTGGGAAAGAACACACAGTCCACTAAATTAGTACCAATGCCCAGGAGCCTCCTTATTGACCTGCAAATTCCTGAATTCCAGTGAGATACTGCAGAAAATCCTGAACAACAATCAGAACCCTGTGGACCCAAAATGAAAATGCCAAGAGAAAGTTTTGGACCCAAGCAAGCAGACTCATGGAGAGCTTTAGAATGCTACTGCAATTCTATAGACAGCTCTGAGTCACAGGGAAATCTAGAGATTGTGGTGAAAACAACAAACACACTTTGGAAGGCATCAAGGTCTAGTAAGATACATGGAGGGTCATGATCACCATGTTAAGTGAGAAAAACATAGAGACACAAAGAGACCCTGGGAAAGCTCCACAATCCCTCTAGATCCTGACATGGGCCTTGAGCCCCACTGTAAATATCCCAAAGGTATCTAACCACACAGAAGCTGTGGGGAACAATTGGAGGCCCAACAACAACTGAGATCTCCAACAAGAGCCCAGTGAGTTCCCTTAGAGTCTCCAAGTCATTGGGAAAGCACTGAGCTAGACTGAGATCCTGGAGAAAACCCGGAGCTGATATTAAGAAACAGAGAAACCCTGAGTGCCTGTGATACAGTGGGCAAGGCCCCGAGCACAATGTGTGCCGCAGTCTCCGGCTGGGCACAAATCACGAGTCTCCACACAGCTTGTAGATTCAAACAGCAATTCTTTATTCCCGAACTCACACCGGCCGTCTACAAACACGCTCTGGGGGAATCCACGTTCTCTGCCAAAATCCACTCCTGCCCAAATCCATTTCTGCATGGGCTTCTGTCTCCCAAAATATACTGTCTGACGCTAAGCACTCAAGAGGAACTCAGCAGCAGGATATGCCCTATTCTAAAGGGGGAACACCCTAATCTCCTATTATGCTAAACTGCCCTATTCTAAAGGGGGAACACCCTAATCTCCTATTATGCTAAACTGCCCTATTCTAAAGGGGGAACACCCTAAACATGGATCCTGCCCTGGTCCTTGAGCAAGGTCACCTTTCAGAAGTCCTTCCACTAGACAGCATGGGAGTAAGCTGGCAAGGAATTTGTCATACCTACTTGGCTGATGGCTCCCAGCAAATGTGAATATGTCTGTGTTACAAGGTCATGGGGCAAGCATTCATTTCCCAATGAGACACTAGTGAATGCCATTATTTTAGCAGAATAAAGTAACAGAATCTGAGTACCAATCAATATTTTTAGAGTACTAAAACCCAATGGAAGTGTAGTAAAGACGCTAGGCCTCACTACCATATTTGGGCAGGCACTGTCAGACAATCAAACACTGGGCAACATCATGAGATCAACTTGAACCTGAAATGGAGTTTAGCATCACTGAAAATCTGGGAAAACCCTGGGAATCATTGAGTAACTCTGAATGGAACTGAAGGCAGTGTTTTCTTTGGATGATTCAGAGCCTGGCTCCAAGGCCAGAAGTAGCACTGAGCATCTAGGAGACTCTGAAATAACACCGAGACTCATGAACAACCTCTAAAAACTCTTAAATAATAATGGCCTTTTAAATTGGCTCTGAAACTTAGTGTTCACTTCAAATCACCATGAGACCTATTGAGAATTTTGGTAAGGTTCTGAGCACATGGTGACATTGTGAATTGTACTGATGTGCCCTGAGAGCCTGGGAAGCTAAAAGACACACAAATTATTGAAAAGTTGGGCACACATCTGAAGAAAAAGCCCTTCTCTCAAGAGAATAAAGTAGCCTTAAGCTTCTACAAATATGAAGAATATTTTGAACCCCAATGAGACCACAGTGAACAAAATTTGTGAATGTGAGATGCTTTGGGAAGACTAGAGCATATTTGGAAAACTGGGCAATAGGTCACTCAGTACCAGGAAGACTAGGTCAACATCTATAAACAACACAGAAATCACAAGAAAGGCCTAAAGTCCTCTGGCGTGTCTGGGGTAGTCCTTGAGGCACATGACAATGGAAAAGACCCTGAACTTTTCTGAACTCTCAGTGTCCCTAGGACCCTGCAGTAGATCCTGATCATGTGAGTAACCTGGGAAGACTATAGCTTCTTGAGCGCCTGGGAAGGCAATGGCACCACGAAGATTCTGCAAAGAAACTTTGAAATCACATTGACCCTGAGAAATGCCCTGAGGCTCACTAAGACTCTTATCTTGACTTGAGACACACTGTGATCTTGGACAAGCAATGAAGTCCACTGAAACCTTAGAAAGGTGCTGAGATTGACTGAAGCTCTGGCAAACCCTCTGAAACTAGTGTGTCTTTGAGAAACTACTGAGCCACGGAGAATAGCACTGGGAATAACACTGTAAATGACTGAGACACTACAAGAGGCCCTAAAAAACATAGGAGAGCCTCTAGTGACCATGAGTTCCACTAAAGCCTTGGGCAAGTCCTTTGGCTCTTTGAAAACCTGCGGGCATCCTGAAGCACACTGAGATGCAAGGAATGTCCAAAAGTACAATTGGATGCATGGTGGATGAAAAAAGAACACTGAGACTCTGGGGGAGTTTGCAGAGTATGACTATGAGACTGGAGGAGACCATGCTACCCACTGAGATGTTGGGAAATCCCACAATCCAATAAATCTGTACCAGTGTACATGACTTTCTTACTGACTTGCAAAAGCTCTGAATTCCAGTGAAAGAGATAAAAAAGGCCTGAACACTATTTGAAACAAGTGAAGTGAATGCCTGAATGCCCAGAGACATTTCTGAAGACATGTGGGTCACACAAACTCATGGAAAGCTGGTGATCTCACATCCAATTAGTGTACAACCTAGAGTCACACTGAAATCCTGCACACTGTTCTGAGCAGTACAGATGCACTGTGCAGGACATTGAGAGGTCCACTAAAGAAGAAGGAAACCCAGGAGCTTTATTGTTGTGCTGGGAAAGCACTAAAACACAGGACACCCTGGGAAAGACCCACAACTCCACTTGGATCCTGGTGGAAGCTTTGAAACCTACTGTCAATCTAAAGGCTTTATTGAAAGTCTTTAGCCACTCAGAAGCTCAGGAGAAAAATCTGAGAATCAATCATACCCAAGTTCCCATTAAAGGTCCCAGAGAAATCCCTGAGCCCCTGGATGTCATTTCTCAATACACTGAGCCAGACTGAGACCCTGGACAAAGCCCTGAGCTTACACTATAAAACATGAGGGAACCTGAGTACCACCCATGCAGTGGGAAAGGCTCTGAGCCCCACAAGGACAATGGGAATATCTCTCAGTTACAAAGACACCCTGGGCAAGGCTCTATTTCCTATTTAAAGCCTTGTGACACCCCTTGTTTTTTGTTTTTTTCAGAATGCTGTGGAAGAACCTGAGTACCACCAGATGGTGTAAAAAGCCTTTAATCCTATGTAGTAGAATGTGCCTGAAGCATGACTAGGATTTGGGGAATGGCTGTGACACACATTCAAATACACTCACCTCTGGGGAAGATGCTGAGCCATCCTGTGCTTCTGCAAAAGGCATGACACTTTACAGAGACCCAGATAAAGCCCTGGGATTCATAGAGCAAGGTTCAAGTTCCCTGATCCAAGAGTTTCCTGGGAAAGGATTCAGAGACTCACCCTGAGTCTAGAAGAAACACAGAATAAATGGGGATTCTGAGAAGAGAACTAGCATTCAGGGACAATCTCAATAGATTCTAAAAGAAGAGGAGACTCTTAGGGTGGTTTTGAAACACAGTGTTCTTGTGCCCAATACATTAAGAGCTTCCAAAACCTTGGGAAGGCCCCAAGCACATGGGGAAACTGTGAATAGTGCTGATATGCACTGAGGGCCTGGGAAGGCTAGGAGAACACAACTGACAACTTAAGAAAGGGCCCTCACCTTCCAATGATTCTGAAAAATATTTTGAACACTACTCATCACTTCTACTCAACAATATTTGTAAGTAAAAGTTCCTCATCCTTATGAAACCAGATTTAAAGATTGGTAGTGAGAAACTGATGTGACACCATTTTTGGAAACCAGCCTCTACCTCAGAGCAAAACCTATACAAGGAAGGGGGTGTGACCCTAGGCACATATCCACCCTGCTGAGTTGTTTGTCTGCAAATAACAGGAGAGATCTGTGGTGCTAGGTGTCCCTGACTCAGTTAGGCTAGGTGGGGACCCATAGCAACCCCCCCCCCCCCAGCAACCTCCAATCAGCATGAGACAGGGAAAATACCTGGGATGACAGATGACTTCCCAGTAGTTTATGATGGTTGATAACATGTTGGGAAACCATGTAGTTCAGCACGTACACCCCTCATGGATTAAACCAATCAGTTCAAAAGAATCCCCCTCTTGTACTAACCAATCACCCTACCCAACTTGTTCCCTCCAGTGAATGTGCTAATCAATGTTAAGAGTTGTTGTTGTGTGAAATGATTTTATGCTGAGTGTTGTTGTGAGGCATAGAGTATCCCCAAAACCTAAAAAATCTCAATGAACAAAGGACTAGGACTCACTCCCTGGGACCTCTGCATCAGAAACAGTTGTGAGTGGAGGCTCCAGCTTGCAATAAAGACTCTTGTGTGATTGCATGGGATTCGGCTCCTGGAGGTCTATTGGGGTCCCATGAATCTGGCATTATATGTAGTTAGTGTAGTTAGGTAAATCAGGTCTTATATCTAATAAAATAAAGAAATTGGAGGCCATTATCAAGAATGAGTCTAGGATAGCAGAGCAGCACTTGGAGAAATTGAAATGTTAATGTCCCCAAGTCCCAGAGCCCATCCTAAGGAAATGTTAATGAAGCAGCTCCCAGCAAACAGGGGGGTGCTAATCCAAAAGCCACCCAGAACCTTCCTGCTCAGATTCCTCCTCCAGCCCACTGTCCCCACCTGTTGGGCCTTCCCACCTGCATTCTATCACTGAGAGATAATGGGAAACAAAGGGCAGGAGTGTGGGAAAGCTGAAAGAAGATCTTAGCTATAAAAGAGGGAAGACCTCCCCTTCCACGGATTACCCCTTTTGGGTCCCCTTCTTCCTCTGAGGAGAAGTCTTTTCTGCTGTCCTTTAATAAAGCTTCTACTTTCCACTCTACACTTGCCTCAGTCTGCTTCTCTGGTGTTATACTTCAGCATTTGGGGAAGCAAACACTCCTCACCAGTAAACAGCAGTAACATCTACATCAACACTAGATTTGATGACAATGAAAAATTTTCCTAAATTGGTAGGTAAAAAACTATTTGTTCTTCAATTTCATTTTTATTAGTAGTAATAATAATTTTTTTCTATACTAACTGAAGATATATTCATTATTTTAAAATGTGTCTATTCACAGCAGAATACAACAGTCACTAATATGGCATTATGTAAACATTGTGAATGTGTAACTGATGTGATTCTGCAAGCTGTATTTGGGGTAAAAATGGAAAGATGAAAAAAATAAAAATAAAAAAATAAATTTAAAAAAATTAAAAAAAAAATGTGTCTATTCAGGCTGGGGATATGGCTCACGTAGTAGCATGCTCGCCTAGCATGCATGAGAAACTGGGTTTGATCCCCAGTACCACATAAAAATAAAATAAAGATGTTGTGTCCACCTAAAGCTAAAAAAAAAAAAAAAAAAAAAAAAATTTAAAAAGTGTGTCTATTCATATCTTCCAGGGCACTTTATACAGGTCACCACTCCTAAGTTAAAAAGTCTGCCTCTCACCTCATTCCAAGTAAAGGTAATCAAATTTATTTAAAGTTAAGTTCAAAAGATAAATTTTTATTATATGACTCTGTATATTCTTTATTCTTACTCTTGTTAATTTTGTATTGTATTTTCCCTACAAAACTTATAAGTATTATTCCTTAATACACAAACAATACACAACTATCAATTCTAATATAATGAGTTAATTTAAGACAGTAAGTCTATTACCTATAGAACAAACAAGTTCTAAAACTGACTTTCAGCATCTATACTGGACTCCTCTTTATAATTCTCTTGCTCAGCCTATTACTAGAGACAAAATCAAATCTCACATTTGGTAAAAACTAGACTTTCTTATACTGTAATTCTCTTTTCAGTTCAATAACATTAATTTTAATGATTTTTACAAGCCTAACAAGTAACTTTTGCCAATTTTCTTGCCCAGACAAAAGTATTTATTCAGTCACTTCTTTTTATTTAAATACTTGTACAATGCCAGGCCACTGTCTACAATTTAAGACAAATTATGCTCCAACTTATATCAATGATAATGAAAAATTTTTTAAAAAAACAGCTATTTTTCAGTTGTGGATGGACACAGTACCTTTATTTTTATTTATTTATTTTTTTATGTGTGAATGAGGATTGAGCCCAGGGCCTCATGCATGAGAGGCAAGTACTGAACCACTGAGCCACAACTCCAGCCCTTCAATTTTAAAATAATATGGACAAAAAAAATGTGTGGGGGGAGAATTCTACATAACCCCTTTAAATCTCATTAAATTATGTTTAAAATTTTTCTGGGCTGGGGTTGTGGCTCAGAGGTACAGTGCTTCCCTAGTATGCGTGAGACCCTGGGTTCAATCCTCAAAAACCACATAAAAAAATAAAATATAAGGGGCTGGGGTTGTGGCTCAGCGATAGAGCAATTGCCTAGCACGTGCGAGGCCCTAGGTTCGATCCTCAGCACCACATAAAAATAAATAAATTTTAAAAATAAAGGTATTGTGTCAACTACAACTGAAAAAAATATTAAATTTTTTTTCTTTAAATTGTGATATTAAAAGCCTCACTGTTGCTGAGCAACACATACAGCAATAGAATAAACCAGCTTCTATAACACAGATGCTCTATTTGTTTATTTCTAGAAAAACCAACCTGTTATCATGGAAACAACTGAAAAACCAAACATTTCTGGTTAAACAAATAGTGCAACAACAGGGAGGCAATAAGACTCCAATCACACTTAGCTTATAACCATGCTGATTTTTCTATCTGTCAGGTAAGTAGTGTCCATGGAGAGACTCATTGTACCCATTTTACAGATCCACCTTTAATGTACCTAACCATGTGGACTAGGTATCCATCTCAGTATTTTCTAGTGATACATAGATAATGGGAGATTTTACAAATAACATTACACTGCTTCATACTGCTAGATTTAATTATATGGACTACACTGGGAACCTACCTATATGATGGTCCCATGATTAACATGCTGGCTATTTAAAGGCAACTTTGAGGAAAAGACAATATAGAAGGACCTAAGCCAGACAAACATACTAGCTCTTGGAATATAGATTACATATCTGGACAGTTATTGAAATGGGACAGTTATTGGAATGGAACTTTCCCATAACTAGACAGTCATTTCCACAGAATTTCCACCAATATTTGACTACCCTAATCATTTTGTAATAGAATTTGACATCTTTCCTAAATGAAAAAAATGTACAAATGCTTTGCCAGTGCAACATAAAATCTCTAGAAGTGATGGATATGTTTTGGATGGATCTTCAAAAATTGATAAAAGATAGGCTTGTGAAGGTGCCACTTCCTACCAAAAGTCAAAGCCAGGAGGACTTGATGTGGAAGAACCACCACTAAGCCTGCTTTGCTTTTACTTTTTAAAAAGAATTTGCAGGCAACCATGTTGAATTTGATTTTTAATATAACAAAATATCTAAGACACTAGGACAATAGTTATCTAGAGTACAAAAATATGATTAGATATACAACACAGTACAAAATTATGATTAGATATACACTTGTTCTGATTCTTTAAAAATTTATATGATTTAGATTACTCCCTATTGTTTAGGTATTGCTTTGCCACAATGTCATGAAGGGCAAGTTAAAGCCCTGAACACCAATTAGAGAAAAGTAAAGGCCCCGAATGGCAAGAGACACTTTGAAAGGCCTTTGAATCTCAAAAATTCATGGAAAGCATCTGAACACACCTGAAATACTATGGACCATCCTGAGCCACACTGAAATTCTGGACATTGACCTGAGAACTACAGATACAACATGGAAGGCACTGAGAGATACTAAAGAACATAGGAAAGCCATGAGCTTCATAACTGAGCTGGAAAATGACTGAGACACAAGGAAAAACCAGGAAGAATCCACAACATCACATTGACACTTGTGGAGGCCCTGAACCCCACTGTAAAACTACTTATTCAAGGCCATTATCCTCTGGAAAGTCTGAGACCCAATCATAACTAAGATCTCAGGGAAAATACTAGAGAACACCCTGAGCCCATAGAAAGACATTGAGGAAAGCACTGAGTGAGACTGAGACAATGCAGAAAGTGATGAGCTTACATCAAGAAACGTGGGGTAGCCCAGAGTTCAACCAATATGAGGTAAAGCCCTAAGAACCACTATGACAATGGAAATATATCTCTGTTACAGTGACAGAATGGGCAAAACTCTATTCCTCATTGAGACTCTGTGGAAGGCCATTATATTTCCAGAATACTGTGGAAGAATCTGAACATGACTAGAAATTATGTGAATTCTTGAAAACACTGAAATAGCAGGGTAAAACCTAGGCCTCACTATGAATCTCAGAAAGAACCTGACACACAATAAAATTCAGAGAAAGATGCAGAGCACGACTGTGATGCTTACAATGTCACTTAGCTCAACAGAGACCTTGGGAAGGGCCCTGGGATTGATTGAGAAACCCTGAATGGCCCTGAAAACAGTGACTCCTTTAGGATTATTCAGAGCATCACTCTGAGGCTGGAAGAAACACTGAGGCTCTAAGAATACAACTGAGCTTTATGGACAACCTGTAGAAAACCCCACAGCAGTAGGAGACCCTGAGGTTGTTCCTGAAATTCAGTATTCCCCTCAAAAAACAATGAGACTTATTGAGACACTTGGAAAGGCCCTGAGAAAATGGTGAAAATGTAAATGTTGCTGATCTGCATTGAGAACCTGGAAAGACTCCCTAAAAATCTGAGGAATATATTGAACAACATTAAGAAAACAGTGATTGAAATTAATGAATCTGAGAATCTTGTGAAGGGCAATATTCCAAGGACCGTAAAGACCTTGTGGACCTGTTGAAACAACATTGAAATTCTGCAAAAGGCCTTGAGCCCTATTGAGACTCTAGGGTAGGTTCTGAGGCTCACTGACTTTGGGGAAAAAAAAATGTGAGCCACTCTGATACCCTGAGTATCACTAAGGCAGTTGCCCTGATAATCAGTGTAATCTGGGAAGACTACAGCTTCACTGAGTGTCTGGGGAGCCAAGACAAGAATAAGACAATGCAGAGGCCCTGTGACCTAGTAATATTCTGTCTGAACCTGAGCAACACTGTAGCTCTGGGAATGGCAATGAACTCCACTGACAAGCTAGAAAACTATGAAGATTTGCAGAGACAAGGGAAAAACTCTCAAACCAGTGTGTCTTTGGGGAGCTATATAACCATGGTAAGACTCTGGGAATAGCACTGATCATGACTGAGACACTGCAGAAGACCTTGGGAAAAACTGAGAGCCTGGTAATTGCCATGAGTTCCAGAGAGACCCTGGGCAAGGTCTTGGTCAGTTTGATGAACTGGGGGAACATCCAAATTACACTGAGATGTGGGGAAAGTCTAAGAGCACAACTCAATGCAGGAAGAAAAGAAGCAAAACAGTAGGACTCTGGAGGGACAGACCAAGCATGAATATGAAATAAGAAGACATGAAATGCTCTGAGGACCTGGGCAAGGACCCACGACTCACTGAATCTTTACCAGAGTCCATTAGACTACTTATGGTTTGCAAAAGCCCTGAAATCCTCTGATACACCGGGGAAATGCTGAGCACCAATTGAAAATCAATGAGGGACCTGAGTGCCAAGAGACACCTTTGAAGGCCTTTGAGTCATACAAATTCATGGAAAGTGCATGAAAATCACAGAAATTATATGGACAGCCATGATTCACATGGAAATCCAAGAAATTGTCTGGAAAACTACAGACACAGAATGGAAGGCACTGAAGCCTTCTAAAGAACACAAGAATCCAGGAGTTTCATTGTTCAGATAGAAAAGCACTGAGACACAAGCAGAAATTAGGAAATATCCACAACCCAACTTACACACTGGTAGAGGCCATAATGTCCACTGACAAATTATTAAAGGACTTTAGCCTCACAGAGGCTGTGGGAAAAATCTGAGACCCAATCATACCTGAGATCTCAAAAAGGACCATAGAAAATTCTCTGATCCCCTGTAAGTCATTGGGGAGACCACTGAGTCAGACTGAAACCTTGGAGAAAGCCACAAGCTCACATCAAGAAAAATGGGCTACCCTGAGTGCTACAATGAGGGGGAAAGGCCATGAGCACCACTATGACCCTGAGAGTATCTCCATGTTACACTAACACAGTGGGCAAGGCTCTGTTCCCCAATGACACACTAGGGAAGGCCATTACTTCCCCGGAATACTGTGGTTGTATCTAAGCATCAGTAGATATGGGGCAGAGTTTTATATTCACTGAAATAGGACTGTAGATCCTAGGCCCCACTACACTATTTGGAAGGCCCTGACACACAATTAAACACTGAGAAAGATGACAAGAACCACCATGATTCTGGAAATGGTACTTAGCTCCACAGAGATCCTAGGCAAGGCCCATAAATGTATTGAGATAATTTGAATAACCCTGAACACATTGTTGACACTTCAGAAGGTCCAGTGCCTCACTTCAAGGTTGGAAGAAACACTGAGCGTCAGTCAGACTCTGAGAATTACATGGAACCTCACAAACAACCTGTAATAAACCCTGAAATTTAAAAATACTTTGAGGTTGGCTTTGAAACTCATTAATTCCCTGTGAATCATGCTGATCTGCACTGAAAGCCTAGGAAGAAAATGAGAGCACTAAGAATCTTGGGGAGGTGCTGCACACACCTGTCAAACTAAGAAAGGAGCCTTCACCTTCCTGAGAGTCTAAAGATTATTTTGAACCCTATTGAGGCAACAGTGAATTAAATTAACAAATCTGTGACTCTTGTTGAAACTTTGAGCCTCTTCTAAGCACTG
This sequence comes from Callospermophilus lateralis, assembly GCF_048772815.1. NCBI lineage: Eukaryota > Metazoa > Chordata > Mammalia > Rodentia > Sciuridae > Callospermophilus > Callospermophilus lateralis. The sequence continues at coordinate 210,481,805 of NC_135306.1, forward strand.
GGTAAAATTACAAGCATATGAAGACCATATGGATTTTTTTAGGCAAGATTAAAATTAAAAGTTCTTGAGCCCTCCTGAGACTCTGGGGTACAACTTAAGGCACACTGACACTAGGAAAGATGGTGAACCCCAGTGATACTCTGAGTGTCATTAAGAATGTCTGGTAGACAATGATCATCAGTGTAACCAGGGAAGACTATAGTTTAACTGAGTGCTGGAAAGGCAATGATACCACAGAGACACTGTGGAAGGCCATGGGCACCATGGAATGCCCTGAGACTCAGTAGACTCTGGGCTGGTTCTGAGCAACACTTTGATGCTTGGAATGCCAACAAACTCTACTGATAACCCGGGAAATGTGTCAATATTACTGAGACCCTGGCAAAAACTCTAAACCCACTGGTCTTTTGGGAAGTAGATAAGCCCTGGTGAGACTCTGGGAAAGCACTGAACATGCCTGAGACTCTGCCAAAGGCACTGAGAATAACAGAAAGCCTGGTGATGGCCATGAGTTCTACTAGGGTCTGGGCAAGGTCTTTGGCTCTCTGAAAACCTGGGAACATCCTGAAGCACACTGAGATGGTGGGAATGTACAAGAGCTCAATGGAATGAACAAATGGAGTGAAAAAGAACACCAAAAATCTGTGGGAACAATCTGAGCATGACTGTAAGACTGGAGAAGACTAGGATCTGAGCCATGACCCACATGCACTGAATGCACACCAGAGTCCATGACCCAGCTTAGTGAGATGCAAAAGACCTGAATACCAGTGATACAGTGGTATTGGAAAAAGCCTCAACACCACTTAGAAACCAGTGAGGCCCAGAATGCCAACAGACACTTTTGAAGGCCTTTGAATCATACAAACCCATGAAAATCATGTGAACACACCTGGAATATTAAGTATAGTCCTGAGTCACACTGTAACCCTGGAGAACACTGTGGAAGGATTGAGGCCCACTAAGGAACAAGGAAAAGCCATGAGCTTCATTGAAATTTGGGGAAAATACCCAGACACATGGGAACTGAGGAAAAGATTCAAAACACCACATTAACTTTGGTGGAGGCATTGAAACCCATTGAAAATCTATATACTGAAGTTCTTTTGCCTCACAGATGCTGTAGGGTAAATCTGAGACCAAATCATACCTAAAATCTCAAAAAGAGACCCTACAAAATATTGCCATCATTGTAAGTCATTGGGAAAAACACTGAACAAAACTGAGACCTTGGAGAAAGTCATGAACTTATACCAAGAAATATGTGCTACCTTAAATGCCTACAAAAGAAATAGGAATGCCCTGAGCACCACTATGACACTGAGAGTATCTCCATGTTACGTTGACACATTGGGCAAGGCTCTATTCCCCAATGAGACAGTAGGGAAAACCATTATTTTTCTAGAATACCATGGAAGTATTCAAGCACCAATAGATGTTGTGCAGAATTTCATATTAACTGAAATAGTTCCATAGGCTTAAAGCCTCACTAAAGTATTTAGGAAGCCCCTGACACACAAACACACTGAGAAAGATGGCAAGCACTACTGTGATGTTGGAAATGGCAATTACCTCCATAGAGACCATGTGGAAAGCCCTGGGATTCATTGAGAAAACTTGAACAACATGAAACCCAGGATTACTTTTCAGAAGATTCAAAGACTCACTCTGAGGCTGGAAGAAACATGGAGAGTTTATTGAGAATCTGTGAAATGCACTGAACTTCATGAACAATCTGTCATATACTTTGATATAAAAGGATGCTCTGAGGTTGGCTCAGTATCTCAGTGTTCCCCTGAAAAAGCCATGAGAACTATTGAGACCCTTGGGAACATCCTGAAGTTTGCTAAAGTTATCATAGCAATGTGCATTAGACTGGGTGACTTAAATAACATAAATTTATTTTCTCAGTTCTGGCAGATGGATGTTCATGATTAAGATTTTGTCAGGGATTATTTATTCTGTAGACTCTCTCCTTGGCTTATAAATGACCATTTTATCCCCTTATCTTCACATAGTCTTCCCTCCAAGTATGTCTGTGTCCTAATCTCCTCTTAAGAACCTCAGACATGCCAGGCACAGTGGGCACCTCAGTCATGCTGGGCACATTCAAATGATGTAATTGTGAATGATGCTGATCAGCACTGAGAGCCTGGGAAGGCATTGAGATCACTAAGACTCCTGGAAAGTTTGTGCACATATCAGTAAACCTAAGGAAGGGCCCTTTGCCTTCCTAAGAATCTGAAGATTATTTTGAACAACACTGAGACAACAATGAATAAAATTAATAAATTTGAGACATTGCTGAAGGTTATAGCCTACTCTACACACTGGGCAATGTTCCAAGTACCATGAAGACCATATGGATCTTTCTATACAAGATTGAAATTCTGGGGAAGGCCTTGAGCCCTTCTGAGAATCTAGGGTAGGCTCTGATGTTCACTGACTCTGAGACAGTCCTTCAGCCCCTCTGATTCCCTGAGTGTCACTAAGACTCTAGGTAGTCCCTGATCATCAGTGCTCCTTGGAAAATAGTAGCTTCAATGAGTGTCTGGGACTTCATTGATACCAGTAGATTCTACAGAAGGCTCTGGGCACCACTGTGACCCTGGGGAATGCCCTGAGACTCAGGAACAATCTGGGCTGGCCCTTCATAATACTGTGACCTTAGGAATGACAATAAATTACAGTGACAACCTGGGATAGGTACTGAGATTACTAAAACCTTTGCAAAACTCAGAATCAGCAAATTATCAAAGCCCTGGTGAGACTCTGAGAAAAGCACTGAACTTGACTAAAACTCTGCCAAATGTTCTGAGAAAAACTGAGACCTGGTAATTGTCACGAGTTCCACTGCGGCCCTGGGCCATATTTTTGACTCCTTCAAACCCTTGAGAACTAACTTCCTAAACTACACTGAGATGGTGTGAATGTACATGGGCTCAATGAAATGCATGATGAAGGGAAGGAGAACACTAAGTTTCTGGGCAAATAACCTGAGCATGATAATGAGACTGAAGAAGGCCATGAAGTTCAGTAAGAACCTTGGCAAGGACCCACAATACATTGAATCTGTAGCAGAGTCCAGTCCATGACCCTCATTAGTGAGCTAAAAAACCTACATTCCACTGACACATGGGGAAAGGCCTGAGCATCAATATAAATCAAGTGAAAGCCCTGAATGCCAAGAGGCAATTGTGAAGGCCTTTGAATCACTTAAACTCATGGGAAAAAATCTGAACACCCAGAAACACTATGGACAGCCCTGAGCCACACTGAAATACTGGAGATTGTTCTGAGAATGACAAATACACTAAGGAAAACATTGAGATCCAGTATAGAACATGGGAAAGTCAGGGGCTTCTGTTGAGCTGCAAAACCACTGTCACAGGAGATGCTGGGACAGAGCCACAACCCCACCTTGACCCTGGTAGAGGCCCTGAACCCAGCTGTAAATCTGTTTATTGAAAAACTTTAGCATCACAAAGCTGTGGAAAAAACGCCGAGACCTAAAATTAACTGGCCACTCAAAAAAGACCCAAGGGAATTCCCTGAACACCTGTATGTCATTGGGGAAAGCATTGAGCCAGACTCAGATCCTGGAGAAAGGCCTGCACTTTTATTCTGTAATATGGGGTAGCCCAAGTGCCCCTGACACATGGGAAGGCCCTGAGCACCACTGTGACAGTGGAAACATATCTCTGTCACAATCACACACTGGCCATGGCTCTGTTCTGCAATGAGATACTAGGGAAGGACATTATTTTCCAAGAATACTGTGGAAGAATCTGAGCACCACTAGATATTGTCAAGGACTGTTAATCCACTGAAGTAGTAGGGTAGGCCCTAGGCCTCACAACAATTCTTTGGAAAGTTCTGACACAAACTCAAACTCTTGGGAAGATGCTGAGCACAACTGTGATTCTAAGAATGACACTTAGCTCCACAGAGACCCTGGGAGAAAGCCTAGGAATTGTTTTAAAAAAAGCCTAAATGGCACTGAACACTGTGTTTTATTTGGTAAGATTCACAGCCTAAAACTGAGTTTGGAAGAAGTACTGAGCATCATTGAGACTCTTGAAAATAGCACTGAGCTTTATGGACAAACTGTAAAATACCCTGAAATAATAGGAGATTCTGAGATTGGCTCTAAAACTCAGTGATCCTCTCAAAAAGGCAATGGGAACTACTGAGACCCTGGAAAGGTCCTGAGCAAGGGAAGAAATGGTAAATGGTGCTGATGTGTACCGAGAGCCTGCGAAGGTAATGAGAACACTAACATTCTTGGGAAGGCTTTGAACACATCTGTTATCCTAAGGTTGCATCCTTAGAATTCCTAAGAACCTGAAGAATATTTTGATCACCATTGAAACAATAGTGAATAAAATTAATACATTTTAGAATTTTATAAAGCCTTGAACTTCTTCTAAACACTGGGCAATGTCCAAGCCCCCTTCTTGTCACTAATTTTCTGGGTAGCCCCTGATCATCAGTGTGACCTGGGAGGACTATAGCTTCACTGAATTTCTGAGAAGGTAATGACACCACAGAGATTCTGCAGAAGACCCTGGGTAACACTGTAACACTGGGAATGACAAAAATATCCACTAAGCACCTGAGAAACACTGATTTGCTTACAGTCTGATGAAAACTCTGAACCCAGTGTGTCTTTAGGGAACTATCTAAGCCCTGGTCACCCATTGGAAACAAAATGGAACATGAATGAGACAATTTGAAAAAGGCCCTAAGAAAAATGGAGAGTCTGGTAATGGTCATTACTTCCATTGAGGCAATGTGCAAAGTCTTTGACTCTTTGAATACCTGAGACAATTTCTGAGTCATACTGAGTTGCTGGAAATGTCCAAGAGCTCATCTGAATGTACAAGCATGGGAATGAGAGCATGGAGATTCTGGGGAACACCCTGACACAGGCCATGGGACTAGAGGAGTCCATGTAAACCACTGAGACCCTAGGCAAGGACCCATGATCCACTGAATCAGTACCAGAGTCCATGAGCATCCTCATTAACCTGCAGAATCCCTGAATCCAAGTAGCACAGTGGGGAAAGCCCTGAATGCAATTACAAACCACTGCATGCCAAGTGACTCTTTTAAAGACCTTTGAATCACATAAACTCATGGAATGCCTCTGAATAGCCCTGAAACAGTCCCTTGTTACACTGAAATTCTAGAGATTGTCTGAGAAGAGCAGATACACTGTGGAAGGCATTGAGGCCCTCTAAAGAACACAGGAAAGCCATGAGCTTTCTTCTTGACCTGAAAAACCACTCAGACAGAAGGAGACCCTGAGAAAAGTCCACAACCCTTCTGAGAATCTATTGTAGGTCCTATACCCACTGTCATTCTATTTATTACAATTCCAAAGACACACAGAGGCGGTGGAGAAAAATATGAGAAAATCATACCTGAGATCTCCAAAAACACACCAGAGAATCCCTTGAGGCCCTGTACTCAGTGGGGAATGCACCAGCCAGACTGAGATTTAAGAGAAAGCCCTGAGCCTACACTAAGAACCATGGAGTCGCCCTGACTGCCACTGACACATGGTGGTAAGGCCTGAGCACCACTATGACGATGATAATGTGTCTCTTTATAATGACACACTGGGCAAGGCCGTATTCCAAAATGAAAGTCAGGGGAAGTCCATCATTTTCCCAGAATGTGTGGAAAAATCTGAGGACCACTAGATATTGTGCAGAGTTGTGACATCCACTGAAATACTAGGGTGGGCCCTAGGCCTCAATGGGATACTTGAGAAGGCCCTCACACACAATCAAATTCTGAAGGAGATGCTGAGCACCACTTTGATAATGGGGATGGCCCTTAGCCCCACAGAGACCCTGGGCAAAGCTCTGGGATTCACTGAAAAACCCTTCAGTGCCCAGAATTCAGTGATTCCTTGGGGAATATCGAGAGCCTCTCTTGGAGGCTGGAAAAAGGACTGAGTGTCACTGAGACTCTGAGAAGAGCACTGAGCCTCATGGACAACCTGAAAAAGACTGTGAAATAATGAGAGACTCTGAGGTTGGCTCTGCATTCAGTGTTCCCCTGGAAAAAGTGATAAACCTATTGAGACCCTTGGGATGGCCCTGAGCACAGGATGAAATTGTGAATGGTGGTGACCAGCACTGAGAGACTGGAGAGGCAATGGGAACTTTATGACTCTTGGGAAGGTCATGCACACTTCTCTCAAACTAAGGAAGAGCCGTTAGCATTCCTAAGAGTCTGAAGAATATTTTGAACCCCATTGAGAACAGTGAATGAAAATTATTATTGCTTTTGTTGAAGGCTTGAGCCTCTTCTAAACACTGGGAAATATTTCAAGAGACATGAAGACCATGTGGACATTTCTAAACAAGATTAAATTTCTGGGAAAGTTCTTGAGCCCTCCTGAGACTCTAATTTAGGCCCTGAAACCAGTGATACTGGAAAAGACCTTGATATCCTCCAATACCCTGAGGGTCACTAACATGCTGGGTAAGTATTTGCCATTATTGTTTCCTGGGAATAGTATAGCTTTTCTGAATGTCTGGGAATGCAATGATGCCACTAAGACTCTGATGAAGGCTCTGGGCACAACTGTGACCATGGGGAATGCCCTGAGACTCAGTAAGATACTTGGCTGTACCTGAGAAACACTGTGACCCTTGGCATGGCAAGGAACACCATGGATATCCTGGAAAATGTGGTGATATTACTGAGGCCCTGGAAAAACTCTGAACACAGTGTGCCTTTGGAGAACTTTCTAATCCTATCTGACACTGTGGGAATAGCACTGAACATGACTAAGACACTTGAAAAGGACCTGGGGGGCAGGGAGAGCCTTGAAATGGCCATAAGTTCCACTAAAGCAATTGCCAAAGCCTTTGGCTGTTTGAATACCTGGGAAACTTCCTGAACCACACTAAGTAGCTGGAAATGTCCAAAAGTCAACTGAATGCAGAAGCATGGGAAGGAGAACACTAAGATTCTCAGGGAACACGCTGAGCAAGACCCTGGGACTAGAGAAGAGCATGAAAACCACTGAAAACCTTGGCAGGGATCCACAATCCACTGAATCAGTACCAGAATCCATAAGCCTCCTTAGAGACCTGCAAAATCCCTGAATTCAAGTGATACACTGGTAAAAGCTCTGAATGCCAATTACAAACCATTAAAGGCCCTGAGGCCAAGAGACTCTTTTGGAGACCTTTGAATAATACAAACTCATGTGTCAGGAGCTGTCACATAGGAAACAAGTGCCCCTTAGTCTTGAGTGAAGACAATGTGGAGATGTGGGAAAAGCCAGCCGTGGGCTGTGTGTCTGTGAACTATGGGCACTGAGCACACAAAGTGCACTAAACCATTGTTGGCCATTTTTTTGGGTGGGCCTTGCTCTGGTATTTTTGCTTGCTCCCCAAATGTCAGTCAATTTGCTGACAGCAGACATTAGAAAGCTACACTCAACTCCCTGAAACCTGACCCCTAGCCTAATTTGAATAGCTTCTCCCCAGAAAAAGGGTTCAGCATGTGTTTTCTGTCTTGCTCTTTCCATGGACACCTAAGGTTAGAGGAACCATCACAGGACCCAAAGAAAAAGATATCTCTGTCACTTGTGTGATTATTTCATGCAGCTCAGTTCACATGCAGTGACCTTGAGTGTTTTAGTCATGAGATGCAACACTCATGGAAGCTTGTGAACACCCCTTAAATCCTGTGGAGAGACCTCTGTTACTCTGATATCCTGAAGATTGTCCTGAGAACTACAGATACACAGTGTAAGTTTTTGAGCCCCACTAAAGGTCTTGGGGAAGCCATGATCTTCATATGTGAGCTGGAAAAGCACTGAGACAAAAAGAGACCATGGGGAAGAGCCACAATTTAACAATGTCCCAGGTGGAGGCCCTGAATCCCACTGTAAATCTATTCATTGAAGTCTTTTTGCCTTACAGAAGCTCTGGGGGAAAATATGACACCAAATCATACCAGAGATCTCAAAAAAGACCCTAGAGAATTTCCTGAGTCCTGGTAAGCCATTGGGGAAAGCACTGAGCCAGACTGAGACCCTGGAGAGAGCCCTGAGCTCTCACTAAGAAACCGGGCTATCCCTGAGTGCTGCTGACACCATGGTGAAATCCATGAGCTTTAACAAGGGGAATATCTCTCTGATACAGTAACAACCTGGTTAAGGCTCTATTCCTCAATAAGACACTAGGGAAGCCATTATTTTCCCAGAATAATTTGGAAGAATCTGTGCACCATTAAATATTGTGCAGAATTCTTAAATCCACTGATACGAGAGGTCGGTCCTAGACCTCAGTAAGTCTGGGGAAGGCCCTGACACACAATCAAACTGTGGGGAAGATGCTGAGCACAACTGTGATGCTGGGAATGACACTTAGCTCCACAGAGACCCTGAGCAAGGCCTGGGATTTATTGAGAAACCCTGAATGGCCCTGAACCCACTGTTTCCTACAGGAAGTTTCAGAGATTTGCTCTGAGGTTGGAAGAACAGCTGACCATCACGTAGACTCTGAGAATAGCACTGAGTCTCATGGACAACTTATAAAATGCTTAAATAATACGAGCCTCTGATGTTGGCTCTGAAACTCAGTGTTCCCCTGCAAAATGGAATGAGCACTATTGAGACTCTTTGGAAGACCCTGAGTACATGGTGATATTGTTAATGGTGCTGAATCTGCAATGAGATTCTGGGAAGGCAATGGTATCAGTAAGACTCTAGAAAAGGTTCTGAACACATCTGCCAATCTAAGGAAGGGCCCTCTGCCCTGCAAAGAATCAAAGAATATTCTGAACACCACTTAAGCAACAGTGAATAAAATTTATAAATGTGAGATCCTTATTGAAGTTTGAGCCTCTTCTCAACACTGGGCAACATTTCTAGCATCATGAAAATCGTGTGGACCTTTCTAACAAGATTAAAATTCTGGGGAAAGCCTTGAACCCTCCTGAGATTCTAGGATGGGCCTAAGTCCCATGGATACTGGGAAAGACCCTGAGCCCCTCTCCTACCCTGAAGAAGGTCCTAGCATCACCAAAAGTCTTGGGCAGGCCCTGGTCATCAAAGTGACCTGTGAAGACTAAAGCTCACTGATTGTCTTGGAAGGCAATGAGACCACAAAGACTCTGCATAAGGCCTAAGGCCCTGGGCAGCACTGTGTTCTGGGGAAATGCCTTGAGACTCAGTTAGACTCTGGGCTGGCCCTGAGCAGCACTGTAAACCTATGAATGACAATGACTACACTGAGGATGTGAGAAAGATCCTGAGATTTAGTGAGACTCTAGCAAAACCCTGAATCCAGTGTGTCCTTGTGCAACTATCGAATCACAATTGGGACTCTACAAATAGCATTAAACATGACTGAGACACTTCATAATGCCCTGAGTCAATCTGAGATCCTGGTAATGGCCATGAGTTCCACTGTGTCCCTGGGCTCATCCTTTTGTTCTTTGAAAACCTGGGGAACAACCTGAAGCACACTGACATGCTGGGACTGTTCAAGAGCTCTCGTGAAATTTCTGAGGAAAGGAAGGAAAACATCAATTCCCTGGGAGAATTTACTGCTATGACTGTGAGACTGAAGTAGACCATGATATCCACTGAGACTCTGGGCAATGTTATGGAACAAACTGTATGTGCCTTGAACAGACAAACTCCATTTTAATCTGAGATTTCATTTTATGTATGCAACCCAGGGTGTTTGAAAAATGTTCCTATTATTCTTATACAATGTATTATTAAGAAATATATTTGTGTGCTGGGTTTGTAGCTCAGTGGTTGAGCACTTGCCTTGCATGCATGAGGCACTGGGTTCAATTCTAGCACCATATTAAAAAATAAATGAAAAAAAGTATTTTTTAGAAAATTAATACATTTGTAATATATCTTTTTTAGTTCCTATTTTTCTTGGACAGTGCACTGTATCCTGTATTGGTCATTTTGACCCACTTCATGCATTGCTATTGTTTTGACTTACTGATTGCTAGTGGTTTGGGGCTATAAAAGAGATATCCTACCTTTTGCAAGGGGTGGAGATTTGCAGAGGCACCTTGGTCATTGTCCCAGACCTTCCATTGCATAAATTTCCACTTCTTGCTTTAACACTGACCTTATTCTTCAATTGAAATGCACAACATTGGGGGATGCAGTAAGATTCCTGGAGTCAGGGCTGTGGCTCTTGAGACACTGGAAAATGTCCCTGGGATTCAGTAAAAAAAAAATAAATAAATAAAACCTAAAAGGCCATGAACCGAATGTTTCCTCTGTAAGGTTCATTGTCACTCTGATGCTGGAGGAAGCTCTGAACATTAACTGAGACTCTGAGAATAGCACTGAGCCTCTGGAGAAATTCTATAAAACCAAGAAAAAACAAAACACTGTGGATGGCTCTGAAATCCAGGGAGGTCTACAAAAGGCAATGAGAACTATTAAGACACCTGCAAAGAACCTGAGCATAAACAAGGTGATCATGGGAATGGTGCTCATCTGCACTTAGATCTTGTGAAGGTCATGAGACCAGAAAGACTCCTAGGAAGACTGTATACATCTGTCAACCTAAGGAAGGTCTTCAGCATTCGTAAGACTCTGAAGAAATTTTGAACACCGCTGAGCAAACAGTGATTAAATTAAAACACTGAGACATTTATTGAGGACATCAGCCTCATCTAAGCACTGGTTAATAATCTGAGCACCAGGAAGAACATGTGAAAGATTCTAAACATGACAAAAATTCTGAGGAAGGCCTTGAGCCCTCCTGAGCCCTTCTGATATCACAAAGAAGGCCCTGAGTGTCATGAAGACTCTGGGGTAGGGCCTGATTATCAGTGAAACCTGGGAAAACTATTCATTCACTGATGCCTGGAAAGGCAATGATAATAATAACAATCTGGAGGATGCACTGGGAAGCACTGGGACCCTGGGAATGGCAATGAACTCCACTGAGGACCTAGGAAATGGGCTGAAATCTCCTGACACTGACTAGTACCCTGAGCCAGTGTGTCTTTGGGGGAGATATCTAAGCCAAGGTGAGACTCTGGGAATAGCACTGAACATGACTGAGAGACACTGCAAAATGCACTGAGAAAAAGTGAGAGCCTGGTAATGTCCATAGTCCCACTGAGGACTTGTGTAACACTTTTGGCTCTGTGAAAATTGGGGAACATTCTGAATCACAATGAGATTCTGGGTATGTCCAAGAGATCCACTGAATGCCTGAAGAAGGGAAGGAGAACACTAAGACATGAGAAACCCCCCTGAACATGACTGTGAGAATAGAGAAGACCATAAAACTCATTGAGATTCTGGGAAAGGCCAGAATCATACTCCATTGAATGAGTATGGAAGGCCATGAGTCTCCTACTGACCTGGAGAAGCCCTAAATTCCAGTAATACACTGGGAAAAACCCTGAATTTCAATTAGACACCACTGACTGGCTGGATTCTGAGACACATTTGAAGGCCTTTAAATCACACACCTGTTAAAAGCATCTGAACACCCCTGAAATACTATGGACAGCCTTCTGTCTGACTGAGATCCTGCAGATGATTATAAGAACTACTGATATACTGGGGAAGGCATGGAGGCCCATTAAGAAACATGGTAAAGCCATGAGCTTCCTTTTTGAGCTTGAAAAGCACTGAGACACAAGGATATCCTGGGAAAGGTCCACAAATGCACTTAGACCTTGGTTGGAAGCCACAAATCCCACTGAGAAGTTATTGCAGCGCTTTAGGCAACACAAGATCTAAGGGAAAACCTGATAACCAATCATATCTGAGAACTCAAAACAAACAAACAAACAAACAAACAAAAAGCCCCTAGAGAATTCTCTGAACCCAGTAAGTCATTGAGGAAAGCACTGAGTCAGAGTTAAACTTTGAAGAAAGCCTTGAAACATGGGGTGGCCCAAATACCACTGACCCAGGAAGTGGGAGGGGGGACTGAGCACAACTGTAATAATAGAAATATCTCTGTTAAAATAACAAACTGAGCACAGCACTGTTTTCCTTGGAGACACTAGTGAAAGCCATTATGTTCCCAGATTACTGAGGAAGAGTCTAAGAACCACTAGATATTGTGCAGAGTTTGTAAACCCACTGAAAGAGTAGGGTAGGCTCTAGCCCTCACTATGACACTTAGGAATGCCCTGACACAAGTAATCAAACTTGGGAAGATGCTGACCACTGTGATGCTGGGAATGGTACTTGGCTTCAAAGAGACCTTGGATAATGCTCTGGTTTAATTGAGAAACCCTGAATGGCCCTAAACCCAGTGTTTCCTTTGAGAACATCCAGAGCCTCATGCTGAGGCTAGAAGAAGCACTGAACAACCCTGAGACTCTGAGCCTCATGGAAACCTGTAAAATACAAAAAAGAAAAGGAGACCCTGGGGATGGATCTGAAACTCAGAGAGCCATGGAAAGGGTGATGAGACCTGTTGAAACCCTCAGAAGGACCCTGAGCACATGGTGATCTTGGGAAGGTGGCTGAGCTACATTGAGAGCCTGGGAATGCAATGAGGCAAATAAGACTCTTGGGAAGGATGTGAATACACCTGTTAACCTAACTATGGCCCTTAGCCCTCCAAAGACTTTGAAGAAGATTTTGAATACCATTGAGACAACAATGAATGAACTTGACAACTCTGTGAATCTTGTTGAGACCGTAGACTTTCTAAACACTGATCAATATTCTGAGCACCACAAAGTCCATGTGGATATTTCTAAAAAAGATTGAAATTCTGGGGAACACCTTGAGACTCTAGGTTGGCCTGGGTCCCATTGGCACTGGGGAAGACCATGAGCCCCTATATTACCCTAAAAATGGCCCACAGTGTTACAAAGACTCTGGAGAAGGCCCTTAGCATCACTGTAACCTGTGAAGACTATAGCTTCATTGAGAACCTGGAAAGAAAATGACACCACTCACACTCTGGTGAAGAGCCTGTGCAGCACTGAGACCCTGGGGAATGCCCTGAGACTCAATAAGATTCTGGACTGGTCCTGAGCAATGCTGTGACCATGGGAATGACACTGAACTCCACTGAGAACCTAGTAAAGGTACTGAGATTTTCTGAGACCCTGGCAGAAACTCTGAACATGGTACCATTGAGGAACTACCTAATTCCAGCTGACACCATGGGAACAGCACTTCATATGACTGAGACACTGCAAAATGCCCTGAGAAACACTGAGAGTCAGTTATGACCATGAGATCCTCAGATGACCTAAGCAGGGCTTTTAGCTCTTTGAAAACCTGGGGAACAACCCAAACCCCACTTACATGCTGGGAATATCTATGATCACCACTGAATATCCAAGGAAAGGAAAAAGAACACTGAGACTCTGAGAAAAACACCCTGAGCATGACTGTGAGACTGGAGGAGACCATGAAACACACTCATACCTGGGCAAGGTGCACACTCGGTTGAACCATATGAAATGCTATGATCCTCTTTAGAGACCTGCAAAACCTTTGAATTCCAGTGGGGAATTATACTGGAGAAAGTCCTGAACCCAAATTAGACACCATTGAGAACCTTAATGCCAAGAGACACGTTTGAAGGCCTTTAAATCACACTAATGAAAACCATCTGGTAATTTCTGAAATACTATGGACAGCTCTGAATCACACTGAAATTCTTCAAATGGCACTGTGGATATTCTGTGGAAGGCACTGAGGACAACTAATGAACATGCAAAAGCCATGAGCTTCATTGTTTATCTCAACAGGCTCCAAGACACAAGGAGACCCTGGGAAAGTTTGACATCTCTTGTTGTAGTTTTGATGTGAGTTGTACTGCAAACCTTCATGTGTGAAACTGTACTAGCAGGATCTGAAAAGAGCCTTAACATAACCAGTGATTTAATCCCCTGAATTGGATTAACTAGTGGTCACTAAAGGATGTTAAGGTGTGGCTGGAGGAGTTGGGAATTTTGGGGGCATGGCTTTCTGGTATGTATTTTGTATCTGGTGAATGAAGTTATCTTCTGCTTTATGTTGGTCACGTGAGTTTCTTCCCTCTGCCACAGTCTTTCACCATGAGGTCCTGCCTCACCTCAAGCCCTGAGATATGGAGCCAGCCTTCTATGGACTAAGACCTCGGAACCATGAGCCCTTGAATAAACTTTTCCTCCCCTACAACTGTTCTGGTGGAATGATTTTAGTGACAGTACTGAAAAAGCTGACTGAAACAGATATTGGTTCCAAGAAGTGGGGTAATTTCTGTGACTAAGTGACCATGTATTTAATAAGCATTTTGAGCATTTTTAAATTCATGAAAGGAATTTTGAGATGTGTAGCATTGTAAGATGGAAATGCTTTAGATTGTTGTAAGCAGAGATTAATGGCTGATTCTGGTGGGAGCTCAGAAGACCAGAATGACAATAGGACAATTGTTGGTGAAGACCAGGCTCATGAGGGTTCAGATGGAGGGCTCTATTGGAATTTGGAGTAGCAGCCATTCCTGTTATATTCTGGCTGAGAAAGTCTGCATTTTGCTCAGGTCCTGAGACTTGCAGTGGGGCTGAATTTAGAAGAGATTTTGAATTTTGGTTGTTATTGTTGGTTTGTTGGTTTGTTTTTCCCATTAGTTGAAGACAGACAAAGTACATTTACTTTTACTTTTTCTTCTTCTTCTTCTTCTTCTTATTATTATTATTATTGTCATTATTTTTGACGTGGTGCTGAGGAACAAACCAAGTGCCTCACACATGCTAGGTGAGTGTTCAACCACTGAGCCACAACCCTAGCCCCAGAAGTGATTGGCTTCTTTATGTGGTGGAGGAAATCTCTAGGTCGCATAGCATTTGGGTAGTGACATACATATCGCTGGCACTTTTCAGCCAAATATACTATAATAATCAGGAGCAAAGAGCAGAGCAGATTTGAAAAAACTAAACTTGACAGGCTGCAAAATTAGGGCTAAGGAAGTTGCACTTGTTGAAGTCAGTACCACCACTACAAATATGCTAAAGACTTTGACCAGAGACAATAAGAAAGATGGCTTGAAGGCATCTCAAAATCGGGCAAGACCACACCTATCTCAAGACCAACACCTATGTCAAGGTGAGAATTTTCTGAAGAAGAGACCAGAGGGGCATCTTTCTTATACAAGGGGGCCAAGAATGTTTAGGAAATCATGGTGGAAGAGTGTGGCAGAGTGAAGCAGCTCACTCGATGAACAGGGAGAAGAGGGAACTCCACTCACAAGATATAAAATATATACCCCAAGGCCTTGCCCCCAATGTCCCACCTCTTTCAGTCACACCCCACCAGGCTTCAGTTGCCACTAATTAATCCCTAACAAGGAACTAATTAAAAAACAGGCTCAGCTGCTCAAACACTCAGGGGTTGCTGCAGCCAGGATCCCTGGAGGCTTGGCTATTGCTCAACATGGTGGCAGACGTTGGTTGCAATCATGCAGTTCTGGTTCTGTATAAATGTAGGATGCTGGAGTTTGGGACTTTTGGAGGGTCCCACCAAGATTTCAAAAGAAGTCCTGGAAAGCCAGACAAAGTACAAAAGGATTGGAGTCCATGCAGGCACCTGAGAAGTCAAAGTCTGGAGATGTGAGAAGAAAACAGAAGTTGCAATGGAGACACCCTCCCCTCCCCCATTAAGAAATGTCAGTAACATGAGACATCATTCTTGGAAAGCAGCAGGAATTGAGCAGAGACAGTCAACAGAATGAGGCTATTTGAAACTGTGTGAAGTCCTTGAGTGTAGTGATGCCCCTCCTCCACCAATGAATCTTAATTAAGCTTCTCCAGGTACCTTCAACATATGTGTTCTTATTAAGAGAATATCAGAAAAAATTCTGGCAAAAAAAGCCCAAATGTGGTTAGACTTTTTATTTCCTGTTACTCTGTCTTGTAAAAACTAAGTTGGGCAAAAGACTTTTGATGTTACTTTTGCTTTTGTATTAAAGCATAAAACCAATGACTAATCTTAAAAAAAAAAAAAAAAAAAAGCACTCTATATGAACTAAAAAAAAAAAAAATGATTTTTTTAGGTAGACTCCAGCAAAAGTGAAAATTCAAGCCCCTCCTCTGAGTGCGTATAAAGTTCAAAGAATTTCTAGACTCATGATTCAGAGGAGGAAATTTTAGGATATAGCCAAACTGTGAACCAGCTGTAGCCAATAAACCTACTTTCTGCTAATTCCTCAGGTGTTCAGCCTCATCTGTCCTGCAACATTTGGCAATCCACATGAGATGGTAATGGTGAAGTTGCCTCTCTTGTCTTTTAGGTGTGGATTCTCTGGGATGTTGGAGGGCAATGCTTCCCCTTAGCACACCACAGAGGAAACTCATTGGCTGAAGGAGGAACAACTCATCTGACACCTCAGAACTGCCACCCTGAAGCACAACAGAACCCATGAGGAACAGGGACCAGAAATAGAAAACTAGGAGAACCACCTGAACAAACAGGTAGATCCTGAGTCCCTCGGTGGTAGCCCATCTGACTTACCCCAAGGTTTAAGTAGTGGGGACAGAGGCTTATTCAACATCTGAGGGTCCTGAATAACCCTCCAAAAGGAGTTGGAACCAAAAAGATCCAGGGAGTCACCTAGTTAGTCTCTCTTTGGGGTCAGCAAGCATAGGGGAACCATGACTCCCTGTTTGTTTGGGTAATTTGGGGGTTTTGAAATTTTGCTCTGACCATTGTTATGGTGAGATTGAAATATATCACTGAGTGTATCTTATGCAGGAAATGAAACATTTATTCACCAGCTGGCAGTCAGGATTTACTAGGCTAAGGGGAAGACTGCAAGTTTACACCTTTTGAACCCCGCCAAGGAATAGAGTACACGTTTATAGTCCAAAACCACATTAATCATAAGTGGCTATTGTTATGATTCAAACTAAACAAACATCATGAGATCTAAAATCCTAAGCAGAAAGGGAAGTGGGTCAAAATAACTCTATTTGAGGTCAACTTAAAGAATGGTTACTAATGTCTAGGCAATCACTCTCTGACTGGGTACTTTATGCAAGAAAAATGGAAAACAAAAAAATTTTTACATGGTATAAGAACAGAAAAAAAAAAGACGTGTTTCAAAGCAGGGTGTGCTAAGCAGGATCAGAATGGCAGAAGCAGAGTTTTCTCATGGGAGAAGCATTTCTTACATGACATGGAGTCTCAGGATAAAATGGAGTCTGTTTGGTCATTGCTCATATATCTTGGCCCATAAAAAAATGTCTGTGAGAAAGTATAAATGAGATGAACAAGGAAAGAATTCAGATGTAACTAAAGTACCAAAGTGAGTGCTGAGCCCCAATACATGGTTCCATGGAACCTCATTCTGTCTGTGGCACAATTCCTCCAACCAACATCTAGGTAGAAGCTCCAGGTTGGGGATTGATATGAACCCACAAGGCTAAGCAGACACTCAGTCCTGAGAGGAGAGAAACTGGAGATGTCCCAAGTGATTGTTGTCATAATTGTGTGACAACAATGCAGGGTGGAACATGGGAGGCACACAAAATAACTGAATCCCTTAATCCCCTTGGAATATCTGTTGAGAAACCTTAAGAAAGCTTGTAGGGGAGTCTATGGGGTGAAGTTCACTCAGCAAAGTTGTGTTCTGTCTGTGAATGAGAATGGCCAATGTGAGCTGTAGGCTAGCCACCAGAAGGATCTTTAATTGAAAGTGTCATTACTGAGGTCTTTTGAATAGTGGCTGGACTCCTGGACACCCAGAATAGTTCCCTTGATTGCTGGCAAGAGATAGCCTAGAAACACACCCCTTGGTTGAGAGCCTGACTAGATGGACAACCCAAGTTGAGTTTAGCTCAGATGACAGCATCCTCTAAGACCCAAAAAAGGCAACTAAGAAAAGAAAATCTGACAAAGACAGAAAAAAAAAAAAAAGTTTTGCCTGGTGAGCCAGAAGAGCACCCACCACCTTAAATGCCACTCTACACAACATTTCCAAGACCACTGAGACAATGGCAGTCCCCTCAGCCCCTAATCCCCAGAAACAGCTGATTATGGCTCTTCAAAACCAGCTACTCCTTCCCCTATGAGGCCCTCAAGGCCAGAGGCTTCCCAAGGGCCAGATTCCCTCTCCACCTTGCAAGATCAAGGTGGGAACCCAGCCTAAGACCAGAGAAAGAACCCAGCTGAGGGCTCTCCAGATGCCCCTTTGAGAGACTTGAGGGCCTGCCCATGTTGTCCAGGAAGAAATCATCCGAGGGGCTCAATGCATTTTCAAGTATCAGTTTTCTGCCTCCAATGATCTCTGAAATTGGAAAAATCATACTACCACCTAAACAGAGAAATCTCAGACCATGATTGATATGATGCAATCTGTTACCCAGACCCATTAATGTACCTGCTTTTTAAGGCTTGGATGTGAGGTATCCCCCAAAAGATCACATTTTAGACAATGCAAGAAGGTTCAGAGGAGAAATAATTGGGTTGTAAGAGTCTCAACTCTATTAATTATTTAAATCCCCTAACAGGGATTAACTGAGTTATAACTAAAGTGGTAAGTTGTGGCTGGAGAAGGTGGGAATTTAGAAATATATTTGTATCTGGCAAGTGGTGTCTCTGTCTCTCTCTCTCTCTCTCTCTCTCTCTCTCTCTCTCTCTCTCACTCTCTCACTCTCACTCACTCTCTCTCTCCTTTCCTCTCCTCTCCTCTCCTCTCCTCTCCTCTCCTCTCCTCTCCTCTCCTCTCCTCTCCTCGCTGATCAACAATGTAAGCTGTTTCCCGCTACCACATGCTTCTACCTTGACATCCTGCCTCACTGGAGCCCCAAGCAACAGAGTCACCTTCTATGGACTAAGACATCTGAAACTGCAAATAACCTTTTTCTCCTTTAAAATTGTTCTGATCAGATGCTTTAGTCACAGCAGCACAATAGCTGACTAAAACACTGGGGGAACTGCTGCCAGCTACTTCTTACTCTATCAATACAGAAGAGGGCAAATGGGTGACCAAAGTACTTTTAAAAAGCCAGAGGAACATGCCCCAGGTGCACAAGGCAACATCCAAGCCTATGCCCAGGCCCTGTTCCCCAACACAGACTCAGGGTGTGACCCCAGCAAAGATGAAGACCTCCAAAAGTTAAAGAGATATCAAGAACCCCTCATAGGAGGCCTAAAAGATGGGAAGGAGAGCCCTAAACATGAACAGGGTGTCAGAAGTTCTCCAAAAGCCTGATGAAAGCCCCAGCCAGGTCTATGAACAACTTTGTGAAGCCTGTGACTCTCTATGATCCTGAGGCACCAGACAACCAGCAGGTGGTCAGCACAACCATTATAAGACAGGCCCAGAGTGACAGTCACCCAAACTACAAACACTAGAGGGTTTTGCTGGGAAGAATGCCACCAGAGTGTTTGTCAATCAAGACCAAGAGACCCAGCAGACTGGAAGATGAAGAAGATGGTTTCTCCTTGCAGCTGCCTTTACTACAAACCCAGAAGTCACCAAAATGGGTTTCCACCAGGACAAAGCCAAAACAAATAACAAAATAGGGACCACATGCAGGGCACAAGAATGGTCTCAACCAACCTCCTCACCCTGAGATTCGGCTGAGACTGAGACTAAACCAATGCACCTACTGGCATCTAGAGGGCCAATGGAAAAATAAATTCTCCAAACTGAAGAAAGCTAATTAAGTTCCTGCTACTCCTTACCAGGATAAGAGAGGCCAAGTTATTCAAGCATGATACCAGTCCTACAAATGTGTCCCCCATGATGCTCAATGCCACAGACACCCCTATGATGTCCATGAGTAAATTTTTGTGAGACAGGAAGCCATGGAAAATTATGATGAGAACTAGGATTGACTGGGCTCCATTTTAGGGCCCCCAGGAGCTTATGGTTCAACACTTATAGAGAACAAACCTATGGATTTTATGGTGAATGCTGGGGCTCAACATTTCAAAGAAAGAGACCACAGTTGTGAGGGCCCCAGGAAACAAAGCTCATCATCCTGTCTGTTACCCCAGCATTGAAATTTAGCAGGCCATGAAGAAGTCCATGAGATACTGAACATACCAGATTGCCCAGTTCAATTGATAGGTTGAGACCTAGTAGGAAAGCTCCAAGCCCAGATAACTGTTGATGCAAAAGGCCAGTCAGTGGGATCACTGGAAAAACCTGAAGCAAATACTTTAACCCTCACTATTCCCTGGAAAGATGACTGGCACCTCTTCAGCCTAGTGGAAACATCACAACAGGAAACAGACATCCCTTTCCAACTACAAGAAGTATAGACAGAGGCCAACCCACCTCGACTAGCCAAAAACTTTCTCCCAGTGGTGATGAAATTTGAACCTGAATCCATACTGGTACACTGAGATGACATCATATTCCTTATGAAGCAAATCTTGGAATTCAAAAATGTTTGGACACACTTTTACAATGTGGACTTCTCAGAATTCACCAATCACCATGAAATACACCTCTTTTGCCTGTCCAGAACCAGAAAGTGATGATTATTGACCAGTCCAACATTTACATATAGAAAATCAAGGGACAGTCACCTTACATCCTGTGGTCCCCAATCCACATAATCTCCTAAGTCTGCCCTCACCTGAGGCAGGCTATTTCTCATGTCTGGACCTTAAAGATGTCTTCTTCTGCATGCAACTTGTACCCCAGAGTCAGCCACCCTTTGCCTTCCAATGAGAAGACTCCAATGGGAAAAAGCGCCAATTGACCCAAGGTATGACCCATTATACCACAAGGTTTCAAAATCCCACCAACCATCTTTGGGATGGTGATGGCCTCTGACTTAAAAGCCTTTCCTGCAAAACAATGTGGATGCACATTGCTCCAATATGTAGATGATCTGTTCCTGGCTGGAGCAACCAGAGAAGACATCTAAAAAGGAACACAGCTGCTTCTCACTCTCCTATGTAAGGCTGGTTACAAAGTTTCAAAAAAGAAAGCCCAAATCTGTCAAGAAAAGTCAAGTACCTTGGTTTCTGTATGACTCAGGGACGGTGGCAACTGGGATACAAGAGGAAACAGGTGACCTGCTGTCAAATCAGAGATCTTTGGTGCCACTTAATTCTGCTTTGTATGGATCCTCAACTTTTCAGTTATGGCAAAACCCCTCTGTGAAGGCCCAAAAAGGAGAGAACAGGATCTGCTGTTTGGGGGGCAAACAAAACAAAATGACTTTGAGGACACTAAAGAAGCACTCACCAATGCACCTGGACTAGAATTCCCTGACCTCACAAAGCCTTCTTCCTGTATGTCCATGAATGGTATGGAATAGGTGTAGGGGTCCTGACTCAAATGTTGGGAACATGGCACATCCAGCGGCCTAACTATCTAAACAGCTGGACTCTGTATGTGGCCCAAGGCTGGCCACCTTGCTTATGGGCCCTTTCAGTCATGGCCCTTCTGGTGTTGGAAGCTAATAACCTGGCCATGAAACAAGAATTAGATGACCGTGTTCCTCTTAATTTTTACAATGTTGGCTGAAAAATGAAAGAATGGTCAGTTACCATTGGGAGGGAAAGCAAACCTTTTTCTTAAGATGGCAGCTGTTACTCAAGATAGTCATCCAGATGTTAAGCAAGGACCTTCCACTGGGTAAGAGAGTCTTTATGTAGTAAAGTTGTAATACATCTAAATAATTAAAAAAAAAAAAGAGAGAATACAATTAAATGATAAAAATGTCTATATAAATGAAGGGTAAATATTAAAAGGTTTGTGTGCAATTAAGTTGGTTATACAAAAGTAACACAATCAGATAAATCCAATCAAGGTTTTTCCCTAAAATCAAATATTAATGTAGTGATATAAACCAAAGTTTAATACATAGGTTGAAATGACAAGAATTCCTTCTAATATGAATTTATTCTTAACATTGAGTCTGTTAAGTTTTACTACCTAGAGCAATTAGTGTTAAAAATCAGGGTTTATATTGTTATTTTAGAGTACTGTACTAAATTACAGAGCCTAGATTTTTCTTTAAAAGCAAAACTTGATTAATATTTAAACATTATGTAATTATGGCACTGTTATACTTCTTTGTATATTAAATGTGTTCACATATTTCAGGCATAGAGGTCTTTAAAGTAAAACTTTTATTTTATTTTTATATGTGTATTTATTTATATGTGGTGCTGAGGATTGAACCCAGGGCCTCTCTCACACATGCTAGGCAAGCACTTTACTGCAGAGCCACAACCCCAGCCCTGAAAGTAAATGTTTTCAAAGAACATTTTATCAAGCTAATGGTCTCCAAAATAAAGTTGTCTGTAATGGTAATTTTAGATTATAAGGATAACAAAATTTACTGGGGATTTATTTATATTATTGAATGTTTCTGTAACTGAATCTAAACCTTATGTTACTTGTTACACTGGGATAAAAATGTAAGTGTATTTCTAAAAGATAATGAGAGTCTGATCTACTTAAAGATTAATCTTGTAAAACATAAAAACGTTTTGCCACTTTTTCCATAAAAACAAAGTTAAACCTCTCTTAGCCTTTCTTTAATTCTTGTTTCAGATAATGTCATATTGTTTTAACTAAAACAATCAGTTAGGCCAGACTCAACTGGTTTAAAGTTGTATTCAAAAGAATGATATTTCATTTTAAAGATTGCTGTGGTCTAAAACATAGGATATAATGTATAACTCAGCTAAGGTTTAAGATTATGTACAAATTAAATATTTTTTCCCTTGTTAATTTCAAGAATTTTTACTCGTGTTAATTTTATTTTAAATTTTTCTTTTAAACTTTAACTGCTATATGTAACTGCCTTACAAAAGTACAACTTCAAATACAACAACCTAAATTAGTTTGAAATATAAGACCATTATCTATAGACAGATAGTATATAATGCTAACTTCCAATGCTAATAGAGACTCTAATTAAATAAAAGGGGTAAAGATGACTATAAAGTTATAAACATTAAAGTTAAAGCCCAGTATTCTTAATAAGACTGGATTGCTGGATATTTAATATTAAGGCTTAAATATTAAGGGTAGGGGGCAAGAAAACAAATATTTGGAATTTGCCCTCTGACTCAGCTTGAACCCAGGGAAGAAGGGAACTTCTCTAAGAACTTTGAAACTCTGGTTCACATGACCTCCCAATCAGGTGGATTACTGGGACCTTAAAAAAAGAAATTCAATCAGTACACATACTCCAGAGGTGAGTCATTGGAAAAGAGAGATATTCCTGATGTTTCCAAGGGAAGCCACATGGTCAGTGAGGCCTTGACTTATCCTGCTGGATGGCATTAGCAGAGGTAAACAGCTGCTCCTTAGTTCCACAACAGAGACCACAAGAGAACTCAGCTGACTCTTAATGATAGATAAGAACAAGGTCACTTTGACCAGCTTGGTCTTGAATACCTAACAAATACCCTTAAAATGAAAACAGAGGCCATTCCAATGAAAAGATACTTTACAAAAATCAGATGGCATTAAGTAGCTTAACTAAATGTTGTGTTTACATTCTTGATAACTCTGACCAGGTTAAAGATTTACATTCCCAAATTTAGCTTTGTCCTCTCTGGCCTTTTAGACATTACTATGAGGAGAATTTCTCAGCTCTGACACCTCATCATGAGAGACTATTGATTTCTATCATCTTCATGATATTCATTGACATGTTCCAGAAGATGGAACATTTATCTTGTATTAATCTCATATCAGTACTCATGTCTTTATGTTTCTTTCATAGACACACCCATGCCCTGTTGAGTCTCAGGACTAAAGGTCATTCCAGGTGAACTGGGCTGCATGTAATAACCACACAAAGGCATAGAAACACCTTTTTCTTTGTGTTCTGTGATGGCTCCTGCAACCTCGGGGTCTGTGAAAAGAGAGAAAGCAGCATAGGTTGAAGCCTTTCTTGGGAAGAAGCTATTCAAATGAAGCAAGGGGTAGGATTACAAGGGAACAGGTGAGCTCAACTGCTGCACACACAGGCAGCTGAACTTAAGGTCACTCATGTGAATTTCCACAGACACACACTATACCTTTAATCAAGCTTCAGGATGGTTCCTCCACTCTGCCTCAGGTTACCCAAGTGGGAGAGCAAGAGAAAGTCTCCGGAGGCTGGTGAGAGAGAATGAGCATATTCAGAAGTGGGGTTTTATTGGGGACCCTCATTCTTAGAAAGTGCCATCCAAAAAAACATCAGAAGTGACAGGGTTACAAAGAACAGGTGAGTGTAATTTGAGCCAAAGGGCCATTCGGTGACATGCCTACATCTGAAGATGCACCCTCAAACTTCTGGGACCAGGGCAATGTCCAAGTCACTATGTTATGTAGTGCCAGTCAAAGCCTCTGCCCTGTAGAATGGAAAGAGCAGATCATTCAGAGTAGCTCCCCACACTCAAGCCTTCTGGGTGCCATCTACTCCTAGGGCTACTCCCAGGGCCATGCCTTATTATCCAACCATGGGAAAAAATGGAGTATGAGTCATGGCACTGCTGCACCGGACTATGTTGATCTTCCAGATCCCCATGGTGCCTCAGGACTAAAGGTGCCTGAATTTGAAGCAGCTACCCACAAATTCCCCCTTGATTAATAAATAAAGGCAATTGGGTACTACATGATTTAGTCACCGGATTCTCAGTCTGAGGTCACCATAATCTACAACTGAAACACAAAAGGAATTAATAGAAAACATATCATTTCAAAAATATAGTCAATTTGCAAGATCCAGGTTATTATTATTACTCTGACAAATACTCATCAGAAGATTTTTAATCTTTGCTCCATTGGGAAGCATTGCATTTGGCCATAATAATACAGATGTATTTAATTGGCATGGCCTTTAAGCCTATCCACAAACCATAGAGCAGAAGGTTCATTTGCATTATTCAGTATATTGTCTTCTAGAGTATTTTAACTTAGTTCAAATTCTTCCATCAGAACTTGCTGAGTATGAAAGGTCTTGGAAGAAATTTAAGTCAATTTTTAAGAAAATTCACTTGTTCTAAGTTTAAACCATTGCCATAAAGCCAATAATTATAGAAGCAAGGAATGATATTTAATGTACTCACTTCAAGGATCATGACATCAGGAGCTTGCCTAGGTCTAGTTAATTGGCATACACCTGTTTCAAAGCCTAAATGTTAACTTCAGTATATTATAGGTCTGAAATATTAGCTGGCAATAACTAGTGATACAATAAGATAAGTTGCATTCTTACCAGCTACAGGATATTTACCATCCTTTCTCTTAATTCTCACATTGAAGGAGTTTTTTAGGTCTGTCAATAATGTAAATATTTTGAAGGTAGAAGTCAAACATCAAAACATTATTTTGGGTGTTAACTCACTGAGGGTTAGGTTATTACCAATAAACCTCCAGTTGGTATGGCATCCTTGCATAATCAGCTTTGTCAATTCTGGGAGATTAGTCTAAAATATATCCACTATTTCTAGATATCTTGTGTCACACTGGCAAGACATTTGCATAATCTAATCACTTAGGAAAGGTGTCAATTCCTATTATAGAACGAGTAGGAGAATAATATGATGGTGGATATCTTATGTATGTAACTGGCCTGTATAGAAAAAAAAATCTATTTTAATAATCTTTCTGACAATTGCCCAGAAAAACAAATATCATCTTAACTTTTAAGGACCACCATTATTGGCTGGTTTAGGTTTCTTACATGCTGTATTTTTCTCAAAAGATACTCCCAGACCATCTGTTTATCATAAGATCAACATATAGGAATAACTAAACATCACAGTAGGTACAATTAATCTAGTTACATGGGTGAACTATCCAGTCCATTGTTCAAGGCACATTAAAGGTGGACCTGAGAAATGGGTCTATAGAAGTCTCTTCATAATTTTTACTTATCTGATAAACTCATGAAGCTGCGTGGCTCTAAATTCTGCAGTTGTGAGATTTACCTTACTATTTCAGGGTTTTCAGTCATTTTCATGATGAGAGGTTTCAATTCTCCTTTGAAATCTGATTTAATATACTGAATCATGGTAACAGTAAAACTCTGAATATTACAATTTAAGAAAAAAAAATTTAAAATATTGTAGGATCTACTGTATGCTTGTGGGGGTCCTCCTTTTTCCCCTTTCTGTTACAAATCATAGTATCATTAACTTAAGTTATAGGGAGCCCTCAATCTCGAGAGAATTTTCCAAAATATCTCTGTATCTCAGAATATTATCCTTTAAATAGGTGTGTCTTAACTGTCTTTAGGAAAATATGGTTAAGCTTACTTCCCAGTGTAGGGAGTAGTATGTAAATCTTACTATATTTTTGTGGATAATAGGTCCAATCAAAGAACTTATATAATACCAATGAATTTTCAACAAACTTTGCATCCTTTATTGCTCAAAACCAATGTACCACTTTAGTTTGGAGAACATCAATGTTCTTCCAAGTCTCACAACTATTCAGCCAAAAAAAAAAAAAAAAAAGTCATTTGTAAATTTCAGCAGGTCCTTTGAATCAATCAAATTTAGTCTCTAAGGAGAATTGTCAAATTTGGGATCTAAGTCAGCAGTTAAATACATTTCATGTTTAATCAAGAATGTGAATTTATTTACTAAATTTAATACTTGCCTTAACAATGAGAATCATTAGGCAATAAAGACCTTCTTGAAAGGAAATACACTTAACATTTTAATAGATCTTTATTGTGTAAAAACATGGACAATATCATAGCACACATCAGCATAGTAGATTCAAGAAAATAGCCTGAAATACTCTTGAATTAATCAATTAAAATTTTATACTCAGTCCAGTACATATAAATCTCTTTTCCAATTGTTTTAACTTTCTATATCATCTGCCTACATAATGATATAAAGATTTTTCTTTTTAGGAAAATACTCTTATCATTAAAATCCAGAATACAAAGACCTTGTTTTACCCAAAGATGATTCATTTCTTCCTCTTAGGACCTCCAATGTGTGCTTCCTCTCTGTGGAAGTATCTTCTTTTCCTTTTAGAATTTTTCCTGCTTTTCCTTTGGAAAAATATTTGAAAATGGTAGAATGTAACAAATTATTATACCTTGATAAGAAAAAACATCTCAAATGAAAATATAGTTAAAGCCATTGGATATTTCTGTAGACAGAATTAATTATATTTGTCTATTACCTTATAAAGTTTGTACAACAATTTGGGAGAGATTACTTGATGGTTGTATTATCTCTTGAAAGCAAATTTATAGTAAAATACATTTATCTCAAATACCTGTAATTAAAAAGCAGAGCATCAGAGAAATGCATGTATAAGTAATATATAAATTATGTGTTTTCTGTTGAAGAAAAATAATTAGATAAATACATATTAATTAAACAATTAGACATATATGCTAATTATTTTATGAATTAACAACTACAGGTAATCCAAATTCCTAGAAAAATATGTATTAAGAATCAGGGCATAACTTATAATTGTATTAACTTTATGCAACACGTGGTTCTTATGATATTTGGATCCATTTTAATTTTTCTTGGATTAGTAGTGCATTGTTTTATATTCTGACATATTAAGATCCTTCTATATACATTTACTTATGTCTTATAATTTCATACTCAGGAATGAGAATGAGGTCTTTGATTATCACAGGGACATTGCCAGCTTTTGTTCCTGTGACAAGGAAATGCCTCCTCATAACCTTCAAAATTAAAAGCAAAATATAAAGAAACATGTATGTCTTATAATTGTTACAGTATCTCTGCATTTTTTCTTAATAATACAGGTATAAAGAAAAAAAAGGTAAGTTACCTTTGAAACTTTGAAAAAGTTAGGCTTGGTAATGCAATGTAGAAACAGGTGGAATTAAATTTTGCCTGAAAAAACCTTTCATTAGTATTTATAGGTGGATATTCTTGAAAATGCAGTCTCTGTGCAGCTCCTGGTAGCAGGGATGAAACAGGAAATACAGGTTAGTGGCTGGAAAGCAGGACCAGAAGTCCTGTCTGAGTGACAGTGAAAGGACCAATGGGAAGCCGGGAAAATACAGGAGGCAGGACCAGGAAACCTGCTAGGCTTCAGGCTTCCTGTTGTCACCATGGTGATGGAAACAGCAGAGACCAGCTGCTCATTGTCTGGGGCAAAGGCTCCCAGAGCTTCCCTAGCCACTTGCATTCCATTTGATTTGTTTGTATTTTCTGCAGCTGGGGAGGATCTTAGGATGGGAGGCAGCTTGCCTTGTCTCTGCTACCTGTGCTTGCTGCAGCTGCTGTTCTCCTGTCTTTTGTATTTTCCCTTGCAGCATGTGGGACTTTAAAATTTTTGTTTTAACAGCAGATGCCAGTGTTACTATCAGATCTTAAGGCAGTCTGCATTTGGCACCTAGGTCAGGTTGTTTAAGGGTTAAAAGCACTGCTGTTGGTGGGTCTAGTTACAGACCCCATTATAATGGGCTAAAGTTTTTTGATGTAGCAAAGAGGTTCAGTATAAACTTTCTGAGTATTCACGAAAACAATAGAGGGCTGTGATATGGCTCAAGCAGTAGTGCACTGGCCTGGCATGTGTGGGGCACTGGGTTCAATCCTCAGCATGACATAAAAATAAAATAAAGATGTTGTGTCCACCAAAAACTAAAAATTAAATATTAAAAAATTCTCTCTCAAAAAAAAAAATAGAAAAATAAAATTCACTTCTCTACATGTAAAGAATCCTTGTATCAAGTCTCATCACAAAATTTTTCTTTTTTTTTTAAGAGAGAGAGAGAGAGAGGGAAAGAGAGAGAGAATTTTTAATATTTATTTTTTAGTTATCGGCAGATACCACATTTTTGTTTGTATATGGTGCTGAGGATCGAATCTGGGCGGCATGCATGCCAGGCAAACGCACTACTGCTTGAGCCACATCCCCAGGCCCCCAAATTTTTTTTCTTTTTCTCACTCTCTAAGTGCAGACTTCTAGTGCATAAACCCCCCAAAATTTTACCTAATATTTCAAAAGATTCATAGACACAATCCAAAAAGTCCACAAAAGCAATTTTTCCATGGGAGAGGACTGAATGTAACATTTCCCATGTCATCTTAATAATTCTTCACAATTATTTAGAGTCTCTAGAATTGTAAAAATTATTATTTTTCTTTCTAAAGACAAAATATTTCCAAATATTAAAAAAAGTATAATGCCACAGATTTTTATTCTAATTCACTTACTTTCTAGAATTCAGCCCACAATAAGACCCAGTCATGAGCCATGGCACTACCATGCCAGACTACAGTAATCTTTCAGATCCCTGTGGTGCATCAGGACTTAAAGGTGCATGACTTTGGAGTGGATCCCCACAACATCCTGTGCAGGTAATGGAATTTGAGTTTTGTTTGCTTAAAGCAGTCTAGCTGTGAAATACAGCTAAGAAAAGAAGGCAGCGGAAACACACACACACACACACACACACACACACACACACACTACACAGAAAGTAAGGGGTGGGACGGCTCTTTGACCTTACAAATCAAGCATCCACACTTGGAAGAGAGAGAGCCCAAATTTGCTTTATGATATATGGGAAAACTTCAAAGATTTTCCATACAATGTTCTTCTGCCAAATAAGGTAGAAGGTGGGCTGTCCAGGCCCAGTGGGTCATACCTAATTCTGGAAATACAAGAGCAGCATTTTCAACCAAGGTAAGACTGAAGTCATTTGCATTGCATAATTCATGAAGTGGAAGAAGACACAAAATGACTTGCAATGCTAAACCAAAATATCCCTGGCTCAAGGCCAAGAGAAGACATGAAATAGCTCAGGAGTGACTTCCCACACCCACCTCAAGATGACTTTACAACCTGTTCTTCACAAATCAGACTTTTACCATGGACCCCTTGACACACCCTATCTCTAATAGGGGACTCCAACTGCTTGTCCCACTACCATGATGCCCCCTATAACCTTGTAGCAACAAGAGTGATCCTCCCCCTTTTTCTCATAGCAGCAAGGAGTCCCTAGAATTTAATGGGGAAATAAAATTAAAATTTCAGTTAGTGTAGCGAGATAATTGGGTCAGATCACAAAAAAATGGAGACGTTTCAACCTGTTGTTAAGTCTCCTAACAGGTTCAACCTGAAGCTTATAGGTTCCTTGGGGAGAACAAACCCCAAGAGACCACTGATTTCCAACACCCATTACAGACAGGAGAATATGTCGACAGCATAAAGGTGTCTGCTCGAAAATAAATTAATTAATAAATAAAAGAAGAAGAAGAAGAAAGACAGAAAAAAAAAAAAGAGAAAAGAGCAAATAGCCCTCAGAGGGCCTAGCCACCCTCTAAATGTAAGAATAAAACATGTTGCTCATGTTTTTTCTATTACTCAGACAGTTTTATAAAGCCCTAGCTGCTACAATAACATACTTTGTC
This sequence comes from Callospermophilus lateralis, assembly GCF_048772815.1. Classification (NCBI taxonomy): domain Eukaryota; kingdom Metazoa; phylum Chordata; class Mammalia; order Rodentia; family Sciuridae; genus Callospermophilus; species Callospermophilus lateralis. The sequence goes on from NC_135306.1 coordinate 210,512,127, forward strand.
AGTCAAATTATTATATATGCTTGGCAATTACAACCTCTTACCAGATTCAAAAGGTAAGTCAAGGGTTTGATTGTTTCTACATAAAATTGGAATATTATGGGCAAAACTACATGCGTCTTGATCAGAAAAACTTCATTCTAACTTTACATTCCATTTCATATAACAAAGATTTGTTCCATGAGAAACCTCTGCCTCTACCACCTCCTGCCAAACATACACTGTTTGGAAAAAACATGGTGGTTAAAAATGCTTTTTATTATTCTTATACAATGTATTATCAAGACATACAATTATAAGATGCTGTCTTTTAGTTGATATTTCTCATGAGAAGTATACTGTACCCTGAACTGGATCATTCTGACCCACTTCCTACATTGCTATGGTTTTGAATTACTGGTAGTTTGCAGTTTTAGGCTACAAAAGAGATATCCTACTTTCTGCAAGGGGTTGAGATATGCAAAGGCAATGTGGTCAGTGGCCCTTGACCAGCCAGTGAATAAATGTCCATGTCTTCCTTCAAGCCTCAGTTATATATATCTAGAAAATGCCACGAGACACTGCTCCACCATTCACTAAATCAGTAGCAGAGGCTATGAGCCTCATTAGTGACCTGGGAAAGCCCTGAATTCCAGTGATATACTGCAAAAAGCTCTGAATACCAATTAGACACCAGTGAAGGCCTGAATGCCAAGAGACATATTTGAAGGCCTTTAAATCACATGAAATTATGAAAAGCATTTGAGTATCCCTGAAATACTATGGACAACACTGAATCATAGACAAATCCTGGAGAGAACTACTGAAATACCATGTAAAGTAATGAGTCCCACTTAAAGAATATGGAAAAGCCTTGAGTTTCCTTGTTGAACAGCAAAAACCAAGAGGAATCAGGGAAAGGTCCACAAACCCATTTAGAGCTGGTGAAATCCCATAAACCCACTTACAAGCTACTAAAGGCTTTTACTCTCACAAAAGCCCTGGGGGAAATCTAAGACCAAATCGTACCTGAGATTTAAAAACAAACAAACAAACAAACAAAAAAAAAAAAAAAAACCTAGAAAATACCCTTAGGAGAAAATCCTTAGATTGCACTAAGAAATTATGGAGTAGCCCTGAGTACCACTGACAAGAGTGGGTAGGCCGTGAGCAAAATATGACAATGTCAATATCCCTGAGTTTCAATGACACACTAGGCAAGGAACTAATCCCTATTGAGATACTAAAGAAGGCCAAAATTCTCCAAGAATGATTGGGGAAAAAAATCAAAGCAATACTAGATATTGTGAAGCATCCTAAAACCCACTGAAAGATTAGGATAAGCCCTAGGCCTCACTATGATACTCGGGAAGCCTCTAACATTCAATTACACACCAAGAATATCGTTACACCACTGTGAGGCTGGGAATGGCTCTAAGCTCCACAGAGTCACAGGAAAAATCCCGGGGATTCAGTAAAAAATACTGAAAGGCCCTGAACCCAATGTTTCCATTTGGAAGATTCAGTGTCACTCTGATGCTGGAAGAAACACTGAACATCAACTGATACTCTGAGAATAGCACTGAGCCTATGGAGAAATTCTATAAAACCAAGTAAAAAAGAGACACTGTGGATGGCTCTGAAGTCCAGGGAGGTCTAGAAAAGGCAATGAGACTTATTAAGACCCTAGGAAGGAACCTGAGCACAAGGTGAACATGGGAATGGTGCTCATCTGCACTTACACCCTGTGAAGGTCATGAGAACACAAAGACTCCTAGGAAGGCTGTGAATACATCCATCAACCTAAGGAAGGCCTTTAGCATTTTGAAGACTCTGAAAAAATTTTAACACCACTGAGCAAACAGTGATTAAAGCACTGAGACATTTATTGAGGCCATGATCCTCCTCTAAGCACTGGGCAATAATCTGGGCACCATGAAGAACATGTGGAGGTCTCTAAACATGACTGAACTTTTGAGGAAGGCCTTGAGCCCTCCTGAGACCCTAGAATAGGTCATGAGACACACTTACAAAAAGAAAACAAAACAAATTAAAACAAAAGCCCCTGAGCTCCTCTGATATCATGAAGAAGGCCCTGAGTGTCAGGTAGACAATGGGGTAAACCCTGGTCATCAGTGTAACCTAGAAAACCTATAGCTTCACTGACTGCTTGGAAAGGCAATGACACCAATATGACTGTGAAGAAGGCCCTGGGAACAACTGTGACCCTGGGAATGGCAATGAACTCCACTGAGGGCCTGGAAAAGGGGCTGAGATTTACTGACACTGAACCCAGTCTACCTTTGGGGAAATATTTAAGCCGGGGTGAAACTCTGGGGATAGCACTGAACATGACTGAGACACTGCAAAATATTCTGAGAAAAACTGAGGGCCCGGTAATGGTAATGAGTTCCACTGAAGATTTTGGCAATGTTTTTGGCTCTGTGAAGATATGGGGAACATACTGTACCGCAATCTGGCTGGGCACGAATAACCAAGCTGCCACAAAGCCTTGTAGGTTCAAATAGCCACTACTTTATTTCAATTCTCACTGGCACTGCATGCGCGCTTTTCTGCCAATGCCACCCACGCGGCCCATCAAGCAAACCCCCACACCAGAAATCCCTCCTCTGGACTTCCCCAACAAATGGAAACTCTCCGGGAATCCCCAGGAGAACTCCAAAGTAGCAGGAGAACTCCAAAGTAGTGGGAGCCTGAGGCAGCAAGAGCTGCCCCATTGCCTGACAGTAAAGGTCAAATATACAATACAATCAATCCAGCATCACAGCAATTATATATAGCTTAACTCAAATCATCATCTCAATGATTCACATATCAATGGTTCACCTTTCAAACATTCCCTCTGGCTAATGCCAGGCATCCTTCTGACCAGCCCTGGCTCTCAACAATACTAAACCACATTGAGATCTGGGAATGTTGGAGAGATCCACTGAATGCTGGAGGAATGAAAGGAGAACACTGAGACTCTAGTAGACCACCCTGAACATGACTGTGAGAATAGAAGAGACCATAAAACTCATTGAGATTCTAGGCAAGGCCAGAATCACACTCCACTGAATGCATATGAAAGGTCATGAGTCTCATAGTGACTTGCAGAAGTTCTAAATTCCAGTGATTCACTAAAAAAATTCCTGAAGCCCATTTAGACATCAATGAATGACTGAATTCTAAGAAACACTTTTAAAGGCCTTTAAATGACACACTTGTTAAAAGCATCTGAATGCCCTTGAAATACTATGGACAGCCTTCTGTCTCTCTGAGACCCTGGAGATGATTAAAAGAACATGGAACATCCAGTGGCCTGTCTATCTAAAGAGCTGGACTCTGTATGTAGCATAAAGTTTTCATACAAAAATTACCAATGATAATGGCAATTAGATAAAGGAGGTTGACTCACCATTACTTGCAATAAATTTCTGTTAATTTTTTGTAGAGCTTGAAAAAGGCAATATAGTGTTGTTTCTTTAACAACTAGAAAAAATAAGAAAGCATTTCAGTAGTTAACAGAATACAAGAACATGCTCAATTTAAATGTACTAGAAATTGCTGTAAATGAACCAAGGAAAATTTAGAAGAAAGGGTTAAATTTGGAATGTAAGGAATTGAATGTTTTTGAAATAATGTATGTCCCAAGTACCTGATAGAGAGTTAAGGTTGAAATTTTTTCTGTAACAACATGGAGTCCTGATTGTAATAACACTTCCAGTAATGTTTGTAGAATTTCATCTGTGATGTTTCATCCTGTAAGCAACATATCATCCATACAATGATAAAGAAGTAAATGGGAAAATTTCTGACCAAAAAAGAGCAAGGCTTTATGAACAAAATATCGATATAATGTTGGGCTACTTAGCATTCCTCATGGGAGAACTTTCTAATGCAATCTATTAGTAGTTGGAAAGTTCTTCCATAGGAATGGTTAAAAATGAGGACAGTTAAAAGCAAATTTTTTTCTGATCATCAGGAAAGAGGAACTTTTTAAAAAAAATTTTTTATTTGTTTTGATTAGTTACACTGTAAGGGACCGGCAAATGACGGAGGAAGAGACCACCAAGAGACCATCTCATGCAATAGCAAAAGGGGTTTATTGAAGATTCAGCTAGCTGGGGCTCCATGCTCACTCAACAAGGGAGAGAGGCCAAGAGCCCCAAGCAGGGGTTGAGCAGTGCTTAAGTACACTTTTTGGGGAGGGCGAAGGCTTTGCATACATCATAGCAAATCATCATGAGGCACAGGAAAATCAAACAACAACTCTCAAACATGATTAGCACATTCAGTGGCGGGAACAGATCGGACTGGAGTGATAGGTCAGTCCTAAGGAGGGGGATACATTCAAACTGATTGGTTTGGGCCCTGAGGTGCCTACGTGCCAAGCTGCACAAGTGCCGTTGTTAAACAACTAAATGGTCAGGGGGGATATCTAATGAGCAGTCCCGGGAATTGTCCTAACAGCTACAGGAATTTCAGGCTTTGGGTGTAGCATAGGAACTTAACAATACCTGGTCCTTTACATTTTAACTCAGGCTTTGCAGCTTAGAAACTTTACCCTTTCGTTCCCCACTCCTTTTTCTGACTACTTTTAATCTTAAAAGTAATGAATCATAATTACTGGGGAGTCTCATTTTCCATCTCTGTCAGTGGAGCATATTGCTGTCTGATTACCATGAGTTGTCCTGCGTTTCCTGGAATCATTTTCAGCCTGGCCTCCATTTTAGATTTCACTCAGTATTAGACCCTGATTTACCTAACTACACTGACAACATAACTTTAAATCTGGCTTCATTCCCCCTCCAATTTGGGAACTCCTTACTGCTGTAAGGAAGGAGGGCGAAGAGGATCTTTCTGGCTTCTTCAGGCTGAAAAGGGACAGTGTGGCGCAAGCAGTTTGGAGTCCCCCTTTAAAAATTCGGGTCTATCGAGTGGTCCATGATAAAAGTCTGATTGAGAAGTAATAGGCTAGAGGGCCATTTGAGTGATGTGTGGTCTATAAAAGAAACAAGAATTCATTAGTACTGGAACCATATTGACGCAGCAATAAATGCCACAGTACAGAAATATGCCAATGAGTATGATGACAAAGACAAAGACTAACAATGTTTTCCATCAGGAAGTACCAAGAACCAGGAGCTAAGATATTGTTTCCATGACAAAGTTGAGGACATGGCTTCTGTCTGAGCATGTAAATCTTTAAGGATATTTGTTACATTGCCAGAAATGTCAGGGATGTAAACACAACAATTAACATTTAGGTTTACAGCAGTCCTTTCCCTTAAGATATAGTCTAATAATTTAATGTCATCTGATCTTGCAAAATCCTCTCATTAGTATGACCTCTGTGTCTAATAGAGAGACCTTAATTCTGTTATTAGGGCTGGATGATCATACTAGCAAACACCATGCCTACCTGTGTAGATTAGAGATAAAAGCCTTAAACTAAAAACTACTCTGGCAGTCCCTTTTGGTAGTTATCAGGCATTCTTGTCTGAGAATCTCTTTTGTAGCCTCCAGTTTACTTATTTTTGGAGGTTACATTTAACTATTATTATTATTTAAAATGCCCAGGAATAGCTGTGTTTTGGCTTTGACTGTCTTTGCTAAGTGTTTAAGATGAAGCAAGTCAAACTGACTTTTGTTTCTATCTATTGTTAACAGTCAGCTGAGTTTCCCTGGGAGTCCTCGGGGAACGTACAGCAGCTTCTCAGTTCTGCTAGTGCCATTTGCACTAGGATGGGTCCAGGCCTTGCTTGACCATGTGGCTTCCCTCAGAAGCATCAGGGATGTCTCCTTTCTCTGATGACCCTCCTCTTCACAGCAAATGCACTGATTGGCTTTTCATCCTCCAGCCATCTCATTAATCTCCCAGATCTGATTGGGAGGTTATGTGGCCCAGAGTTGCAAAGCTCTTTGGAGAAGTCCCCTATTCCCTGACTCAGACTGACTCAGAGGGCAAGAGCCAAATATTGTTGGGTTTTTTTTTTTTTTTGCCCTTTTAGTTTAACTTTAATTTTAGAACTTAATCTTAAGCATCCAGCAAATAAGCTAACAGCCTTATATTAAGAGCACTGGGCTTTAATGTCTATCTCTCTATCCTGTAGGTGATAACTCCTTATCTTAAATTGACCCAGGTTGTGAGTTCTTAAAGCAGTACCCCTTTAAAACATTAACAGGCAATCCTTAGACCATCTATAAGCACACTACAAACTAAAATTAATTAGGGTAAAAACATACTTTTGGCAGAGTTTTTGGCAGAGTATATCCCCTGTTTGAGATCCTGGTAATCGTGACAAAAACCAACTTTTGGACACAACTTTAAATGTACTGAAATTTGGCCTACTTCTTTCATAGTCACTTTCACATGTAGTGAGATGGGACATAGAGCCTTATCTCAAGTAAGGCGGGGCTCTTCATAAATCTTAAGTACTATAGTTCTGAAGCTAATCTTTGCTTTTCAGACATCATTTTATAAAGCCTACATAAATTGTTGCCCAAGTTCACATGAACTTAGCTAACACAACATAATATCACATCTAAAACATGAATTAAAGAAAGGCTGAAAGCTTTTAACCTTTTGTGGAAAAGTAGTAATGTACTTTTGTGTTTTGCAATAAAACCTTTACATAGATTAGGCTCTCATTAACTTAAAAATACATTTAAATTGTATCTCAGTGTAAAAAGTAACATAGAAATTTACATAACTTAATGATAACAAGTCCAGTTATAGAACACAAATGATATAAATAAATCTCCAACCTGTTTTTCTTTTAAGCCTAAAATTACCATACAACTTTAGAACACCAGCTTGATATAATGCTCTTTTGAAGCTTCTACCTTACAGACTTGTATACCTGAGAGATATGAACACATTAATAACACCACAATTACATTGATGATTTTATGTTAACCAAATTTAGCTTTTAAACAAATAACATTACAATATTGAAAAATAACAGTTGTTGTTTAACCATAGTTGTATAATTTTTAATTTCTTTAAGATTACTTGCTCAAAAACTTACACATATAACTAACTTACACAAACCTTCTTTATCACTTACTTAAACCCTCTTAATTACTTCACATAGACTCTCTTATCCAGAAACACATTTTCCCTCTATTAAATCCATATCTAGAGCCTTCTAGTTTCTCTTTTCCATCTGTTAACCTCCTTCTGTTCACATTTTGAAACAATACTTGTAAATTTTTGAATTTAAGCAGATTATTTTATAGACATCAACATTTTATTAGAGCCTTTTTGAACACCTAGAAAAACTTATAAGCTTAATTTTAAAGACATCTTTACCTTTTTCTGTTTACCCAATTTAAATCGAACCACTAAGCAAGGGGGTGTGAAAGGAATCATTAAGTCTCAGAGTGGGGTTATGTCCCTTACTGGAGGAGGGGAACCATAGAGAATCTCATAAGGTGTGAGGTTACATAAAGAGGTGGAGGGGGTATTTCCTGCATGAAACAGTGCATAAGGTAGGAGCATAGTCCAATCTTTTATGCCGGTCTCCAAGCTTAATTTTGTTAAGGTCTCTTTGATGGTTCTATTTTTTTTTTAATTTTTATTTTTTTCATCTTTCATACATTTGATTCAAGTGAGTTATGCATTTCCATTTTTACCCCAAATACAAATTGTTTGATGGTTCTATTTATCCTTTTTTACCTGTTCTGAGCTCTAGGGTCTATAAGCACAATGTAACTTCCAATTAATCCCTGAGGTCCTGGCCAATCCCTGACTTACCTGGGCCACAAACGCCGGTCCATTATCAGACCCCATTACCTAGGCAATCCGAATCTTGGAAAGATGTCTTTTAGGATCTTTTTGACCACCATCTGAGCCATTTCTTTCTTCATGGGGAAGGCTTTGACTCATCCTGAAAAAGTATCTACAAAGACTAGGAGATACTTAAGTCCATACCTTGCTGGCTTAATTTCAGTAAAGTCCACTTCCCAGAATTGTCCGGGTCTGGTTCCTCATGAGTGCCTCCCTGCAGGAAGCTTGGAAGGGTAGGCATTAACTAATTGACAGACTTGACAAGCTCTGGTCACCTGCTTAGCTATCTCTTTCCTCTGCGAGTCAGCCAACAATAACTTCTTTGAACCTAAATGGGTGGGCTTGTGTACATCTTTGACGTAAAGTTGGGCTTTTTGAAATTGTAAACTTGGCTCTGTAGGGTCCCAGAGTTCTGTATCTGTCTCCCCAGATGATAAGTTGCCTGAATGTTCCTTTGCAGCCAAGTCTCCTGGTTGTTGTTCCCCCGGCATGGAAACAGTTAACAGGGTCACTCCATTTAGGGCTGCCAACTTAGCTTCCTCATCTGCCCGTCTGTTTCCAACTGCCACGGGGTCGTTCCCCTTCTGGTGCCCCTGACAGTGCACTATAGCTAGTTCTTTAGGGCCTTTTACTGCCGAGAGAAGGTGGAGGATCTCATCTTTGTTCTTTATTTCCTTCCCGGCGGAGGTTAATAGCCCCCTTTGCTGGTAAATAGCCCCGTGCACGTGAGCAGTGGCAAATGCATAGTGGCTATCAGTGTATATGGTGGCCCTTTTGCCTGTTGCTAGTTCCAGTGCTTTTGTAAGGGCAATTAGTTCTGCTTTTTGAGCTGATGTCCCTTCTGGGAGACCAGAGGACCAGATGACATTAGTTTTGCTAACTACTGCTGCTCCAGCCCGCCGCTTACCATCTTGGAGGAAGCTGCTCCCGTCGTACACTGGTCTCCTCTGCCAGTATATGTTGACAATCATGAGCGACGGGTCCTGATGATTCTTCTGGCAGCAGTGTAGCCGGGTTGAGTGGAGCAGGGGGTCCCAGCATTATTAGTTCTCCTTGGTGTTGGCTGCCAGCAGCAGATCATCCACATATTGGAGTAGGGTGACTTCGGGGTGTGCAGTTCTGAAGTTGTTGAGGTCCCTGTGGAGAGCTTCATCAAAGAGAGTGGGAGAGTTTTTGAACCCCTGTGGGAGTCTAGTCCAGGTTAGTTGACCAGATGTTCCTGTTTCTGGGTCTATCCACTCAAAAGCAAACAACAATTGACTGTTCTTATGCAGGGGCAAGGAGAAGAAAGCGTCTTTTAAGTCCAGCACAGTGTACCATTTAGGTACCGTGGGGTGAATGTCCTGCACCCTGTTGTTGATCTCTCTTAGGTCTTGGACAGGATGGTAGTCCCCAGTTCCTGGCTTTCTTACTGTAATGGGGTGGGGGGGGCGGTATTCCAGGCTGACTGACAGGGCCTTAGGACCCCAAGAGCCAGGCATTTCTGAATATGGGGCCTTATCCCCTCCCTAGCTTCTTTGCTTAGAGGATATTGTTTAACACTGATTGGAGAGGCAGAGGCTTTTAATTCTACTACTATTGGGGGTTGTTTTATAGCTAGACCTAACCCAGCAGTTTCTGCCCAGGCATCAGGATAATCTTTTATCCATTTCTGGGGTAGTTTGCCTGTTTGATCAGTCCCAGGGGCTGTGAAGAGTTGATGTTCATCTTCTGCTGACATAGTCAAAGCCGTGACTATGGGGGTTTTTACTGAAGGATTTAGAAATTCCACTTGGGGACCATCAGGGTTAAAGATTATTTTAGCCCGAAGCTTGGTGAGTAGATCCCTGCCCATTAATGGGACCGGGCATTCTGGGATTACTAGGAAAGAGTGATGAACTTTTCCCCTTCCTAGGTCCATAGTCCTCTTTATTGTCCAAGCCCGATATTTATTGCCATTAGCCCCTTGAACTAAGGATCTTTTATTAGATAGAAGGCCCAGTGGGGTCTTAAGGGCTGAATATATTGCTCCTGTATCCACTTCAAAGTTCACTGGGGTCCCCTCCACTTCAAATGTTACCCTGAGCTCAGGGAGGGGATCTGAGCCCCAACTTTCCCAGTCATCTTCTAGAGTTAGCATGACAGGCTGGCGTGACTGCTTCTTTTTGGGGCACTCTTTGGCCCAGTATCCTTTTTCTTTACAGTAGGCACATTGATCTGATGCCAGGGGCAATCTTTGGCGTGGGCCCAGGTGTCCCTTCCTGTCTCCCTGCTTTTTAACTTCTGGTCTATCTGCGGCTGTGACCAGGACCTTTGTCAATGCTTTAGTCTGCCTTTTGCTCCTTTTGTCTTCCTTTTGTTCCCTCTCTTCCTCAGTTTCTCTCTTATAATATACTTTCTCAGCTTCTCTAACTAAATCTCTTAAGGTCATATCTTGCAATCCATCTAAATGTTGTAACTTTCTCTTAATATCTAGGGCAGCCTGCCCAATAAAAGCCATTGCAACAGATGTATTTTGGTCCTCTGCCTGAGGATCAAAGGGGGTATATCTCCTATATGCTTCCATAATTCTCTCCAGAAACATTGAGGGATATTAATTGGGCCCCTGGATAATCTCTCTTACCTTGGCCAAATTAGTTGGCCGCCTGGCGGCCGCTCGGAAACCCACTATAAGAGCCCAGCGATAAGTGGACAGATGCTCCCTACCTTCAAAGGTGTTAGGGTCCCAGTTGGGTCAGCTCAAGGGGAAGCCAGCTTCAATGATGTTGGGAAGTTGAGTTGGCCTCCCATCTGGTCTGAGAATATTCTTTCTGGCTTCCAGGAGGATTTTCTCCCGTTCCTCTGTTGTGAAGAGAGTCCCCAAGAGTCGTTGGCAGTCATCCCAAGTGGGCTGGTGAGAGCACATCAGCGACTCGACTAAACCTGTGAGTCGGGTGGGGGAAGGGGTTGGAGTGGGAGCTGGAACAAGGAAAGGCTTCACCCATGTGGGAGGAAATTCGCAGAGATCCTGCCAGGTTAAGATATATGGCTGTTGATCTGGATGGTCATGTGGCCCCGGCTGAAAGACAATATCTCTGACTTTTCAGATTAGAGGGAGGTGGAAGGATCCTTCTGGGGGCCATTCAACTCTGAGGGTGGGCCATTCTGAAGCGCAGAGAGTTTGCCAGGTCCAGAGTTTCACTGAAAAAGAAAGATTCTGGGCCCTTGAGCGGACATCCGTCCAATGACCAAGGGTCAGGGACAGAGGCGTGGAATGGCTTTGTCCCATAATGGGAGTTACTCAGACAGAGACAGGGACAATACAAACACGACACAGACAAGGACAAACAGTAAACGTTTAACATGAGTACCCTAAAGGCAGACAGTAAGCCCAACACAAGACAATGAACAAAACTAGTAGCCGGCAGAACCTGATGGGTTGGCAGCAGAATCCCTGAATGCACCTGAGTTGAGGGCGCTTCCCCCAGTTCGCCGAGTCCTCCAAGGCATCCCTTGGGGATGTGGCCTGTGGCTTCAGGACACGTCTGTCCACCACCACCGGTGGGAGCTCACGCTCTCCGCCGGCAGCCACTCTGCCAACCCTTAAACCGAAAACCGAAACCAAACTGAGAGCTAAAAAGGCACCTTAATTACCCCTAGAGGAGTCCGTTGGGGTCTCCTTGTCCGACGCTGCGGGATTCCCGGCCAACGCACCAAATGTAAGGGACCGGTGAACAATGGAGGAAGAGACCACCAAGAGACCATCTCATGCAATAGCAAAAGGGGTTTATTGAAGATTCAGCTAGCTGGGGCTCCGTGCTCACTCAACAAGGGAGAGCGGTCAAGAGCCCCAAGCAGGGGTTGAGCAGTGCTTAAGTACATTTTTGGGGGAGGGCGGAGGCTTTGCATACATCAGAGCAAATCATCATGAGGCACGGGAAAAATCAAACCACAACTCTCAAACATGAATAGCACATTCAGTGGCGGGAACAGATCGGACTGGAGTGATAGGTCAGTCCTAAGGAGGGGGATACATTCAAACTGATTGGTTTGGGCCCTGAGGTGCCTACGTGCCAAGCTGCACAGGGTCCCAGGTTGTTAAACAACTAAATGGTCAGGGGGGATATCTAATGGGCAGTACCAGGAATTGTCCTAACAGCAACAGGAATTTCAGGCTTTGGGTGTAGCATAGGAACTTAACAATACCTGGTCCTTTACATTTTAACTCAGGCTTTGCAGCTTAGAAACTTTACCCTTTCAACACATGACAGTACAATGATCTTGAAGGAACAGTTTTAAAAGATTCTTTCCAGTCAATGAAATATAAAGAAAACTCCTGAGGAAATAAATTTGTGTTTGGTGATCCACATTGAAGTAGACCCATGGGTTTATACATTTATTAATTTCTCTTAAATCTTATAATAATCTCCATTTTCCTGACTTAATTTTTATAACAAAAACAGACATAATCCAAGGGATAGTAGAAGGTTCAATATGTCCCAATTGTAGCTGTTCTTGAATAAGGGCCTCTGCAGCTGCCACATTTTCCTTTGACAATGGCCATTATTCAACCCAGACAGGGGTGGGGAATTTCCACTGTACTGACAAGGCACTCAAATCTGCAGAGACCCCTATAAAAAGGTGATTCTTCAGACATCTGGAGTTTATGTAACATGTTTCTGCCCCATATAGGAAAACGTATGGCCATCACATATGACTGCACATAGGTGATGATTTCTGTTGGATTGGAAGAGGCAAAGCATTTTGACCACAGGGAGCTCTTGGAGACATGTTCATTATTGCCTTCTATGTCTCAAATCAGAGTTACCTTTTGAAGGGGCCATGTATGAGGTCATACCAAAGGGGTATGATATTAGCACCTGTGTCCAATAATCCCATAATTGGTTGTTCATTTAAGTAAAGAGCCAATTTAGGTCTACTTTCAGTGATCAGTAAACATGCTCCCATGACAGTAAAGTCAAACGTTGCATTTCCTCTTTTGTTTAAAGGCTGTTGAGCTGTAACATAGGGAATCACAATTAATTGAACAATAAGGATCCTTTAGGGAGACTTAAAGGCATATGGAACCACATTGGGGCACATATTATATCAGTAAAATCAGAATCAATTACCTCTGGAATAATAAATATTCTTTCTTTAACACTATGAGTATAAGGGAAAAAAATCCCAAAGCATTTTTGGGTAAAGTCTCCTGAATTTGAGTGGCAATTTTATATACCTCCCCAGGAAGCCACACCAGGCTTCTTCGGTAGTAACTAAATCTATGGGAGTACTCCCTCTAGGGGCATGAAAAAATTTCTGGAAGGATGCTCTGTTTTAACATGAAGAGATAGCTGTGTCTAGACTGGTAACATTTGTGTCATAGGATCTTGAGGGGGCTAGAAAAATGTATTTTCCTCCTTATTGCCACTTTCCAAAAAAGTATGTTGACATTCTTATTTATTTATTTATTTTAATTATGTATATATGACACTGCTCTCATGCATTTTGATTCATTGTACACAATTTCAGCACAACTTTTCATTTCTATGACTGTACACAATGTAGCATTGCCCTGTATGTGCATTACGTATCTAGGGTAATGATGTCAATCTCATTCCACTAGCAATTTTTCTTAATTGTTTTGTTTTGTTTTAACTAGTTATACATGACAGCAGAATGCATTTATGCAGCAAAAGACAATTGTTTATGCTTTGGCTGGCCAGTGGGATTTGGCCTAATAGGTCAAACAGCTAAGGTGTGAGTTTCTCCCTCCTGCTCCACTTGCTGAAAACATTCAGCCAAATGAGATCTACCCGTGGTGGCAGTGGCAGCAGAGGAGGAGGAGTTGGTGAAGGCGAAGGGAACACTTCCATAAAGAATGTCAGAATCACAAGTGGCAGGTGGGTGGTAGCAGACAGAGGAGGAGGTGTTTGATAAGAGACAAATAGCATTGGGACAAAGATGACAAGCATGCAACGGGAGCTCACATTTCTCCCGAAGCTTCTTGCCTATATCTTCCCAATCTTTTGTGCCTACATAACCATTTTCTGAGTTTCAGGAGCAACAAGAACTTACTTCTGACAGCAAAGCAGTGAGGTCAGCATGACCAGACTTGCTAAATAAATAGGAGAGCTCAGCCCAATGAAATTGCTCATCGTCAGACAGGCATTTTCCCATAGCTTACCAATGGGGATCAGTACCAGCCGATGAAAGACACACATCAGCCTGCTCCAGGTGATAAGCTACTCCCTTCCTTGATTAACATGTTCAGAAGGGTCCCTGTTTAGATGTCCAGATACCACATTGGGTGCCAGCTGTAAGAAAACAAAAGGATATGGAAGCAAGATGCAGAGGCAAAATGGCTGTAGTCTAAGCAGATGTCTTTATTTACACCATTAGGTTACAGTAGCTCACTGCACCATTAGTACATTATTGTTCATTATACACTAAGTCGGATACATTAGGTTATAATGTAAGTTGTTCTTGTTAATAATCATATAGGAGTCATGAACAAGCATGCATTAGTTATCTTAATAGTTTCTGGGAGAAACTGTAGAATGTTCCAGCTGTGGGACATAAGACACCTATTATTCTAAGGGAGTTTGCTCCCCAGAGAAATGTGCTGTCTTGTACATTTCCACAGTCAGAACCCTTACATGAGACTCAGCAAGAAGCTTCAGAGGCACTAGGTCCCTAGTAAATGGCCTGAGACTTAGTGACTTGGTAAATGCTGGGAGGCCCCAAGCAACACAGTGACCCTGGGAATGACACTAAGCTCAAGAACCTGGGAAAAGTACTTAGGGTTACAGAGACCTTAACATAACCCTAAATCCAGTGTGTCCTTGGGGAACTATCTGAACCCCACTGAGACCCTGGCAATAGCACTGGACATGACTGAGACACTGCAAAAGGCCCTGAGAAAAAGCAAATCTTGGTAAAGGCCATTTCTATCCCCATCCAGAGTGGAAGACTAAACTAAGGTCATTTGTGTGAATTTGGGGTGATGCAAAATAAAACACAGACACAAATTACCTTTATACAAGTTTCAGGATGGCTTTCCCCAGTTCTTGAACTCAAGCTCCCCAGAAGGAAGAACAAGAGAAAATCACAAGAGGCTGACAAGAGAGAGGGAAGCAGGTTTGGAAGTGGCCTTTTATTTGGGGGGATGCTATTCTTAGAAAGTTCTATCCAAAAAAGGGCAGAAGGGGTAGGACTACAGGGAGAAGCTGAGTGTACCTTAACCCCAGTGGGTACCACTATACCTGCAGCTATGCCTTGCTCTCTGAGGAGGGGCAACACCCAAGTCACTATGAAATGTAGTAACTGGTCAAAGCCCCCTGCCTTAGAACTGGAAGGTGTGTCCATTCAGAGGGACTTCCCACAGGCCATGAGTCCCACTGAGGCCCTGGGCAAAACCAAAAGCTTCTTGAAAACCTGGGAATTTCCTGAACCACACTGAGATGCTAGGGATGTCCAAGAATTCCAATGAATGCCCAGGAAAAGGAAGGATAACACTAAACTCATGGGAAACACTCGTATCATGTGTTGTGAGATCAGAGGAGACCATGAAACTTATTGAGACCCTTGCCAAGACCCCACAATCCATGAAATCAGTAGAAGAGAGCCTGATCTTCATTAGTGACCTAAAAATTCCCTGAAACCCAATGGTACACTGAAAAAAGAACACAACCCAACTTAGAAACCTTGGAAGCTCTGAATCCCAAGAGACACTTTTGGAAATACAGATGGTACAAACAAACTCATAGAAATGATCTGAACACACCTGAAATATGGTAGACAACCCAGAGCCACTGTGAAATCTTGGGGAAGGACCTGAGACTTACTGATATTTTGACAGAAGTACTGAGGCCCACAAAGAAAATATGGAAAAGCCATGAAACACACTATTGATTGAAAGGACTGAGATACAATATAAACTCCAAAAAATCTACAATTTAACATAGACACTGGTGGAGGCCCTAAAACCCACTGAAGAGATATTAAAGACCTTTAGCCCAGCAGAAGCTCTCTGGGAGAATATGAGACACAATCATACCTAAGATCCACAAAAGACCCTGGAGGATACCCTGAGCGAATTGGGAAAGCACTGAACCAGACTAAGACACTGGAATAAGCCTTGAGTTTCCACTCAGAAACTTGGGGTGTCCCTGAGTGCTGCTGACACAGAAGGGAAGACCCAGAGCATTACTATGACAATGGGAATATCCTTGAGTACAAATGACACATTGAGTAAGTACTATTCCCCTTTGAGACACTAGAGAAGGCCATTATTTCCCTGAATACTGTGGGAGAATCTAAGTATTTGCAGAGTCTTTAAACCCACTGAAATAATATACTAAGCCCTAGGCCTATTTAAGTCTCTTGGGAAGACTCTGACACAAAATCACACTCTGGGGAAGATGCTGAGGAACACTGTGATGTGGGGAATGGCACTGAGCTCCACACAGACCCTAGGCAAGGCCTGGGATTCAGTGAGAAATGCTGAAAGGCCCTGAAACAACTATTTTGAGGGGAGCTCTGAGTCTAGGAGAAATGGTGAGCATTACTGAGACTCTAAGAATAGCACTGAGTCCCGTGGAGAAGCTGAAGAGACCCTGAAAGAGAATGAGACTCTGAGGATGGATCTGAAACTCAGTGGGCCTCTGGAAAAAGTAAAGACACCTGTTGAGAGCCTCAGGAAAGTCCAAGTACTTGCTGACCTTGGGAATGGAGCTGAGGTGCACAGAGATCCTGACAAGAAAATGAGATGACTACTACTCTTGAGAATGTTGTGCATACATTTTTCAACCTAAGAAAGGCCCTTGGATTTCTGAAGACTCTGAAGAAGATTTTGAATATCATTGAGACAAGCATGAATAACCTTAACCACTCTGAGACTTTAGCCTTTTTTAAAGACTGGGAAATATTTTGATCACCACAAACACCATGTGGAACTTTCTAAATAAGTTTGAAATTCTGTGAAATGCCTCTAGCCCTCCTGAGACTCTAAGATAGGAATGAGACCCACTGACAATGGGAAATTCCTTGAAACCCTCTAAGGCCCAGAAGAAACTTTCAGGATCACTAAGACTCTGAGGCAAGCCCTGATCACCAGTAGAACCTGGGAATAATATAATTTCACTTAGTCCCAGGAAGGTTGTGAAGCCACTAAGATACTGGAGAAGGCCCTGGCATCACTGTGACCCTGGAGAATGCTCTGAGACTCAGTAACTATTAAATGTAGAAAAGAAATACCCACAAATTTTGAGACCTAGGAGAAATAAATAGAATAGAAAGCCATACACTTATGACTTTCTTCTCTCCCATGATAAATCCTTCCTGAACACTGAGCACAGGAAGGGAGAAAGTGTCTCGGCAAACCTAGAAGTGATAGTTTTTAAAAAAATATTAATTTCCTTTAATACAACTCATCTCTCAGCCACCAATAGCCCAGCATGAGGATTTAAATCTCTGAGTGTCCAGACTCACATGCTCACTAAATCACACTCAATTAATGTAAGCCCATTTTCATCCTTTATAGCTCATGTTCCACTAGTAAAGTGGGTGCATTTTCATTGGTGAAGTCCTGCTCCTGTATAAGGGCTAAAATAATCTGGGAAGTTTGCCTCAAGCCCAGTCTCTTTGTTCTAAAAATATGTATCTGGATTGATTCTGAGCAACACTGTGATCCTGGGTATGACAATGAACTCTAATGAGAATGTTGGAAAGGTTCTAAATTATTTGTGAGACCGTGGCAGAAACCTTTAATCTAGTGTATCCTTGGAAAACTAGCTACTCCAAGCTGACCCTCTGGGAATAGCACTGAACTTGACTAAGACACTGAAAAAGGCCCTGAGACAAATGGAGAGATTGATCATGGCCATGAGCCTGGTAGTGCCATGAGTTCCACTGAGGCCCTGGGCAAGGTCTTTGGCTTTTTGAAAACCTGGAGAATACCTTGAACAATACTAGTAAGTTGAAAATAGCTAAGGGCACAACTGAATGCATGATGAAAGGAAGAAGAATGCTAAGACTCTGGGGAAACAACCTGAGCATGACTGTGACTAGAGTAGACTATAAAATGCATTGAGACTCTGGGTAAGGGTTCCCAATCCACTTAATTAGTGCCCATGAGCATCTTTAGTGACCTGAAAAACCCTGAATTCCAGTGATAACATTTGGAAAACACCTGAACACCAGTTACAAACCAGTGAAAAGAATGAATATGAAGAGACACTCGTGAAGGCCTTTGAATCACACAAACTCATGAAAAGCATTGGAACACTGCTGAAATGCTATGAAAAGCCCTTAGTGACAAAGAAATCCTAGAGATCATCCTAAGTACTGCAGATACCCTGTGGAGGTCATTGATACCCAATAGAGAACATGAGAAGGCTGTTAACTTTATTGTTGAGCTGGAAAATCACTGACAAACAAGGAGACCATGAACAAGACCCCAATACCAATGACCCTGGAGGAGGCCCTGAACACCACTGTAACACTATTGATTGAAGAGGTTTAGTCTGAGATCCAATTATACCTGAGAAGAGCACAACTGTGATGCTAGGAATGGCACGTAGCTTCACAGAGATCTCGGTCAAGGTCCTGAGATGCATTGAAAAAACCTGCTTGGCCGTAAACAGTGTTTTGCTTGGGGAGATTCAGCGCCTCACTCCAAGGCTAGAGGAAGCACTGAGCAGCATGAAGTCACTGAGACTAGCACTGAGCCTCAGGGACAACCTGTAAAAGACTAAAATAATTGGATACTGAGCTTAGTTCCGAAACTCGATGTTCTACTGCAAATGGCAATAAGACCTATTGAGAACCTTGGGAAGACCCTGAGCACATGAAATTGTGAGTGATGCTGATCTACACTGAACATCTGGAACAGAAATGAGACCAATAATATTCTTGGGCAGGTTGTGCATACATCTGTAAAACTAAGAAAGGGCCTTGGCTTTCCAAAAATTCTGAAGATCATTTAGACCCCCTTTAAAAATTACAAATCTGAGACTCTTGTTGAAGCTTTGAACCTCTTCTAAACACTGGGTAATATTATATAAACCATGAATAACATATAGAACTGTCTAAACAATACTGAAATTTTTGGGAAGGCCTTGAGCCCTCCTGAGACTCTAGGGTAGGCCCTGAGGTCCACTGACCCTGGGAAAGATGCTGATTTCCTTTGATATCCTTCCTGTCACAGAGAAATTAGCACAGATAATGATCAACAGTGTTTCCTGGGAAGACTACAGCATCACTGAGTGCCTAGGAAGGCAATGACACCAAGAATACTCGGCAAAAGTTCCTGGAGATCACTGTAATCCTGGGGAATGCCCTGGGACAAAGACTCTGGGCAGGACCTGAGCAACAGTGTGACCCAGAGAATGGCAATGAACTCCTCTGAGAACCTGGGGAAAGTGCTGAGATTTACTGAGACACTGACAAAAATTCTGAATGCCAAGAGACTTTTTAAAATGCCTTTGAATCACACAAACTCATGGAATACCCCTGAAATTCTATGGATGGTTGTGAGTCATGTGAAAATCCTAGAGATATTCCTGAGAACTACAGATACATTGTGGAAGACTGTGAGGCACACTAAGAACATGGGAAAGCCGTAAGCTTCATCGTAGAGCTGAAAAAACACTAAGACACAAGGAGATACTAGGAAAGGTCTACAACCCCATTTTGATGATAGAGAGGCCATGAACTCTACAGTCAATCTATTAATTGAAGCTTTTCAGTCTCTCAGAAGGTATTAGCCAAAAAATCTGAAAGTTAATTATACCTAAGTTCTTACAAAACACCCTAGAGAATTCCCTGAGTCCCTGTAAGTCATTGGGAACCAATGATGCACACGTAAACCCTGGAGAAAGAAGTGAGTTCACAGTAATAAACATGGGGTAGCCCTGAGTGCTGCTGACACAATAGGAAAGCCCTAAGCACTACAATGACAATGGGAATATCTCTCTGTTACAATGACACACTGCAAAATGCTCCCTTCCCTAATTATTTTCCCAGAATACTGGGGAATCATGAAAAAGGGCCTGATTATGGCTTTATTATTTTGAACACAAGTGAGACAATATTGATTAAAACTAATGGAGCTGAGACTCTTATTTAAGGCTTATGCCTCTCCTACACACTGGGCAATATTCCAAGCACCAGGAAGAACATTTGGACCTTTCTAAACATGACTGAAAATGTGGGGAAGGCCTGGAGCCCTCCTGAGACACTAGGTTAGGCTCTGAGGCCCATTGACATTGGGGAAGACCAGATCCCTCTGATACCCTGAGTGTCACTAAGACTCTGGGGTAAGCCCTGATCATCACTGATTCCTGGGGGAGACTACAGCTTCTGTGAGGCCTTGTGAAGGCAAAGATACCATTAAGATTCTGCAGAAGGTCCTGGGCACAACTGTTACTGAGGGGAATGCCCTGAGACTCAGAAAGACTCTGGTCTGAACATGAGCAACCCTGTGATGCTGGGAATGACAATAAATTTCACTGGCAAACTGGGAAGTGGGCTGAGATTTACTGAGTCCCTGGGAAAAACTCTAAATTTATTGTTTTCTTCTGGAATTATCTAAACCCTGGTAAAACTCTGGGAATAGCACTAAACATGACTGAGAGACTGCAAAAGGCCCTGAGTAAAACTGAGTGCCTGGTAATGACCATGAGTTCCACTGAGACAACAGGCAAAGTCTTTGGCTCTTTGAAAACCTAGGAAGCATCCTAAACCACACTAACATTATGGAAATGTTCAGAAGCTCAACTGAATGCATAAGGAAGGAAAAGAGAATACTAAGACTCGGGGATTTCTCGGACACAGCACTAAGTCTGGAGGAGGAAAAGCACAGAGCTAGACTGAGACTCTAGAGAAAACACTGCACTTACACTAGCAGACATGGGGTAGCCCTGAGTGCTGCTGACATGGTGGGGTAGGCCCTGAGCACCACTATGACAAAGACAATATCCCTGAGTCTCAACAACACACTTGGCAAGGCTGTATTTTTCAATGAGACACTATGAAAGGTGACCAGAATGCTGTGGAAGAGTTTAACACTACTAGATATACCACAAAGTTCTGAAATCCACTGAAATGAGAAAACCCTCACACACAATCAAAGTTTCGGGAGATGTGGAGCACAAGTGTGATACTGGGAATGGCACTTAGCTCCACAGAAACCTTGGGCAAAGCCTTGGTATTCACTGAAAAACCCTTAATGGATTGAACCAAATGTATTGTTTTGGAAATATTCAAGTCACACTTCAAAGCTGGGAAGAGAACTGAGACACTTGAGGAGACCAGGAGATTCTGAAATTTTGAGAATAGAACTGAGCCTCGTGAAAAAACTGAAAAAGACCCAGAAATAAATAAGAAACCCTGAGTTTGGCTCTAAAAAAGTGTTCACCTGCAAAAGATCATGAGACCTATTGAGACCCTTGGAAAGCTCCTGATCTAAGAGTAAACTGTGAATGTTGCTGTTCTGCTTGGACAGGGAAAGAGACCACTAAGACTCTTGAGAAGGTTATGCAGACACCTGTCTGGAAGGGCCTTTTTTCTTCTTACAAATCTACAGATATTTGAGCACAATTGAGACAATTAATGAATCTCTTATTGAAGTATTGAGCCATGTCCAAAGACTGGGCAAAACTCCAAAAACCATGAAGACCATGTGGACATTTCTAAACAAATTGAAATTCTTCAGAATGCCTGGGACCCTCCAGAGACTCTAGGGTAGATCCTGAGGCCCACAAAAACTGGGTAGTACATTGAGCCCCTCTGATACCCTGACTGTTAGTAACTCTGGGATAGGCCATGATCATCACAGGAAAGACTGTAGGGCCTGGGTATGCAATGACACCACTAAACATTAAAGAAAACCCTGGTACCACTGTGAACTTGGGAATGCTTTAAGAATAACTCAGTTTCTGGGCTGACCATGAGCAATTATGTGACCCAAGAAGTGGCAATTAACTTCACTGAAAACCTTGGAAAGCTGCTGAGAATCACTGAGACCCAGGCAAAAACTCAAACACAAATGAATCTGTGGGGAGCTACCTAAGCCTTGGTGAGACACTTGGAATAATGACTGAGATACTGAAAATGGCCATGAGAAAAACTGAGATCCTGATGATGGGCATAAGTTCCACTAAGGCCCTAAGCAAGTCCATTGGCTCTTTGAAAATCTGAAGAACATCCTGAACCACACTGAGATGCTGGGAATGTCTAAGAGCTCAACTGAATACACAGGGAAGAAAAGGAGAAGCCTAAAGCCCTGGGGAACACCTTGGGCCAGACTCTCAGACTGGAAAAGACCAAAGAACCCACAGAGATGCTAGGCTGGAACCCAAAATCCACTGAAAAAGTACCAGTGTTTATGAGCCTCCATACCATCCTGCAAAAGCCCTGAATTCCAGGGATACTCTGGGAAAAACCATGAACACGAATTAGAAATCAGAGAAGGTCCAGAGTGCCAAAAGTCACTTCTGAAGGCCCTTGATCATATTAACTCATGAAAAGCATCTGAGCTCCAATAAAATACTATGGACACACCTGAGTCTCACTGAAATCCTGGAGATTGTCCTGAGAACTACGGATACATGGTAGGAGGCATTGATACCCACTAAAGAACATGGAAAAGCCATGAACTTCATTGTTGATATTGAAAAGCACTGAGACACAAGGATATCCTGGGAAAGACCCACAATCCCACTTAAACCCTGGTGGAGGGCTTGAACACCACTGTAACCCTATTAAAGGCCTTTTGCCTCACAGAAGTTCTGGGGAAGAAGGGACCTGTCAACCTAAGGTGTGGTCCTTCATCTTTCTAAAATCTGAAGAATAGTTTCAACACCATTGAGACAACAATGAGTGAAATTAACAACTCTGACACTCTTGGTGAAGCCTCCTCTAAACACTGGGTAATATTTCACACATCATGAACACCCTGTGGAACATCCCAAACAGGACTGAAATTCTGGGGAAGGCCTTGAGCCTTGGAGAGAATGGGGGCAAAAAAATCTCAACTGGATGCAGAAGGAAGGAAATGAGAACATGGAGATACTTTGGGAACAACATGAACTTGACTACAAGAGAGGAGGAGACCATGAAACCCACTGACATCCTGAGCTGGGACCCACAATCCACCAAATCAGTACCAGAGTCCATGAGCCTTCTTAGTAACTTAAAAAAACATCCTCAACTCCCTTAACAACAATTAGAAACAAGTGAAGACTCTCGATGCCAAAAGACACCTTTGAAGGCCTTTGATCACACAAACTCATGGAAAGTATCTGTAGACATCTGAAAGTCTCTGTATAGACCTGATTCACATGGAAATCCTGGAGATTTTGCTGAGAACTACAGATACACTGTGGAAGGCCTTGAAGCCCATTAAAGAACATGGGAAAGCCATGAGCTTCATTGTTGAGCTTGAAAAGCACTGAAACACAAGGACACCCTGGGAAAGTTCCACAGTCCCACTTAGACCCTGGTGGAAGTCCTCAACTCCACTGTAATATACTGAAGACCTTTAGCATCACAGAAGCTTAGGGAAATAATTTGAGACTCAGTAATATCTGAAATATCAAAAAAAAGACCCTAGAAAATACCTTAATCCCATATAAGTTATTGGGGAGAGCACTGAGCCAGACTATGACCCTGGAGAAAGCCCTGAAATAATTGTAAGAAATATGGGGTATCCCTGAGTGCCAGTGACATGTAGGGAATGCCCTGAGCACCATTATAAAAGTGGGAATATCTCTGTGTTACAACACCACACTGGGCAAGACTGTATTCCTCAGTGAGATATTAACAAAACCATCTTCCCCTCCCAAATGCGGTGGAAGGATTGAAGTACCACTAAATATTGTGAAGAGTTCTTAATCCAGTGAAATAGCTAGGGTAGGTCTTAGGCCTCTCCAAGATTCTTGGGAAGGCTAAGATACTCAGTCAAATTCTGAGGAGGATGCTAAGCATATTCATTTGCAGCTGTGAAGCTGTAAATGGCACATACCTCCACAGAGACACTGGGCAAGGTACTGGGATTCATTGAGATTCCCTGAATTCCCCTGAATCCAGTGTTTCCTTGGGAAGATTCAGAGACTTACTTGAGACTGAAAAAAACACTGAGCATCCTGGAGATTTTGAGAATAGTTCTGAGCCTCATACACAAACTGTAAAAAATATAAAATAATAGACACTCTGAGGTTGGCTCTGAAACATAGTGTTCTTCTGCAAAAAGCAGTGACACCAGTTGAGAATCTTAAAAAGACCCTGAGCACATAGTGAAATTGTGAATGGTGCAGATCTGTACTGAGATCTTGGGAAGACACTGAGATTACTAAGACTTTGGGAATGTTGTGCACACATCTGTCAACCTAAGGAAGGGCCCTTCACCTTCCTAAGAATATGAAGACTATCTTGAATACCATTGAGACCAGAGTGAATGGAATTAACCAATCTAAGAAATTTGTAGAAACCTTAGCATCTTTTAAACACTGGGCTGCATTTTATGTGCCATGATAACAAATGGGCTTTTCTAAACAACAATGAAATTCTGAAGAAGGCCTTGAGCACCCCTGAGAATCTTGGGTAGGCCTTGAGGCACACTGACACTTGGAAAGACTCTGAGGCCCTCTGAAACCCTAAGAGTCACAAAGCCTTTGGGGTAGGCCCTGATCATCAATGTAAACTGGGAAGACTATAGATTTACTTAGTACCTCAGAAGGCAATGACATCACTAAGACTCTGCAGAAAAACCTGGATACCACTGTGACCCTGAGAAATGCCCTGAGACTAGGTAATGCTCTGTGCTTTCCCTCAGAAACTCTGTGACCCTGGAAATAGCAATAAACTCAACTGAGAACATGAAAAATGTGCTGAGATTTACTGAGACCTTGCAAATACTATGAACCCCGTCAGTCGTTAGGGAATTATCTCAGCCCAGGTGAGAGTCTCAGCACTGAACATGACTGAGACTCTCAAAGGCCCTGAGGAAAACTGAAAGCTTGGTAATGAACATGAGTTCCACTGAATCCCTAGGTAAGACCTTCAGCTCTTTGAATAACTGGGGAACATCATGAAACTCACTGAGGAGGTGGGAATGTCCAAGAGCTCAACTGAATGAATGTGAAAGGAAAGAAGAACACTAAGACTCTGGGGGAACTCTCTGAGCATGACTGTGAGACTAAAGGAGTCCATGAAACCCACTGAGACTCTGGACAAAATCCCCAATCCATGAATCAGTAGCAGAGTCCATGAGCCTTCTTTATGACCTGCAAAATCCCTGAATTTCATTGATACACTGAGAAAATCCCTGAACACCACGAAGAAACCAGTGAAGACCCTGAATGTAAGAAGACACTTTGGAAGACATTTGAGTCACACAAACTCATGGAAAGCATCTGAACACCCCTGAAATGTAATGGATATTCCTGAGTCACAATGAATTCCTGAGACTGTTCTGAGAATTACACATAAGCTGTGAAGGCATTGTGGTTCTAGAAAGACAATTGGGAAACCCCTGAGCTTCATTGTTGAGCTTGAGAAACACTGAGACATGAGGACACACTGGGAAAATCTACTACCCATGTAGTCCATGGGGGAGGCCCTGAACATTACTGTAAATCATTACTGCAAATTACTGTGAGGCTTTTAGCCTCACAGAAGCTCCAGGGAAAAATCAGAGACATGTCATACCTGAGATTTTCAGAAAGGGGCTAGTGACTTCCCTGAGCCCCTGGAAGTCATTAGGGAAAGCACTGAGCCAGATGGAGACTGGGGAGAATACCCTGAGCTTACCCTGAGAAACAGAGGCTAGCCATGAGTGCCCCTGGTACAGAGAAGAAGGCCCTGAGCACGACAATGAGAATGGGAATATGCGTGTGTTATAAGGATCCAGGGGGCAAGGTTCTATTTTCCAATGAGACTAGTGAAGGCCATTACTTTCCCAGAATAGTGTAACAGAATCTGAGCAACACTTGATTTTTGTAGAGTTGTAAAGACCACCAAAAGACTAGTATAGTCCCTAGGCCTCACTATGATATTTAGGCAGGCCCTGACACACAATCAGACACTGGGCAACCTGCTCAGCAGCAATGTGAAGCAGAAAGTGAACTTAAGCTTAACTGAGATTCTGGGGAAACCCCGGGGTTCATACAGGAACCCTGAATAGCACTGAAGCCTGTGCTTCCTTTGGAAGTTTCACAGCCTTGCTCCAAGGCCAGAAGAGCCACTGAGCATTACTGAGACTCTGAGCCTCATGGACAATGGGTCAAAGATCCTGAAAGGATAGGAGCCTCTAGGTTGGCTCTAAAGATCAGTGTTCCTCTGCAAAAGCAATGAGACCTAGTTAGATGTTTTCAAGGGCCCTGAGCACATGGTGAAATTGTGAACAAGGCTGATCTTCACTGAGATGCTGGGAATGCAAGGAGAAAAAAAAGACTTTGGGGAAGTTTGTTCACACATCTATTCATGGAAACAGGGCTCTTCACTATTTTCAGAATCTAAAGAATGTTTTGAACAGCAATGAGACTACAGTGAATAAAATGAAAGTGAATTTTTTGTTGAAGGATTGAGCATTATGTAAACACTAAACAGTATTCCAATCAGTATCATAAAGACCACATGGATCTTTATAAACAAGACAGAAATCATGTGGAAGACCCTGATCCCTCCTGAGTGTCTAGGGTATGTCTAAGGCTCACTGACAATGAAAAAGACAAGACCCCTCTGAAACCTTCAGTATCACTAAGACTCTGGAATTGGTCCTGATTATCTGCATGACCTGGGGACAGTACAGCTTCACTGAGTGTCTGGGAAGGCAATGGAAACACTGACCCTCTGCAAAGAAGCCTTGAATACCACTGCGACCCTGAAAAATGCCCTGCAACTCCTTTACACTCTGGACAGGCCCCTGCAAGAGCAATGAACTCCACTGACAACCTGGAAAAGGGTGCTGAGATTTACTGAGTCTCTGGCAAAGTCTCAGAAACCAGTAAGTGTTTGCAAACCTATGTAAGCCCTGGTGAGGCTCTAGGAACAGACTGCAAATGACAGAGACATAGCCAAAGGCCCTAAGAAAATTTGAGCATGGTAATTGTTATGAGATCCACTGTGGCCATGGGCAAGTCTTTTGGATTTTTGAAAGCTGGGGAATGTCCTGATCCTCACTGAAATGATGGGGATATCACAAATCTCAACTGGATTCACAAAGAAAATAAGCAGAACATAAAGGCACTGGGAAAACACCCAGAGCATGAGTGTGAAACTGAAGGAGACCAGGAAAGCCAAGAGACCCTGGGAAAGGACACACAGTCCACTAAATAAGTACCAATGCCCAGGAGACTCCTTATTGACCTGCAAATTCCTGAATTCCAGTGAGATACTGCAAAAAATCCTAAACAACAATCAGAACCCTGAGTAGCCAAAATTCCTAGAGAAAGTTTTGGATTCAAGCAAGCAAACTCATGGAGAGCTTTGGAATGCCACTGTAATTCTATGGATAGCTCTGAGTCACAGGGAAATCTAGAGATTGTGGTGAAAACAACAAACACACTTTGGAAGGCATTGAGGCCCTTTAAAATACATGGGAGGGTCATGATCATGATATTAAGTGAGAAGACCATGGAGACAAAAGAAACTCTGGAAAGCTTCACAATCCCTCCAGATCCTGACATGGACCCTGAAACCCACTGTAAATCTCCCAAAGGTATCTAACCACACAGAAGCTGTGGGGAACAATTGGAGGCCCAAAGACAACTGAGATCTCCAACAAGATCCCAGTGAGTTCCTTTAGTGCCTCCAAGTCATTGGGAAAGCACTGAGCTAGACTGAGAACCTGAGAAAACCCTGAGCTCTATTAAGAAACAGAGAAGCCCTGAGTACCTGTGATGCAGTGGGCAAGGACCTGAGCACAGCCCTGACAATGTGAATATGTCTGTGTTACAAGGTCACGGGGCAAGCATACATTTCCCAATGAGATACTAGTGAATGCCATTATTTTCCCAGAATAAAGTAACAGAATCTGAGCACCAATCAATATTTTGTAGAGTTCTAAAACCCAATGGAAGTGTAGCAAAGATGCTAGGCCTCACTACCATATTTGGGCAGGCACTGTTAGGCAATCAAACACTGGGCAACATCGTGACACCAACTGTGAACCTGAAAATGGATTTTAGCATCACTGAAAATCTGGGAAAACCCTGGGATTCATTGAGTAACTCTGAATGGAACTGAAGGCAGTGTTTTCTCTGGGTGATTCTGAGCCTGGCTCCAAGGCCAGAAGAAGCACTGAGCATCTAGGAAACTCTGAAATAGCACTGAGACTCATGAACAACCTGTAAGAAACCTTAAATAATAATAATCTTTTAACTTGGCACTGAAACTTAGTGTTCCACTTCAAATCACCATGAGACCTATTGAGACTTTTGGTAAGGTTCTGAGCACATGGTGACATTGTAAATTGTACTGATCTGTACTGAGAGCCTGGGAAGCTAAAAGACACACAAATTATTGGAAAGTTGTGCACACATCTGTCAATGGAAGGAAAAGCCCTTCCCTCAAATGAATAAAGTGGCCTTAAGCTTCTACAAATATGAAGAATATTTCAAATCCAATGAGACCACAGTGAACAAAATTTATAAATGTGAGATGCTTTGGGAAGACTAGAGCATATTTGGAAAACTGGGCAATAGGTCACTCAGTACCAGGAAGACTAGGTCAACATCTATAAATGACACAGAAATCACAATAAAGGCCTAGAGCCCTCTGGCGTGTCTGGGGTAGGCCCTGAGGCACATGACAATGGAAAAGGCCCTGAACTTTTCTGAAACTCTCAGTGTCCATAGGACCCTGCAGTAGGCCCTGATCATGTGAGTAACCTGGGAAGACCAGAGCTTCTTGAGTGCCTGGGAAGGCAATGGCAACACGAAGATTCTGCAAAGAAACTTTGAAATCACATTGACCCGAGAAATGCCCTGAGGCTCACTAAGACTCTTATCTTGACCTGAGACACAGGTGATCTTAGACAAGAAATGAAGTCCACTGAAAACCTTAGAAAGGTGCTGAGATTGACTGAAACTCTGGAAAACCCTCTGAAACTAGTGTGTCTTTGAGAAACTACTCAGACATGGAGAATAGCACTGGGAATAGCACTGAAAATGACTGAGACACTACAAGAGGCCCTAAAAAACATCAGAGAGCCTCTAATGACCATGAGTTCCACTAAGGCCTTGGGCAAGTCCTTTGGCTCTTTGAAAACCTGAGGAGCATCCTGAAGCACACTGAGATGCAAGGAATGTCCAAGAGTACAATTGCATGCATGGTGAATGAAAGAAGAACACTGAGACTCTGGGGGAGCTTGCAGAGTTTGGCTATAAAACTGAAGGAGACTATGCTACCCACTGAGATGCTGGAAAAAAACCACAACCCAAAGAATCTGTACAAGTGTACATGGCTTTTTTACTGACCTGCAAATGCTCTGAATTCTAGTGAAAAAGATAAAAAAGGCTTGAACACTATTAGAAACAAGTGAAGGCCCTGAATGCCCAGAGAGATTTCTGAAGGCATGTGAGTCACCCAAACTCATGGAAAGCTGGTGATCTCACATCAAACTTGTGTACAACCTGAGTGACACTGAAATCCTGCACACTGTTCTGAGCACTACAGATACACTGTGCAGGTCATTGAGGCCCACTAAAGAACAAGGAAACCCCAGGAGCTTTATTGTTGTGCTAGGAAAGCACTAAAACACAGGACACCCTGGGAAAGACCTACAACCCCACTTTGATCCTGGTGGAAGCTTTGAATCTAAAGCTTTTAATCTAAAGCCTTTATTGAAAGCCTTTAGCCACTCAGAAGCTCAGGAGAAAAATCTGATCATCAATCATACCTGAGTTCCCATTAAAGGCCCCAAAGAAATCTCTGAGCCCCTGGATGTCATTTCTCAATACACTGAGCCAGACTGAGACCCTGGACAAAGCCCTGAGCTTACACTCAAAAACATGAGGGAGCCTGAGTGACACCCATGTAGTGGAAAAGGCCCCAATCCCACAAGGACAATGAGAATATCTCAGTTACAAAGACACCCTGGGCAAGGCTCTATTTCCTATTTAAAGACTTGTGACACCCCTTGTTTTTTTCAGAATGCTGTAGAAGAACCTGAGCACCACTAGACGGTGTGCAAAGTTCTTCAATCCACTGATATAGTAGAGTGTGCCCTAGGGGTGACTAGGATTTGGGGGAAACCTGAGACACACATTCAATTACACGCATCTCAGGGGAAGATGCTGAGCCATCCTGTGCTTCTGCAAAAGGCATGAGACTTCACAGAGACCCAGAGAAAGCCCTGGGATTCATAGAACAAGGCTCAAGTTTCCTGAGCCAAGAGTTTCCTGGGAGAGGATTCAGAGACTCAACCTGAGTATAGAAGAAACACAAGAGTGAATGGGGATTCTGAGAAGAGAACTAGCATTCAGGGACAAGAAGAGGATACTCTCAGGATGGTTTTCAAACACAGTTTTTTCTTGCCCAATACACTAAGACCTTCCAGAACCTTGGGAAGGCCCCAAGCACATGGGGAAACTGAATGGTGCTGATATGCACTGAGGGCCTGCGAGGGCTAGGAGAAAACTGAGAGACATGGGAAGTTTGTACACACATCTGACAACTTAAGGAAGGGCCCTCACCTTCCAATGATTCTGAAGAAACTCCTCATCCTTATGAAGCCAGATTTAAAGATTGGTAGTGAGAAACTGATGTGACTCCATTTTTGGAAACCAGCCTTTACCTCAGATCAAAGCCTGTCCAAGGAAGGGGGTGTGATCCTTGTCCTTGGAAAAACCCACAGAGCACTCCTAGGCACATACCCACCCTGCTGAGTTGTGTCTGCAAATAACAGGAGAGATCTGTGGTGCCAGGTGTTCCTGACTCAGTTAGGCTAGGTGAGGACCCATAGCAACCCCCTAGCAACCTCCAATCAACATGAGACAGGGAAAATACCTGGGATGCCAGATGACCCCCAAGTAGTTTATGGTGGTTGATAACATGTTGGGAAACTATGTAATTTAGCATATACACCCCCTAATGGATTAAACCAATCAGTTCAAAAGAATTCCCTCTTGTACTAACCAATCACCCCTCCCCAACTTGTTCCCATCAGTGAATGTGCTAATCAGTGTTAAGAGTTGTTGTTGTGTGAAATGATTTTATGCTGAATGTTGTTGTGAGGCATAGAGTATCCCCAAAATCTATAAAAAAAAAATCTCAATGAACAAAGGACCAGGACTCACTCCCTGGGACCTCTGCATCAGAAACAGTTGTGAGTCCAGGCTCAAGCCTGCAATAAAGACTCCTGTGTGATTGCATGGGGTTCAGCTTCTGGAGGTCTATTGGGGTCCCATGAATCTGGCTTTACAGCTAGTTAGTGTAATTAGGTAAATCAGGTCTAATATCTAATAAAATAAAGAAAATGGAGGCCATTATCAAGAATGGAGTCCAGGAAAGCAGAGCAGCACTTGGGGAAATTGAAATGTTAATGTCCCCAATGCCCAGAGCCCATCCTAAGGAAATGTTAATGAAGCAGCTCCCAGCAACAGGGAGGTGCTAATCCAAAAGCCACCCAGGCTCTTCCTGCCCAGATTACTGCTCAAGCCCACCTGTCTCCCACCTGTTGGGCCTTCCCACCTGCCTTCTATCACTGAGAGATAATGGGAAACAAAGGACAGGAGTGTGGAAAGAGTGTGAAAGAAGACCTTAGCTATAAAAGAGGGAAGACCTCCCCCTTACAAGGATTCTGCCTTTTGGGTGGGTCTCCTTCTTCCTCTGGGGAGAAGTCTTTTCTGCTGTCCTTTAATAAAGCTTCTGCTTTCCACTGTAAACTTGCCTCAGCCTGTTTCTCTGGTGTTACACTTCAGCATTCCAGGAAGCGAGCACTCCTCACCAGTACACAGCAGTAACACCTACATTAACACTAGATTTGATGACAATGAAAATTTTTATTAGTAGTAATAATAATTTTTTCTATACTAAGTAAACATATATTTATTATTTTAAAAATGTTTCTATTTGGGCTGGGGATATGGCTCAAGTGGTAGCACGCTCGCCTAGCATGCATGAGGCACTGGATTCGATCCTCAGCATGACATAAAAATAAAATAAAGATATTGTGTCTACCTAAAGTTAAAAAAATATATTTTTTTTTTAAAATGTGTCTATTCATATCTTCCAGGGCACTTTATAGAGGTCACCACTCCTAAGTTAAAAAGTCTGCCTCTCACCTCATTCCAAGAAAAGGTAATCAAATTTATTTAAACTTAAGTTCAAAAGATAAATTTTTATTATATGACTCTGTATATTCTTTATTCTTACTCTTGTTAATTTTGTGTTGTATTTTCCCTACAAACCTTACAAGTATTATTTGTTAATACACAAACAATACACAACTATCAATTCTAATATAATGAGTTAATTTAAGACAGTAAGTCTATTTCCTATAGAACAAACAAGTTCTAAAACTGACTTTCAGCATCTATACTGACTCCTCTTTATAATTCTCTTGCTCAGCCTATTACTAGAGACAAAATCAAATTTCACATTTGGTAAAATCTAGACTTTCTTGTACTGTAATGCCCTTTTCAGTTCAATAACATTAATTTTAATGATTTTCACAAGCCTAAAAGTCACTTTTGCCAATTTTCTTGCCCCAACAAAAATATTTATTCAGTTACTTTTATTATTTAAATACTTGTACAATGCCAGGCCATTGTCATCAATTTAAGCTAATTATGCTCCAACTTATATCAATGATGATGAAAAATTTTTTAAAAAACTATTTTTTCAGTTGTGGATGGACACAGTACCTTTATTTTTATTTTCTTTTTTTTTTTTTTTATGTGCGGATGAGGATTGAATCCAGGGCCTCATGCATTAGAGGCAAGTACTGAACCACTGAGCCACAACTTCAGCGCTTCAATTTTTAAATAATATGAAAAAAAAAAAGTGTGTGTGTGGGGACAATTCTACATAACCCCACTAAATCTCACTAAATTATTTTTAAAATTCTTCTGGGCTGGGGTTGTGGCTCAGAGGTAGAGTGCTTGCCTAGTATGTGTGAGGGTTCGATCCTCAAAACCACATAAAAAATATAATCAAATATAAGGGGCTGGGGTTGTGGCTCAGTGATAGAGCAATTACCTAACACATGCAAGGCCCTAGGTTTGATCCTCAGCACCACATAAAAATAAATAAATTTTAAAAATAAAGGTATTGTGTCAACTACTGAAAGACCCCAGCCCAGCAACCTTAGGCTTAGTTACAAAATTATTAGGGCACGTCACAAACCTGCAGACAATGTGTTTTTCAGATAATCAGTTAAGTGTGACCGATTGAAAAGGGAAAAACAGGATGGTTGGGAAAGAGCAGAAAAACAGATTCCAGGGCATGCCTGAATAAACAGGGGCTAATAAGCAGGAACAGAAAAATCAGAATGCTCATATGTAACTGTCATGTGGTATTGTTCCAGGAACATAAAATGAAAAATAACTTTACCCTTTAGGTAACCTATATGCTGGGTTCAAAATAGCCAATAAGAAACCTGTTGCTTACCGCGTGCGCGAAACCTGCCCCTTGACCCTATAAAAGACCTGTACCCCAAAGCCCGGTGTGCCAGCTCACCAAAGCTCCGGCTGAGGTTTCGCTGAGCACCCACAGGCGCCTGTGTCTGAATAAACCTCATGCGTTTGCAGCCAGTGCTTCGTGCGTCTTTCCTGGACAGGGAATCGGTGGGTCTTTCACTACAACTAAAAATTAATTTTTTTTATTGTGATATTAAATGCCTCACTGTTGCTGAGCAACACATGAAGCAAGAGAATAAACCAGCTTCTTTAACACAGAAGCTCTATTTGTTTATTTCCAGAAAAACCAACCTGTTATCATGGAAACAACTGAAAAACCTGACACTTCTGGTTAAATAAATAGTGCAAAAATAGGGAGGTAATAAAATTCAAATCACACTGTTATAACCATGCTGATTTTTTTATCTGACAGGTAAGTAGTTTCCATGGAAAGACTCATTGTACCCATTTCACAGATCCACCTTTAATGCACATAACCATGTAGACTAGGGAATCTATCTCAGTATTTTCTAGTGATGCATAGGTAATGGGAGATGTTACAGATAACATTACACTGCTTCATACTGCTTGATTTAATTATATGGACTACACTGGGAACCTACCTATATTATGGTCCCATGATTAATATGCTGGCTATTTAAAGGTAACTTTGAGGAAAAAACAATATAGAAGGACCTAAGCCAGACAATCATACTGGCTCTTGGAATATAGATGACATATCTAGACAGTTATTGAAATGGGACAATTATTGGAATGGAACTTTCCGATAACTAGCCATTCATTTCCACAGAATTTCCACCAATATTTGACTGCCCTAATCATTCTGTAATAGAATTTGACATCTTTCCTAAATGAAGGAAATGTACAAATGCTTTGTCAGTGCAACATAAAATCTCTAGAAATGATGGATATGTTTTGGATGGGTCTTAAAAAATTGATAAAAGACAGGCTTGTGAAGGTGCCACTTCCTACCAAAAGTCAAAGCCAGAAGGGCTTGATGTGGAAGAACCACCATTAAGTCTGCTTTGCTTTTACTTCTTAAAAAGAATTTGCAGGCAATCATGTTTGATTTGATTTTTAATATAACAAAATATCTAAGACACTAGGACAATAGTTATCTAGAAAAATTTTCAGAGTACAAAAATACAATTAGATATACAATTCTGATTCTTTAAAAATTTATATGATTTAGAATACTCCCTACTGTTTAGGTATTGCTTTGCCACAATGTCATGAAGGGCAAGTAAAAGCCCTGAACACCAATTAGACAAAAGTAAAGGTCCTGAATGGCAAGAGACACTTTGAAAGGCCTTTGAATCTCAAAAATTCATGGAAAGCATCTGAAGACACCTGAAATACTATGGACCATCCTGAGTCACAATGAAATTCTGGACATTGTCCTGAGAACTACAGATACAACATGGAAGGCATTGAGAGATACTAAAGAACATAGGAAAGCCATGAGCTTCATAACTGAGCTGGAAAAGGACTGAGACACAAGGAAAAACCAGGAAGAATCCACAACATCACATCGACACTTGTAGAGGCCCTGAACCCCACTGTAAAACTACTTATTCAAGGCCTTTATCCTCTGGAAAGTCTGAGACCCAATCATAACTAAGATCTCAGTGAAAATACTCGAGAACACCCTGAGCCCAGGAAAGACATTGAGGAAAGTACTCAGTGAGACTGAGACCCTGCAGAAAGTGATGAGCTTACATCAAGAAACGTGGGGTAGTACAGAGTTCAACTGCTATGGGGGAAAGCCCTAAGAACCACTATGACAATAGAAATATATCTCTGTTACAGTGACAGAGTGGGCAAACCTCTATTCCTCATTGAGACCCTGTGGAAGGCCATTATATTTCCAGAATACTGTGGAAGAATCTGAACACGAAGAGAAATTATGCAGAGTTCTTGAAAACACTGAAATAGTAGGGTAAAACCTAGGCCTTACTATGAATTTCAGGAAGAACCTGACACACAATAAAATTCAGAGAAAGATGCAGAGCACGACTGTGATGCTTACAATGTCACTTAGCTCAACAGAGACTTGGGGAGGGCCCTGGGATTGATTGAGAAACCCTGAATGGCCCTGAAAACAGTGATTCCTTTAGGATTATTCAGAGCATCACTCTGAGGCTAAAAGATAAACATTGAGGCTCTAAGAATACAATTAAGTTTTATGGACAGCCTATAGAAAACCCCACAGCAGTAGGAGACCCTGAGGTTGTACCTGAAGTTCAGTATTCCCCTCAAAAAACAATGAGACTTATTGAGACACTTGGAAAGGCCCTGAGAAAATGGTGAAAATGTAAATGTTGCTGATCTGCATTGAGAACCTGGAAAGGCAATGAGAACACTAAATACCTTGGGAAGGCAGTGCACATATCTGTCAACCTAAGAAAGAGCCTTTTGACTCCCTAAAAATCTGAGGAATATATTGAACAACATTGAGGAAACAGTGATTGAAATTAATGAATCTGAGAATCTTGTGAAGGGCAATATTCCAAGGACCATGAAAACCATGTGGACCTATTGAAACAACGTGGAAATTCTGCAAAAGGCCTTGAGCCCTACTGAGACTCAGGGTAGGTTCTGAGGCTCACTGACATTGGGGGAGAAAAAAACCTGAGCCACTCTGATACCCTGAGTGTCACTAAGTGTCACATATGCCCTGATAATCAGTGTAACCTTGGAACACTACAGCTTCACTGAGTGCCTGGGAAGGCAAGACAGAATAAGACAGTGCAGAAGGCCCTGGAAACAACTGTATCCCAGGGAATGCCCTGTGACCCAGTAATATTCTGTCTGAACCTGAGCAACACTGTGGCTCTGAGAATGGCAATGAACTCCACTGACAAGATGGAAAAGTACAAAGATTTACTGAGACAAGGGAAAAACTCTATACCAGTGTGTCTTTGGGGAGCTATATCACCATGGTAAGACTCTGGGAATAGCACTGAACATGACTGAGACACTGCAAAAGGCCTTGGGAAAAACTGACAGGCTGGTAATTGCCATGAGTTCCAGAGAGGCCCTGGGCATGGACTTGGTGAGTTTGATGAAGTGGGGAACATCCAAACCACACGAGATGTGAGGAAAGTCCAAGAGCACAACTGAATACAGGCAGAAAAGAAGTAGAACACTGAGACTCTGGAAGGACAGGCCAAGTGTGACTGTGAAATGAGAAGACCAGGAAATGCTCTGAGGACCTGGGCAGGAACCCACAACTCACTGAATCTTTACCAGAGTCCGTTAGACTACTTAGTGAGCTGCAAAAGCCCCGAAGTCCTCTGATGAACTGGGAAACCACTGAGCACCAATTGAAAACCAATACGAACCTGAGTGCCAAGAGACACCTTTGAAGGCCTTTGAGTCTCACAAATTCATGGAAAGTGTATGAAAACCCCAGAAATTATACAGACAGCCCTGATTCACATGGAAATCCAGGAAATTGTCTGGAAAACTACAGACACAGAATGGAAGGCACTGAAGCCTTCTAAGGAACACAGGAATCCAGGAGTTTCATTATTCAGTAGAAAAGCTGGAAAAGTACAAAGATTTACTGAGACAAGGGAAAAACACTAAACCAGTGTGTCTTTCGGGAGCTATATGACCATGATAAGACTCTGGAACTAGCACTAAACATGAATGAGACATTGCAAAAGGCCTTGGGAAAAACTGACATTAGGAAAACAAAGATATTGGAAACATCCACAACCCAACTTACACACTGGTAGAGGCCATGATCTCCACTGACAAATTATTAAAGGGCTTTAGCCTCACAGAGGCTGTGGGAAAAATCTGATACCCAACCATACATGAGATCTCAAAAAGGACCATAGAAAATATGCTGAGCCCCTGTAAGTCATTGGGGAGACCACTGAGCCAGAATGAAACCTTGGAGAAAGCCATGAGCTCACATCAAGAAAAATGGGCTACCCTGAGTGCTACAACGAGGGGGAAAGGCCATAAGCACCACTATGACCCTGAGAGTATCTCCATGCTACACTAACACAGTGGGCAAGGCTCTGTTCCCTAATGACACACTAGGGAAGGTCATTACTTCCCCAGAATACAGTGTATTATCTGAGCATCACTAGATATTGGGCAGAGTTTTATATTCACTGAAATAGGACTGTAGGTCTGAGACTGCTGGGAGCCATCAGTCAAGTAGGTATGACAATTTCCTTGCCAGCATACCCCCATGTTTCTTTAGTGGAAGGACTCATGGAAATAGGACATTTTGCAAGACATTGCATGTAAGGTGACCTTGCTCAAGGACCAGGGCGGATCCGTGTTTAGGGTGTTCCTGGTTTAGCATAATAGGAGATTAGGGTGTTCCCCCTTTTAGAATAGGGCGGTTTAGCATAATAGGAGATTAGGGTGTTCCCCCTTTAGAATAGGGTGTATCCTGCTGCTGAGTTCCTCTTGAGTTCTTAGGGTCAGACAGTATATTTTGGGAGACAGAAGCCCAGGAGTAGTGGATTTGGGCAGAGTGTGGATTTGGGCAGAGAATGTGGATTTCCCCAGAACGTGTTTGTAGACGGCCGGTGTGAGTTCGGGAATAAAGAATTGCTGTTTGAATCTACAAGCTGTGTGGAGACTCGTGATTTGTGCCCAGCCAGAGACTGCGGCATGAGACCTCACTACAGTTATTTGGAAGGCCCTGACACACAATCAAACACTGAGAAAGATGCAAGAACCACCATGATGCTGAAAATGGTGCTTAGGGCAAGGCCCATAGATTTATTGAGATAATTTTAATAACCCAGAACATAGTGTTGACCTTTCAGAAGGTCCAGTGCCTCATTTCAAGGCTGGAAGAAACACTGAGCATCAGTAAGACTCTGAGAATTACATTGAACCTCACAAACAACCTATAATAAACCCTGAAATTAAAAAATACTTTGAATATGGATTTGAAACACATTAATTCCCTGTGAATCATGCTGATCTGCACTGAAAGCCTAGGAAGAAAATGAGAGCACTAAGAATCTTGGGGAGGTTCTGCACACACCTGTCAAACTAAGAAAGGAGCCTTCACCTTCCTGAGAATCTAAAGATTATTTTGAATCCCACTGAGACAACAGTGAATGAAATTAACAAATCTGTGACTCTTGTTGAAACTTTGAGCCTCTTCTAAGCACTGGGTAATATTATAAGCATATGAAGACCATATGAATTTTTTTAAAACAAGATTAAAATCTGGGGAAGTTTTTGAAGCCCTCCTGAGACTTTGGGGTACAACTTAAGGTACACTGACACTAGGAAAGATGGTGAACCCCAGTGATACCATTAGTGTCATTAAGAATCTCTGATAGACAATGATCATCAGTGTAGCCAGGGAAGATTGTAGCTTCACTGAGTGCTGGAAAGGCAATGATACCATAAAGACATTGTGGAAGGCCCTGGGCATCATGAAATGCCCTGAGACTCAGGAGACTCTGGGCTGGTTCTGTGCAACACTTTGACCCTTGGAATGCCAACAAACTCTACTTAGAACCTGGGAAATGTGCCAATATTACTGAGACCCTGGCAAAAACTCTAAACCCAGTGTGTCTTTTGGGAACTATCTAAGCCCTGGTGAGACTCTGGGAAAGCACTGAACATGCCTGAGACTCTGCCAAAGGCACTGAGAATAACAGAAAGCCTGGTGATGGCCATGAGTTCTACTAGGGTCTGGGCAAGGTCTTTGGCTCTTTGAAAACCTGGGAACATCCTGAAGCACACTGAAATGGTGGGAATGTACAAGACCTCAATGGAATGAACAAATGGAGTGAAAAAGAACACCAAAAATCTGTGGGAACAACCTGAGCATGACTGTAAGACTGGAGAAGACTAGAAACTGATCCATGCCCCACAATGCACTGAATGCACACCAGATTCCATGACCCAGCTTAGTGAGATGCAAAAGACCTGAATACCAGTGATACACTGGGAAAATCCTCAACACCACTTAGAAACCAGTGAGGCCCAGAATGCCAAGAGACACTTTTGAAGGCCTTTGAATCATACAAACCTATGAAAATCATGTGAACACACCTGGAATGTTAGGTACAGTCCTGAGTCACACTGTAACCCTGGAGAATAATGTGGAGGGATTGAGATCCAATAAGGAACAAGGAAAAGC
This sequence comes from Callospermophilus lateralis, assembly GCF_048772815.1. Lineage (NCBI taxonomy): Eukaryota > Metazoa > Chordata > Mammalia > Rodentia > Sciuridae > Callospermophilus > Callospermophilus lateralis. Next base: position 210,551,638 of record NC_135306.1, read on the forward strand.
CATGAGCTTCGTTGAAAATTGGGAAAAGTATCCAGACACATGGGAACTGAGGGAAAGATTCAAAATACCACACTGACTTTGGTGGAGGCACTGAAACCCATTGAAAATCTATATACTAAAGTCCTTTTGCATCACAGTTGCTGTGCGGTAAATCTGAGACCCAATCATACCTAAAGTCTCAAAAAAGACCATACAAAATACTGTCACCACTGTAAGTCATTATGAAAAGCACTGAGCCAGACTGAGACCTTGGAGAAAGTCATGAACTTATACCAGAAAAAATACACTACCTTAAATGTCTTCAAAAGAAAGAGAAATGCCCTGAGCACCACTATGACACTGAGAGTATCTCCATGGTACATTGACACATTGGGCAAGGCTCTATTCCCCAATGAGACAGTAGGGAAAGCCATTATTTTTCTAGAATACTATGGAAGTATCCAAGCACCAATGGATGTTGTGCAGAATTTCATAGTAACTGAAATAGTTCCATAGGCTTAAAGCCTCACTAAAGTATTTAGGAAGCCCCTTACACACAAACACACTGAGAAAGATGGCAAGCACTACTGTGATGTTGGAAACCTCCACAGAGACCATGTGGAAAGCCCTGGGATTCATTGAGAAAACTTGAACAACATGGAACGCAGTATTACTTTTCAGAAGATTCAAAGACTCACTCTGAGGCTGGAAGAAACATGGAGAATTTATTGAGACTCTGTGAAATGCACTAAATCTCATGAACAATCTGTCATATACTCTGGTATAAAAGGATACTCTGAGGTTGGCTCAAAATCTCAGTGTTCTCCTGAAAAAGCCATGAGAACTATTGAGACCCTTGGGAAGGCTCTTTGAAAACTTGGGAACATCCTGAAGTTTGCTAAAGTTACCATAGCAATGTGCATTAGACTGGGTGACTTAAATAACATAAATTTATTTTCTCAGTTCTGGCAGATGGATGTTCATGATTAAGTCAGGGATTCATGATTTTGTCAGGAATTATTTATTCTGTGGACTCTCCCTTTGGCTTATAAATGACCATTTTATCCCCTTATCTTCACATAGTCTTCCCTCCATGTGTGACTGTGTCCTAATCTCCTCTTCTCTTAAGAACCTCAAGCATGCCAGGCACAGTGGGCACCTCAGTCATGCTGGCACATTCAAATGATGTAATTGTGAATGATGCTGATTGGCAGATTCCATGAGCCTCATTAGTGAGCTGCAAAACCTGAATTCCACTGACACATGGGGAAAGGCCTGAACATAAATACAAATCAAGTGAAGCCACTGAATGCGAAGAGGCAATTGTGAAGGCCTTTGAATAACTTAAACTCATGGGAAAAAATCTGAACACCCAGAAACACTATGGACAGCCCTGAGCCACACTGAAATTCTGGAGACTGTGCTGAGAATGACAAATACACTAAGGAAAACATTGAGATCCAGTATAGAACATGGGAAAGCCAGGGGCTTCCTTGTTGAGCTGCAGCACTGTCACAAGGAGACTCTGGGACAGAGCCAAAACCCCACTTTGACCCTGGTAGAGCCCCTGAATCCAGCTGTAAAACTATTTATTGAAGAACTTTAGCCTCACAAAGCTGTGGAGAACACTCTGAGACCTAATATTAACTGGCCACACACAAAAAAGACCCAAGAGAATTCCCTGAACACCTGTATGTCATTGGGGAAAGCACTGAGCCAGACTCAGATCCTGGAGAAAGGCCTGCACTTTTATTCTGTAATATGGGGTAACCCAAGTGCCCCTGACACATGGGAAGGCCCTGAGCACCACTGTGACAGTGGAAACATCTCTGTGAAACAAACACACGCTGAGCATGGCTCTATTCCCCAATGAGGAACAACCTCAGAAACTAGGGAAGGACATTATTTTCCAAGAATACTGTGGAAGAATCTGAGCACCACTAGATATTGTGAAGGATTGTTAATCCACTGAGATATTAGGGTAGGCCCTAGGCCTCACAACGATTCTTTGGAAAGTCCTGACACACAATCAAACTCTTGGGAAGATGCTGAGCACAACTGTGATTCTAAGAATGACACTTAGCTCCACAGAAACCCTGGGAGAAACCCTAGGAATTGCTGAAATAAAAGCTTTAATGGATCTGAACACAGTGTTTTATTGGTAAGATTCACAGCCTAAAGCTGAGTTTGGAAGAAGTACTGAGTGTCACTGAGACTCTTGAAAATAGCACTGAGCTTTATGGACAAACTGTAAAATATCATGAAATAATAGGAGATTCTGATATTGACTCGAAAACTCAGTGATCCTCTAAAATAGGCAATGAGAACTATTGAGACCCTGGAAAGGCCCTGAGCTAGTGATGAAATTGTAAATGGTGCTGATGTTGTACCGAGAGCCTGAGAAAGTAATGAGAACAGTAACATTTTTGGGAAGGCTGTGAACACATCTGTTATCCTAAGGTTGGGTCCTTAGAATTCCTAAGAACCTAAAGAATATTTTGATCACCATTGAAACAATAGTGAATGAAATTAATAAATTTTAGAATTTTGTTAAAGCCTTGAACCTCTTCTAAACACTGGGTAATATCCAAGCCCTCTTCTTGTCACTAATTTTCTGGGTACCCCCTGATCATCAGTGTGACCTTGAAGGACTATAGTTTCACTGAATTTCTGAGAAGCTAATGACACCACAGAAATTCTGCAGAAGACCCTGGGTAACATTGTAACACTGGAAATGACAATTAACTCCACTGAGAACATGAGAAACATGCTGAGATTTGCTTACAGTCTGACAAAAACTCTGAACCCAGTGTGTCTTTAGGGAACTACCTAAGCCCTGGTCACACAATGGAAACAAAATGGGACATGAATGAGACATGAAAAAAGCCCTAAGAAAAATGGAGAGTCTGGTAATGGTCATGAGTTCCATTGAGGCAATGGGCAAAGGCTTTGACTCTTTGAATACCTGAGACACTTCCTGACCCATACTGAGTTGCTGGAAATGTCCAAGAGCTCACCTGAATGTACAAGCATGGGAATGAGAGCACGGAGATTCTGGGGAACACCCTGACAAAGGCCATGGGACTAGAGGAGTCCATGTAAACCACTGAGACCCTAGGCAAGGACCCACAATCCACTGAATCAATACCAGGGTCCATGAGCATCCTCATTAACCTGCAGAATCCCTGAATCCAAGTAGCACAGTGGGGAAAGCCCTGAATGCCAATTACAAACCACTGCATGCCAAGTGGCTCTTTTAAAGACCTTTGAATCACATAAACTCATGGATGCCTCTGATAGCCCTGAAAATCTATGGACAGTCCCTGTGTTACACTGAAACTCTAGAGATTGTCTGAGAAGAGCAGGTACACTGTGGAAGGCATTGAGGCCCTCTAAAGAACACAGGAAGGCCATGAGCTTTCTTCTTGACCTGAAAAACCACTCAGACAGAAGGGGACCCTGAGAAAAATCCACAACCCTTCTAAGAATGTGTTGTAGGTCCTATACCCACTGTTATTCTAATTATTGGAATTATTAGACACTCAGAGGCTCGGGGGAAAAATCTGAGGCCAAATCATACCTGAGATCTCCAAAAACACACCAGAGAATCCCTTGAGGCCCTGTACTCAGTGGGGGAATGCACCAGCCAGACTGAGATTTTAAAGAAAATCCTGAAACTACACTAAGAACCATGGAGTAGCCCCAAGTGCCACTGACACATGGTGGTAAGGCCTGAGCACCATTATGACGATGATAATGTGTCTCTTTATAATGACACACTGGGCAAGGCCATATTCCAAAACGAAAGTCAGGGAAATTCCATTATTTTCCCTGAATGTGTGGAAAAATCTGAGGACCACTAGATATTGTGCAGAGTTGTGACATCCACTGAAATACTAGGGTGGGCCCTAGGCCTCAATGGGATCCTTGAGAAGGCCCTCACACACAATCAAATTCTGAAGGAGATGCTGAGCACCACTTTGATAATGGGGATGGCCCTCAGCCCCACAGAGACCCTGGGCAAAGCCCTGGGATTCACTGAAAAACCCTTCAGTGCCCAGAATTCAGTGATTCCTTGGGGAATATCGAGAGCCTCTCTTGGAGGCTGGGAGAAGGACTGAGCGTCACTGAGACTCTGAGAAGAGCACTGAGCCTCATGGACAACCTGAAAAAAACTGAGAAATAATGAGAGACTCTGAGGTTGGCTCTGCATTCAGTGTTCCCCTGTAAAGGATGAAAAAACCTATTGAGACCCTTGGGATGGCCCTGAGCACAGGATGAAATTGTGAATGGTGGTGACCAGCACTGAGAGACTGGAGAGGCAATGGGACCATTAAGTCTCTTGGGAAGGTCATGCACACTTCTGTCAAACTAAGGAGGAGCCCTTAGCATTCCTAAGAGTCTGAAGAATATTTTGAACCCCACTGAGAACAGTGAATAAAAATTATTGTGGATTCTGTTGAAGGCTTGAGCCTCCCCTAAACACTGGGAAATATTTCAATCACCATGAAGACCATGTGGACATTTCTAAACAAGATTAAATTTCTGGTAAAGTTCTTGAGCCCTCCTGAGACTCTAGAGTAGGCCCTAAAACCCAGTGACACTGGAAAAGACCTTGATCCCCTGAGGGTCACTAACACGCTGGGTAAGTACTTGCCATTATTGTTTCCTGGGAATAGTATAGCTTTACCGAATGTCTGGGAATGCAATGATGCCACTAAGACTCTGAAAAAGGCTCTGGGCACAACTGTGACCATGGAGAATGCCCTGAGACTCAGTAAGATACTTGGCTGTACCTGAGAAACACTGTGACCCTTAACATGGTAAGGAACTCCACAGATATCCTGGAAAATGTGCTGATATTTACTGAGGCCTTGAATAAACTCTGAATACAGTATGCCTTTGGAGAACTTTCTAATCCCATCTGACACTGTGGGAATAGCACTGAACATGACTGAGACAATTGAAAAGGCTCTGAGAAAGAAAAAAAAAAGAGCCTTGTAATGGCCATAAGTTCCACTAAAGCAATTGCCAAAGCCTTTGGCTGTTTGAATACCTGGGAAACTTCCTGAACCACACTGAGTAGCTGGAAATGTCCAAGAGGTCATCTGAATGCAGAAGCATGGGAAGGAGAACACTAAGATTCTCAGGGAACACCCTGAGAAAGACCCTGGACTAGAGGAGACCATAAAAACCACTGAAAACCTTGGCAAGGATCCACAATCCACTGAATCAGTACCAGAGTCCATAAGGCTCCTGAGTGACCTGCAAAATCCCTGAAATCAAGTGATACACTAGTAAAAGCTCTGAATGCCAATTACAGACCAATAAAGGCCCTGAGGCCAAGAGACTCTTTTGAAGACTTTTGAATAATACAAACTCATGTGTCAGGAGTTGTCATTTGGAAACAAGTGCCCCTCAGCCTTGAGTGTGAAGAATGTGGAGATGTGGCAAAAGCCAGCCGTGGACTGTGTGTGTGTGTGTGTGTGTGTGTGTGTGTGAACTATGGGCACTGAGCACACAAAGTGCACTAAACCATTGTTGGCCCTTTTATTGGATGGGCCTTGCTCTGGTCTTTTTGCTTGCACCCCAAATGTCAGTCAATTTCCTGACAATAGACATTAGAAAGCTACACTCAACTCCCTGAAACCTGACCCCTTGCCTCATTTGAATAGCTTCTCCCCAGAAAAATGGTTCAGCACATGTTCTCTCTCTTGCTCTTTCCATGGAAACCTAAGGTTAGAGGAACCATCACAGGACCCAAAGAAAAAGATATCTCTGTCTGTTGTGTGATTACTTCATGCAGCTCAGTTAACATGGAGTGACCTTGAGTGTTTTATTCATGAGATGCAACACTCATGGAAGCTGTGAACACCCCTTAAATCCTGTGGAGAGACCTCTGTTACTCTGATATCCTGAAGATTGTCCTGAGAACTACAGATACACAGTGTAAGTTTTTGAGGCCCACTAAAGGAGTTGAGGAAGCCATGGTCTTCATATATGAGTTGAAAAAGCACTTAGACAAAAAGAGACCAAGGGGAAGATCCACAATTTCACAATGTCCCAGGTGGAGGCCCTGAACCCCACTGTAAATCTACTCATTGAAGTCTTTTTGCCCTACAGAAGCTCTGGGGGAAAATCTGACACCAAATCATACCAGAGATCTCAAAAAAGACCCTAGAAAATTTCCTGAGTCCTGGTAAGTCATTGGGGAAAGCACTGAGCCAGACTGAGACCCTGGAGAGAGCCCTGAGCTTTCACTAACTGGGCTATCCCTGAGTGCTGCTGACACCATGGTGAAAGCCATGAGCTTTGACAGGGGAATATTTCTCTGATACAGTTAACACACTGCTTAAGGCTCTATTCCTCAATAAGACACTAGGGAAGCCATTATTTTCCTAGAATACTCTGGAAGAATCTGTGCACCATTAAATATTGTGCAGAATTCTTAAATCCACTGAAATAGGAGAGGCTGATCCTAGACCTCACTAAGTCTGGGGACGGCCCTGACACACAATCAAACTGTGAGGAAGATGCTGAGCACAACTGTGATGCTGGGAATGACACTTAGCTCCACAGAGACCCTGGACAAGGCCTGGGATTTATTGAGAAACCCTGAATGGCCCTGAACCCACTGTTTCCTACAGGAAGATTCAGAGATTTGCTCTGAGGCTTGAAGAACAGCTGAGCATCACCTAGACTCTGAGAATAGCACTGAGCCTCATGGACAACCTATAAAATACTGAAATAATAGGAGCCTCTGATGTTGGCTCTGAAACTCAGTGTTCCCCTACAAAATGGAATGAGAACTATTGAGACTCTTTGGAAGACCTTGAGTAGATGGTGATATTGTTAATGGTGCTGGATCTGCACTGAGATTCTGGAAAGGCAGTGGTACTGGTAAGACTCTAGGGAAGGTTCTGAACACATCTGTCAATCTAAGGAAGGGCCCTTTGCCCTCCTAAGAATCAAAGAATATTCTGAACACTACTTAAGCAACAGTGAATGAAATTTATAAATGTGAGATCACTTTTAAAGCTTTGAGCCTCTTCTCAACACTGGGCAACATTTCAAGCATCACAAAGATCATGTGGACCTTTCTAACAAGATTAAAATTCTGGGGAAAACCTTGAACCCTCCTGAGATTCTAGGATGGGCCTGAGTCCCATGAACACTGGGAAAGACCCTGGGCCCCTCTGCTGCCCTGAAGAAGGTCCTAGCATCACCAAAACTCTTGGGCAGGCCCTGGTCATCAAAGTGACCTGTGAAGACTATAGCTCACTAATTGTCTTGGAAGCCAGTGACACCACAAAGACTCTGCATAAGGCCCTGGGCACCACTGTGTTCTGGGGAAATGTCCTGAGACTCAATCAGAATCTGGGCTGGGCCTTAGCAGCACTGTAACCCTATGAATGACAATGACTACACTGAGAATGTGAGAAAGATCCTGAGATTTAGTGAGACCCTGGCAAAACCCTGAATCCATTGTGTCCTTGTGCAACTATCTAATCACAATTGGGACTCTACAAATAGCATTAAACATGACTGAGACACTTCATAATGCCCTGAGTCAATCTGAGATCCTGGTAATGACCATAAGTTCCACTGTGTCCCTGGGCTCGTCCGTTTGTTCTTTGAAAACCTGGGGAACATCCTGAAGCACACTGACATGCTGGGACTGTTCAAGAGCTCCCCTGAAATTTCTGAGGAAAGGAAGGAAAACATCAATTCCCTGGGAGAACTTACTGCTATGACTGTGAGACTGAAGGAGACCATGATATCCACTGAGACTCTGGGCAATGTTATGGAACAAACTGTATGTGCCTTGAACAGACAAACTCCATTTTAATCTGAGATTTCATTTCATGTATACAACCCAGGGTGTTTGAAAAATGTTCCTATTATTCTTATACAATGTACTATTAAGAAATATATTTGTGTGCTGGGTTTGTAGCTCAGTGGTTGAGCACTTACCTTGAATGCATGAGGCACTGGTTCACTTCTAACAAAAAATAAATTAATTAAAAATTGAAAAATAAATAAACAAAACAAAAGTACTTTTTAGAAAAGAAATACATTTGTAACATATCTTTTTTTAGTTCCTATTTTTCTTGGACAGGGCAGTATATCCTGTATTGGGTCATTTTGACCCACTTCATGCATTGCTATTGTTTTGACTTACTGATTGCTTGTGGTTTGGGGTTATAAAAGAGATATCCTACCTTTTACAAGGGGTGGAGATTTGCAGAGGCAACTTGGTTACTGTCCCAGACCCACCATTGAATAAATTTCCACTTCTTGCTTTAACACTGAACTCACGTTTCATTTGAAATGCACAATATTGGGAGGATGCAGTAAGATTCCTAGAGTCAGGGCTGTGACTCTTGAGCACACCAGTATTTCAGATCCTTGGACACAGAGACATGTGCCCTTTCTCTCAAGTTTTGTGGCTCTCTGACCTGTGAGGTTCTGGATCCCCTGCAGTGACCAATTCAAGGCTGCCCATGAATGTATGTGGTGTGGCTCATGCCTGTGAACCCAGATCTGGTGAGAGTCAAACTCGTAAACTCAGCACTTTGTGAGAGGTACCTGATGGGACCCCGGGTCATTCACCCAGAAATCCAGTGAGTGTGTCTTAATGAAAGTCTGTGTCTGGGTATTGGAGGAGACAGGGTCTTGTCCACCACTGTCTGTCTCTTGTTTGTGCATGTCCACCCATCTGTTCCTGATATTGTTGTCTATCCCAAAACCTTGTCAAATTCTTCACTTTAAACTTCTTTTTATTTCTGTCAAGTGTTTTAATTGTCAGCTTTGTGATGGGAAACGTAATGCAAAAGTGGCCTGATTACTATCTGGGTAAAAAAAATAAAATAAAAATTAAAAATGGTTAAAAATCCCCAGGCACTGCAATAAGGCATGTATTGGAATGTAAACAGCTGCCAAGTCTCCAGATGGGACCAATCTGAAACTGAAGGAAAAGTGTCAGTTTACCTTCTCCCTTCCTGGCTGAGGCACAGAAGCAATGGTTTCAGGGAACTCTCTCTTTCTCTCTCTCATTCTTTCTCTCCGTATGTCTATTTCTTGCTTTCTCATGTTGTTTTACCATTAAGAGCAATATCATTTTTTTTCCAGGAATCTTGTTTTTAAAATTCTGTATTTTTTAGTTCATGATTTTGATCAACAGCACCTAGGTTAATGTGTTATTCTAATCAGACCTATTTTATTCAGCTACAGACTGTGTGTATACATGTATGTGTATGTGTGTGTGTCTACACACACACACACACACACACACACACACACATTCTGCTTTTTTAGTGGCCAACTTATAAGGGTTAGCTCTCAATCTAACAGATTTTTAAAACCCTCAAGGCTTTTGTTTTTTTCTGTATGTATGTTCACTGGTATATTGTCATGTCTGCATGTTTGGTAACAAAACTGGCATATAAACTCATAGGCTAAAGTGTTAAAAAATGGATCCAAATACCTTTGTTCACATGATTTGAAGGATTCAATTTAAATTAGGTAAACAAATAAAAATAAACATGTCTTTAAAATTACTAACTCACAAGTTTTTCTAGGGGTCAAACAACTAACAAAATGTTGATGTTTATAAAATCTGTTTTGTCCATTATTTCTAGGATTTATTTAGAGTCTTTAGAATTGTAGAAATAATTATTTTTCTCTTTCTAAAGAAAAAGTATTCCCAAATATTTAACATCACAGGTTTTCTCCTGTTCAATTAACTTACTTCCTACAATTCAGCTGACAATACTCTGAAATCCTAACTGTGCTTGATTTTTAAACAGAAATTCCTAACCTACTAAATTTCTAAAATTCACCCTGAAATCCTTGTAGGGGTCACCAATTGTCAGGTCACCAATTGTCCTGTCTCAAACTAAAACACTCAAGGTCACTCCAGGTGAACTGGGCTGCATGAAATAACCACACAGAGACAGAGAAATACCTTTATGTTTGGGTCCTGTTAAGGTTCCTGTGATCTTAGGTGTCCATGGAAAGAGACAGGAAGCCCTGAGCAACACTATGACAATGTGAATATCCCTGAGTTTCAATGACACACTAGGCAAGGAACTAATCCCCATTGAAACACTAGTAAAGGCCAATATTTTCCCAAGAATACTGGGGAAAAATCTACACATTATTAAATATTATGAAGCATCCTAAAACCCACTAAAAGATTAGGGCAGGCCCCAGGTTCACTATGACATTGGAAAAGCTCTGACATTCAATTAAACACCAAGCATATCCTGAGCACCACTCTGATGCTGTGAATGGCACTGAGCTCCACAGAGACACTGGAAAACGACCCTGGGATTCAGTAAAACAAATAAATAAATAGAACCTAAAAGGCCCTGAACCGAATGTTTCCTCTGTAAGGTTCATTGTCACTCTGATGCTGGAGGAAGCTCTGAACATCAACTGAGACTCTGAGAATAGCACTGAGTCTATGGAGAAACTCTATAAAACCAAGAAAAAAGGAGACACTGTGAATGGCTCTGAAATCCAGGGAGGTCTAGAAAAGGCAATGAGAACTATTAAGACACCTGCAAAGAACCTGAGAACAAGGTGATCATGGGAATGGTGCCCATCTGCACTTAGATCTTGTGAAGGTCATGAGACCACAAAGACTCCTAGGAAGGCTGTATACATCTGTCAACCTAAGGAAGGTCTTCAGCATTCGTAAGACTCTGAAGAAATTTTGAACATTGCTGAGCAAACAGTGATTAAATTAAAACACTGAGACATTTATTGAGGCCATCAGCCTCATCTAAGCACTGGGCAGTAATCTGAGCACCAGGAAGAACAAGTGGAAGATTCTAAACATGACAAAAATTCTAAGGAAGGCCATGAGCCCTCCTGAACCCTTCTGATATAAAAAAGGAGGCCCTGAGTGTCAAGAAGTCTCTGGGGGACGGCCTGATCACCAGGGAAACCTGGGAACACTATAGCTTCACTGATGCCTGGAAAGGAAATGATATCAATAACACTCTGGAGGATGCCCTGGGAAGCACTGGGACCCTGGGAATGGCAATGAACTCCACTGAGAACCTGGGAAATGGGCTGAAATCTCCTGACACTGACTAGTACCCTGAACCAGTGTGTCTTTGGGGAGATTTCTAAGCCAAGGTGAGACTCTGGGAATAGCACTGAACATGACCGAGACACTGCAAAATGCACTGAGGAAAAGTGAGAGCCTGGTAATGGCCATGAATCCCACTGAAAACTTGGGCAATGCTTTAGCTCTATGAAGATTTGGAAAACATCCTGAACCACATTGAGATTCTGAAAATATCCGGGAGATCCACTGAATGCCTGAGGAAGGGAAAAAGAACATTAAAATACTGGGAGACTGCCCTGAACCTGACTGAGAGAACAGAGAACATAAAACTCATTAGATTCTGGACAAGGCCAGAATCACACTCCATTGAATGAGTATGAAAGGCCATGAGTCTCCTACTGACCTGGAGAAGCCCTAAATTCCAGTGATACACTGGGAAAAACCCTGAATCTCACTTAGACACCACTGAATGGCTGGATTCTGAGACACTTTTGAAGGCCTTTATATCACACACCTGTTAAAAGCATCTGAACACCCCTGAAATAATATGGGCAGCCTTCTGTCTGACTGAGATCCTGCAGATGATTAAGAGAACTACTGATATACTGGGGAAGGCATGGAGGCCCAGTAAGAAACATGGTAAAGCCATGAGCTTCCTTTTTGAGTTTGAAAGGCACTGAGACCCAGGATATCCTGGGAGAGATCCACAAATGCACTTAGACCCTAGTGGAAGCCACAAACCCCACTGAGAAGCTATTGCAGAGCTTTAGGCAAACAGAGGATCTTAGGGAAAACCTGATAACCAATCATATCTGAGAACTCAAAACAAACAAACACACAAACAAACAAAAAGCCCCTAAAGAATTCTCTGAATCCAGTAAGTCATTGAGGAAAGCACTGAGTCAGAGTTAAACTTTGAAGAAAGCCTTGAAACATGGGGTGGCCCAAATACCACTGACCCAGGAAGTGGGGGGGGGGGGACTGAGCACAACTGTAATAATAGAAATATCTCTGTTAAAATAACAAACTGAGCACAGCACTGTTTTCCTTGGAGACACTAGTGAAAGCCATTATGTCCCCAGATTACTGAGGAAGAGTCTAAGAACCACTAGATATTGTGCAGAGTTTGTAAACCCACTGAAAGAGTAGGGTAGGCTCTAGCTCTCACTATGACACTTAGGAATGCCCTGACACAATTAATCAAACTTGGGGAGATGCTGACCACTGTGCTGCTGGAAACGGCACTTAGCTTCACAGAGACCTTGGATAATCTCTGGGTTTAATTGAGAAACCCTAATGGCCCTAAACCCAGTGTTTCCTTTGAGAACATCCAGACCCTCATGCTGAGGCTGGAAGAAGCACTGAACAACCCTGAGGTATGAGAATAGCACTGAGCCTCATGGAAACCCATAAATAACACAAAAAAGAAAAGGAGACTCTGGGGATGGCTCTGAACCTCAGTGAGTCTGGAAAGGGTGATGAGACCTATTGACACCCTCAAAAGGACCCTGAACACTTATTAATCTTGGGAAAGTGGCTGAGCTGCATTGAGACTCTGGGAATGCAATGAGAACACAAGACTCTTGGGAAGGATGTGAATACACCTGTTAACCTAACTATGGCCCTTAGCATTCCAAAGACTTTGAAGAAGATTTTGAATACCATTGAGACAACAATACATGAACTTGACAACTCTGTGAATCTTGTTGAGACCGTAGACTTTCTAAACACTGAGAAATAATCTGAGCACCACAAAGTCCATGTGGATCTTTCTAAACAAGATTGAAATTCTGGGGAACACCTTGAGATTCTAGGGTAGGCCTGGGTCCCATTGGCACTGGGGAAGACCATGAGCCCCTATATTACCCTAAAAATGGCCCACAGTATTACAAAGACTCTGGAGAAGGCCCTTAGCATCACTGTAACCTGTGAAGACTATAGCTTCATTGAGAACCTGGAAAGAAAATGACACCACTCACACTCTGGTGAAGAGTCTGTGCACCACTGAGACCCTGGGGAATGCCCTGAGACTTAATAAGATTCTGGACTGGTCCTGAGCAATGCTGTGATCATGGGAATGACACTGAATTCTACTGAGAACTTAGTAAAAGTGCTGAGACTTTCTGAGACCCTGGCAGAAACCCTGAACATGGTACCATTGAGCAACTACCTAATTCCAGCTGACACCATGGGAACAGCACTTTATATGACTGAGACACTGCAAAAGGCCCTGAGAAACACTGAGAGTCAGTTATGACCATGAGATCCTCAGATGACCTAAGCAGGGCTTTTAGCTCATTGAAAACCTGGGGAACACCCCAAACCCCACTTAGGTGCTGGGATATCTATGATCACTTATGAATATCCAAGGAAAGGAAAAAGAACACTGAGACTCTGAGAAAAAACACCCTAGCATGACTGTGAGACTAGAGGAGACCATGAAACACACTCATACCTGGGCAAGGTGCACACTTGGTTGAACTGTATGAAATGCTGTGATCCTCTTTAGAGATCTGCAAAACCTTTGAATTCCAGTGGGGAATTATACTGGAGAAAGTCCTGAACCCAAATTAGATACCATTGAGAACCTTAATGCCAAGAGACACATTTGAAGGCCTTTAAATCACACTAATGGAAACCATCTGGTAATTTCTGAAACACTATGGACAGCTCTGAATCACACTGAAATTCTTCAAATGGCACTGTGGATATTCTGTGGAAGGCACTGAGGACACCTAATGAACATGCAAAAGCCATGAGCTTCATTGTTTATCTCAACAAGCTCCGAGACACAGGGAGACCCTGGGAAAGTTTGACATCTCTTGTTATAGTTTTGATGTGAGTTGTACTGCAAACCTTCATGTGTGAAACTGTACTAGCAGGATCTGAAAAGAGCCTTAACATAACCAGTGATTTAATCCCCTGAATTGGATTAACTAGTGGTCACTAAAGGATGTTAAGGTGTGGCTGGAGGAGTTGGGAATTTGGGGGCATGGCTTTCTGGTATATATTTTGTACCTGGTGAATGAAGTTATCTTCTGCTTTATGTTGGTCATGTGAGTTTCTTCCCTCTGCCACAGTCTTTCACCATAAGGTCCTGCCTCACCTCAAGCCCTGATATATGGAGCCAGCCTTCTATGGACTAAGACCTCGAAACCATGAGCCCTCAAATAAACTTTTCCTCCCCTACAACTCTTCTGGTGGGGTGATTTTTGTCACAGTGCTGAAAAAGCTGACTGAAACAGATATTGGTTGCAAGAAGTGGGGTAATTTCTGTGACTAAGTGACCATGTATTTAGTAAGCATTTTGAGCATTTTAAAATTGGTGGGAGGAATTTTTTGAGATGTGTAGCAGTGCAAGATGGAAATGCTTTAGATTGTTGTAAGCAGAAATTAATGGCTGATTCTGGTGGGAGCTTGAAGACCAGAATGGCAATAGGACAATTGTCGGTGAAGACCAGGCTCATGAGGGTTCAGGTGGAGGGCTCTATTGGAATTTGGAGTAGCAGCCATTCCTGTTATATTCTGGCTGAGAAAGTCTGCATTTTCCCAGGTCCTGAGATTTGCAGTGGGGCTGATTTTAGAAGAGATTGTCGGTTTTGTTTTTTTGTTGTTGTTTGGGGTTTTTTTTTTTTCTATTAGTTGAAGACAGACACAGTACATTTAATTTACTTATTCTTTATTATTACTATTATTATTATTATTATTATTATTATTATTATTATTATTATTGATGTGGTGCTGAGGATCAAATCAAGTGCCTCACACACGCTAGGTGAGCTCTCAACCACTGAGCCATGACCCTAGCCCCAGAAGTGATTGGCTTCTTTTGGAGGTAGACAAAATCTCTAGGTGGCATAGCATTTGGGTAGTGACATACATATTGCTGGCACCTTTCAGCCAAATTTATGATAATACTCAGGAGCAAAGAGCAGAGCAGATCTGAAAAAACTAAACTTGACAGGCTGCAAAACTAGGACTAAGGAAGTTGCAGTTGTTGAAGTCAGTACCACCACTACAAATATGCTAAAGACTTTGACCAGAGACAGTAAGAAAGATGGCTTGAAGGCATCTCAAAATCTGGCAAGACCACACCTATCTCAAGTTCCCTGGAGTCAAGGTGAGAATTTTCTGAAGAAGAGACCAGAGGGGCATCTTTCTTATACAAGGGGGCCAAGAAAGTTTAGGAAATCATGGTGGAAGAGTGTGGCAGAGTGAAGCAGCTCACATGATGAACAGGGAGGAGAGGGAACTCCACTCACAAGATATAAAATATATACCCCAAGGCCTTGCCCCCAATGTCCCACCTCTTTCAGTCACACCCCACCATGCTTCAGTTGCCACTCATTAATCCCTAATAGGAAACTAATTAAAAAACAGGCTCAGCTGCTCAATCACTCAGAGGCTGCTGCAGCCAGGATCCCTGGGCTTGGCTATTGCTCAACATGGTGGCAGACCTTGGTGCCAATCATGCAGTTCTGGTTCTGTATAAATGTAGGATACTGGACTTATTGGGACTTATGGAGGGTCCACCAAGATTTCAAAAGAAGGCCTGGGAAGCCAGACAAAGTACAAAAGGATTGGAGTCCCTGCAGGCAGCTGAGAAGTCAAAGTCTGGAGATGTGAGGAGGAAACTGAAGTTGCAATGGAGACACCCTCCCCTCCCCCATTAAGAAATGCCTGTAACATGAGACATCATTCTTGTAAAGCTTCAGGAATTGAGCAGAGACAGGCAACAGAATGGCCCCTTGGGCTACAACCAACAAGGCAACAGGGGCAAAGATACACAAGACCTTTGGAGAGAGCATCATGATGCCATGTGTACCAGATGCTGACACATAACTGCAGGGCCTGTTTGACCAGCTGGATTTTAGTCTATGCCTTTTTTCTATGCCCTGAATTTTGTGAATGGAGATGTACCCATTACATGTTGCATAATAGTAAATTGCTTTTAATTTTATACAAACACACAATGAAAGATTGCCTTGAGCCTCAGAGAAGACTGTGGACTTGAACTTTGAGCAGTCTTGGAACAATTGAGACCATAAAAATTCTTGGGAATGAGCAAAATGTACTATGATGGTTGTGAGCTTTTGGGGCCAGGTGTGGAATGTTATGGTTAGAATGTGGGGTATCCCCCAAAAGCTCACATGTGAGACAATGCAAGAAGGCTCAGAGGAGAAATGATTGGGTACTAAGAACCTTAACCCAATTAGTAAATTTATTCCCTGATAGGGATTGACTGAGAGTTAACTGAAGTCTGGTAGGTAGGGTGTGACTGGAAGAGGTGGGACATGGGGCATCACTTTGGGTATAGATATTAAATCTTGTGAGTGGAGTTTCATCTCTCTGCCCCCTGTTCATCCTGTGAGCTGCTTTACTCTGACACACTCTTCCTCCATGGTTTCCTGCTTCACCAAAAGTCCTGAGAAATGAAGCCAGTCTTCTATGCACTAAGACCTCTCAAACTGTGAGACCTCAAATAAACTTTCCTTTTCCACAGTTGTTCTGTGAACTATGTTCATCAGAACTGCATGATTGGCATCAAGGTCTGCCATCAGCAAAAAAAGCTGACTAAAATTTACCACCCCACCAAGACCCTACAGGAGGCCTCCAACCCCACTGAAAAGCTGTTGGAAAGCATTTTTTTTAAATTATTTTTAGATGGACACAATATCATCTTTATTTTATTTATTTATTTTTATGTGGTGCTGAGGATCGAACCCAGTGCTTGCTAGGCAAGCACTCTACCACTGAGACACAACCCAGCCCTGTTTGAAACTTTAACCTCACTGAAGCTCTAGGGGGAAAGAAAACAAACCTGGAAGATTCCCTGAGCCCCTGTAAGCCATTGGGTGAGCACTGAGCCACACTGAGGCCCTGGAGAAAGGCCTGAGTTTACAAAAAGAAACATGTAACCCCGAGTCAACTGACTCTGCAGAAGGCCCTGAGCCCCACAATAACACTGGGAATCTCCCTGAGTTTCAATGACACACTGAGCAAGGAATTTTTCCCCACTGAGACAGGTGGAGGCCATTCTTTACCCAGGATACTGTGGAAGAATCTAAGTACCCCTAGAGAGTGTGCAGAGTTCTTTAAGCTACTGAATCAGTAGGGTAGGCCCTAGGCCTCACTAAGACCCTTGGGAAGGCCCTGACACACAGTCAACCTGGGGAAGATGCTGAGCACCACTGTGATGCTGGGAATAAAACTTAGCTCCACAGAGACCCTGGGCAAGGCCTTGGGATTTATTGAGAAAGACCAAAAGACCCTGAACCAAGTGATTCCTTTCTGAAGATTCAGAGCCTTGATCTGAGACTGGAAGAAACACTGAGCAAAACTGACACTCTGAGAACAGCACTGAGCCTCATGGAGAACATGTAAAAGATCCTGAAGACAAAGAGGACTCTGAGGATGGCACTGAAACTCCATGAGCCCCAGGAAAAGTCAATAAGCCTATTGAAACCCTGTGAAGTCCCTGAGTGTAGTGGTGCCCCCTCCTCCACCAATGAACCTTAATTAAGCTTCTCCAGGTACCTTCAACATATCTGTTCTCATTAAGAGAATATCAGAAAAAATTCTAGCAAAAAAAGCCCAAATGTGGTTAGATTTTCTGTTTCCTGTTACTCTATCTTGTAAAAACTAAGTTTGCCAAAGACTTTGTGATGTTACTTTTGCTTTTGTGGTAAAGCATATAACCTATGACTAATCTAAAAAAAAAAAAAAAATGAAATAAAAGCCCTCTATATGAACTAAAAAAAAAAAAAAAAAGATATTTTTAGGTAGACTCCCATAAAAGTGAAAATTCAAGCCCCTCCTCTGAGTGGGTATAAAGTTCAAAGAATTTCTAGACTCATGGTTCTGAGGAGAAAATTTTAGGATATAGCCAAACAGTGAACCAGCTGTAGCCAATAAGCCTACTTTCTGTTAATTCCTCAGGTGTCTAGCCTCATTTCTCCTGCAACATTTGGCAATCCACATGGGATGGTAATGGTGAAGTTGCCTCTCTTGTCTTTTAGGTGTGGATTCTCTGGGATGTTGGAGGGCAATGCTTCCCCTTAGCACACCACAGAGGAAACTCATTGGCTGAAGGAGGAACAACTCACCTGACACCTCAGAACTGCCACCCTGAAGCACAACAGAACCCATGAGGAACAGGAACCAGAAATAGAAAACTAGGAGAACCACCTGAACAAACAGGTAGATCCTGAGTCCCTCGGTGGTAGCCCATCTGACTTACCCCAAGGCCTAAGTAGTGGGGAAGAGGTTTGTTCAACATCTGAGGGTCCTGAATAACCCTCCAAAAGGAGGTGGAACCAAAAAGGATCCAGGGAGTCACCTACTTAGTCTCTGTTTGGGGTCAGCAAGCATAGGGGAACCATGACTCCCTGTTTGTTTGTGTAATTTGGGGGTTTTGAAATTTTGCTCTGACCATTGTTATGGTGAGATTGAAATAAATCACTGAGTGTATCTTAAGCAGGAAATGAAACATTTATTCACCAGCTGGCATTCCAGATTTACCAGCTGATGGGCTAAGGGTAAGACTGCAAGTTCACACATTTGAACCCCTCCAAGAAATAGTCCAAAACCACATTAATCATAAGTGGCTATTGCTATAAATCAAACTAAACAAACATCATGAGATCCTAAGCAGAAAGGGAAGTGGTTCAAAATAACTCTATTTGAGGACAACTTAGAGAATGGATACTAACATCCAGGCAATCATTCTCTGACAGGGTAGTTTATGCAAGAAAAATGGGAAAAAAATTTACATGGTATGAGAACAGAAAAAAAAAAAGTGTTTCTAAGCAGGGTGTGCTAAGCAGGATCAGGATGGCAGAGGCAGAATTTTCTCATGGGAGAAGCATTTCTTACATGACATGGAGTCTCAGGATAAAATGGAGTCTGTTTGGTCATTGCTCATATAGCTTGGCCCATAACACCATGTCTGTGTGAAAGTGTAAATGAGATGAACAAGGAAAGAATTCAGTTCTAACTAAAGTACCAAAGTGAGTGCTGAGCCCCAATTCATGGTTCCATGGAACCTCATTCTGTCTGTGGTAGAATTCCACCAACCAACATCGAGGTGGAAGCTCCAGGTTGGGGATTGATATGAACCCACAAGGCTAAGCAGACACTCAGTCCTGAGAGGAGAGAAACTGGAGATGTACCAAGTGATTATTGTCATAATTGTGTGACAACAATGCAGGGTAGAACATGGGAGGCACACAAAATAACTGAATCCCTTAATCCCCTTGGAATATCTGTTGAGAAACCTTAAGAAAGGTTTTAGGGGAGTCTATGGGGTGAAATTCACTCAGAAAAGTTGTGTTCTGTCTGTGAATGAGAATGGCCAAGCTTAGGTGTGGGCTGGCCACCAGGAGGATCTTTAATTGAAAGTGTCATTGCTAAGGTCTTTTGAATAGTGGCTGGACTCCTGGACACCCAGAATAGTTCCTTGATTGCTGGCAAGAGACAGCCCAGAAACACACCCCTTGGTTAAGAGCCTGACTAGATGGACAAACCAAGTTGAGTTTAGCTCAGATTACAGCATCCTCTAAGACCCAAAAAAAGGCAACTAAGAAAAGAAAATCTGACAAAGACAGAAAAAAAAAACAGTTTTGCCTGGTGAGCCAGAAGAGTCCCACCACCTTACATGCCACTCTACACAACATTTCCAAGACCACTGACACAATGGCAGTCCCCTCAGCCCTTAAACCCCAGAAACAGCTGATTATGGCTCTTCAAAACCAGCTACTCCTTCCCCTGTGAGGCCCTCAAGGCCAGAGGCTTCCCAAGGGCCAAAGATTCCTCCTCCACCTTGAAAGATCAAGATGGGAACCCAGCCTAAGACCAGAGAAAGAACCCAGCTGAGGGCTCTCCAGATGGCCCTGCTGAGACTTGAGGACCTGCCTATGTTGTCCAGGAAGAAATCATCCGAGGGGCTCAATGCATTTTCAAGTATCAGGTTTCTGCCTCCAATGATCTCTGAAATTGGAAAAATCATACTACCACCTAAACAGAGAAATCTCAGACCATGATTGATATGATGCAATCCAGACCCACTAACCTACCTGCTTGTTAAAGCTTGGATGTGAGGTATCCCCCAAAAGATCCCATTTTAGATAATGCAAGAAGGTTCAGAGGAGAAATAATTGGATGGTAAGAGCCTTGACTCTATTAATTATTTAAATCCCCTAACAGGGATTAACTGAGTTATAACTAAAGTGGTAGGGTCTGGCTGGAGAAGGTGGGAATTGAAGTGTGACTTTAGATATATATTTGTATCTGGCAAGTGGTCTCTCTCTCTCTCTCTCTCTCTCTCTCTCTCTCTCTCTCTCTCTCTCTCTTTCTCCTTGCTGATCAACATGTGAGCTGTTTCCCTCTACCACATTTTTCTGCCTTGACATCCTGCCTCACTGGAGCCCCAAGCAACAGAGTCACCTTCTAAGACATCGGAAACTGTGAGCCCTCAAATAAACTTTTTCTCCTTTAAAATTGTTCTGGTCAGATCCTTTAGTCACAGCAGCAAAATATCTGACTAAAACACTGGGAGAACTGCTGCCAGTTACTTCAGAAGAAGGCAAATGGGTGACCAAAGCACTTTTCAAAAGCTAGAGGAACATGCCCCAGGTGCACAAGGCAACATCCAAGCCTATGCCCAGGCCCTGTTCCCCAACACAGGGTGGGACCCCAGCAAAGATGAATACCTCCAAAAGTTAAAGAGACATCAAGAACCCCTCATAGGAGGCCTAAAAGCTGGGAAGGAGAGCCTTAAACATGAACAAGGTGTCAGAAGTTCTCCAAAAGCCTGATGAAAGCCCCAGCCAGTTGTATGGACAACTTTGTGAAGCCTCTGACTCTTCACTCCCTTTGATCCTGAGGCACCAGACAACCAGCAGGTAGTCAGCACAACCATTATAAGACAGGCCCAGAGTGACAGTCACCCAAACTACAAACACTAGAGGGTTTTGCTGGAAAGAATGCCACCAGAGTGTTTGTCGATCAAGACCAAGAGACCCAGCAGACTGGAAGATGAAGAAGATGGTTTCTCCTTGCAGCTGCCCTTACTACAAACCCAGAAGTCACCCAAAGGGGTTTCCACCAGGACAAAGCCAAAAAAATATCAAAATAGGGACCACATGCAGGGCACAAGAATGGTCTCAACCAACCTCCTCACCCGGAGATTAGACTGAGACTGAGACTAAACCATGTACCCACGGCCATCTAGAGAGCCACTGGAAAAATAAATGCCCTAAACTGAAGTAGCCAACTGAGTTCCTGCTATTCCTTACCAGGATAAGAGAGGCCAAGTTATTCAAGCATGATACCAGTCCTACAAATGTGTCCCCCATGATGCTCAATACCCAGACACCACTATGATGCCCATGAGAAAATTTTTGTGGGAATGGAAGCCATGGAAAATTATGATGAGGAATAGGAACAACTGGGCTCCATTTGGGGGAGCCCAGGAGCTTATGGTTCAACATTTATAGGGAACAAACCTCTGGACTTTATGGTGAATGCTGGGGCTCAACATTTGGTTGTGACCCAACCTGTGGGCCCACTTTCAAAGAAAGAGGCCACAGTTGTGAGGGCCCCAGGAAACAAAGCTCATCATCCTTTCCTGTTACCCCAGCATTAAAATTTAGCAGGCCATGAAGAAGTCCATGAGATACTGAACATGCCAGATTGCCCAGTTCAATTGATAGGTTGAGACCTGGTAGGAAAGCTCCAAGCCCAGATAACTGTTGATGTAAAAGACCAGTCAGTGGGATCACTGGAAAAACCTGAAGCAAATATTTTAACCCTCACAATTTCCTGGAAAGATGACTGGCACCTCTTCAGCCTAGTTGAAACATCACAACAGGAAACAGACATCTCTTTCCAACCTCAAGAAGTATAGACAGAGGCCAACCCACCTGGACTAGCCAAAAACTTTCTCCCAGTGGTGATGAAATTTGAACCTGAAGCCATACTGGTACACTGAGATGACATCATATTCCTTATAAGGCAAAACTTGGAATTCAAAAACATTTGGACACACTTTTACAATGGGCAATTTTCAGAACTCACCAATCACCATGAAATACACCTCTTTTGCCTGTCCAGAAATAGAAACTGATGATTATTGGCTAGTCCAATATTTACATGCAGAAAATCAAGCCACAGTCACCTTACATCCTGTGGTCCCCAATCCACATAATCTCCTAAGTCTGCCCTCAGCTGAGGCAGGCTGTTTCACATGTCTGGACCTTAAAGATGGCTTCTTCTGTACGCAACTTGCACCACAGAGTCAGCCACCCTTTGCCTTCCAATGAGAAGACTCCAATGGGAACAAGGGCCAATTGACCTGGACTAGGTTATCACAAGCTTCAAAAAATCACCAACCATCTTTGGGATGGTGCTGGCCTCTGACTTAAAAGCCTCTCCTGCAAAACAATGTGGATGCACATTGTTCCAATATGTAGATGATCTGTCCCTGGCTGGAGCAACCAGAGAAGACGGCATAAAAAGAACACAGCTGCTTCTCACTCTCCTATGTAAGGCTGGTTACAAAGTTTCAAAAAAGAAAGCCCAGATCTGTCAAGAAAAAGCCAAGTACCTTGGTTTCTGTCTGACTCAGGGACAGTGGCAACTGGGCTACAAGAGGAAACAGGTGACCTGCTCAATTCCAGTCCCTTCAACCTGCTGTCAAATCAGAAATCTATGGTGCCACTTAATTCTGCTGTGTATGGATCCCCAACTTTTCAGTTATGGTAAAACCCCTCTGTGGAGGCCCAAAAAGGGGAGAGTAGGATCTGCTGTTTGGGGGACCAAAAAAATAAAAGGACTCTGAGGACACTAAAGAAGCACTCACCGATACACCTGGTCTAGGACTCCCTGACCTCACAAAGCCTTTCTTCCTGTATGTCCATGAATGGTATGGAATAGCTCTAGGGGTCCTGACTCAAATGCTGGGAACATGGCACATCCAGTGGCCTATCTATCTAAACAGCTGGACTCTGTATGTAGCCCAAGGCTGGCCACCTTGCTTATGGGCCCTTTCAGTCATGGCCCTTCTGGTGTTGGAAGCTAATAAACTGGCTATAAAACAAGAATTAGGTGTCTGTGTTCTTCAATAATTTTGACACTATTAGAGTATAAAGGATAATGTTGGCTGAATAATGAAAGAATGGTAAGTTGCCATTGGGAAGAAAAGCAAACCTTTTTCTTAAGATGGATGCTGATGCTTAAGATGGTCATCCAGATGCTAAGCAAGGACCTTCCACTGGGTAAGATACTCTTTATGTAGTAAAGTTGAAATACATCTAAATAAAAAAGAGAGAGAGAGAATATAATTGATTAGAATGTCTATATAAATGAAGTATAAATATTAAAAGGTTTGTGTACAATTAAGTTGGTTATACATAAGTAACACAATCAGTTAAATCTACTCAAGGTTTTTCCCTAAAATCAAATATTGATATAGTGATATAAAACAAAGTTTAATAGATATGTTTAAATGACAAGGATTTCTTCAAATATGAATTTACTCTTAACATTGAGTCTGTTAAGTTTTACTACCTAGAACAATAAATGTTAAAAATCAGGGTTTATACTGTTATTTTAGAGTATTGAACTAAATTACAGAGCCTAGATTTTTCTTTAAAAGCTAAATTTGATTAATATTTAAACATCAATGTAATTATGGCACTGTATACTTCTTTGTATATTAAATGTGTTCACATATTTCAGGTATAGAAGTCTTTAAAGTAAAACTTTTATTTTATTTTTATATGTGTGTTTATTTATATGTGGTGCTAAGGATCGAACCCAGGGACTCCCTCACACATGCTAGACAAGCACTCTACTGCAGAGCCACAACCCCAGCCCTGAAAGTAAAAGTTTTGAAAGAACATTTTATTAAGTGGTAATTTTAGACTTATAAGGATAACAAATTTTATTCAGGATTTATTTATATCATTGAATGTTCTGTAACCAAATCTAACCTTATGCTACTTGTTACACTGGAATAAAAATGTAAATGTATTTCTAAAAGATAATGAGGGACTGATCTACTTAAAGATTAATCTTGTAAAACATAAAAACATTTTGCCACTTTTTCCACAAAAAGAAAGTTAAACCTCTCTTAGCCTTTCTTTCATTCTTATTTCAGATAATGTCATATTGGGTTAATTAACACAATCAGTTAGGCCAGATTCAACTCATTTAAAGGTATTTTCAAAAGATTGATATTTTATTTTAAAGATTGCTGTGGTATCAAACATGGGATATAATGTATAACTCAGCTAAGGTTTAAGATTATGTACAAACTAAATATCGTTTTTTACTCTTGTTAATTTCAAGAGTTTTTACTCTTGTTAATTTCAAATTTTTCATTTAAACTTTAAATGCTATATGTTAGCACCTTACAAAAGTACAACTTCAAATATAACAACCTAAAAGGCCATCATCTATAGACAGAGAGTATATAATGCTAACTTCCAATACTAATAGAGACCCTAATTAAATAAAAAGGGTAAAGATGACTGTAAAGTTATAAACATTAAAGTTAAAGCCCAGTACTCTTACTTTAAAACTGGATTGCTGGATATTTAAGATCAAAGCTTAAAGATTAAGGATAAGGGGGGTGGGAGTGGGCAAGAAAACAAATATTTAGCTCTTGCCCTCTGACTCAGCTTGAACCCAGGAAACAAGGGAACTTCTCTAAGAGCTTTGCAACTCTGGTTCACATGACCTACAATCAGGTGAATTACTGGGACCTTAGAAAAAGAAATCCCATCAGTACACATACTCCAAAAGAGGAGAATCACTGGAAAAGATAGATATCTCTGGTGATTCCGAGGGAAGCCACATGGTCAGTGAGGCCTTGACTTATCCTGCTGGATGGCATTAGCAGAGGTAAACAGCTGCTCATTAGTTCCCCAAAAGAGACCCCAAGAGAACTCAGTTGACTCTTAATGATAGATAAGAACAAGGTCACTTTGACCAGCTTGATCTTGAATACCTAACAAATACACTTAAAATGAAAACAGAGGCCATTCCAATGAAAAGATACTTTACAAAAATCAGGTGGCATTAAGTAGCTTAACTAAATGTTGTGTTTACATTCTTGATAACTCTGACCAGGTTAAAGATTTACTTTCCCAAATTTAGCTTTGTCCTCTGTCTTTTTAGGCAGTCTGACATCTCCTGGTGAGAGATTATTGATTTCTATCATCTTCATGATACTCACTGACATGTTCCAGATGATGAAACATTTATCTTGTATTAATCTCATATTAGTACTCATGTCTTTATGTTTCTTTCATAGACACACCCATGCCCTGTTGAGTCTCAGGACTAAACATGCAAGGTCACTCCAGGTGAACTGGGCTGCATGTGATAACCACAGAGAGGCAGAGAAATACCTTTTTCTTCGGGTTCTGCAATGGCTCCTGCAACCTTGGGGTCTGTGGAAAGAGAGAGAGGAGCACAGGTTGAACCCTTCCTTGGGAAGAAGCCATTCAAATGAGGCAAGGGGTAGGATTACAAGGGAACAGGTGAGTGTAGGTCAACTGCTGCCCACATGGGCAGCTGAACTTAAGGTCGCTCATGTGAATTTCCAACCAAAGAAAACACAGACACACACTTTACCTTTAATCAAGTTTCAGGATGGTTTCTCCACTCTCTGCCTCAAGCTCCCCAAATGGGAGAGCAAGAGAAAGTCACTAGTGGCTGGTGAGTGAGAATGAGCATATTCAGAAGTGGACTTTTATTGGGGGACCCACATTCTTAGAAAGTTCCATCCAAAAAAATATCAGAAATGACAGGGATACAAAGGACAGGTGAGTATAATTTGACCCAAAGGGTCATGGTGTGACAGGCCTACATCTGAAGATGCGCCCCCAAACTTCTGGGACCAGGACAATGTCGACATCACTACAATATGCAGTGCCAGACAAAGCCTCTGCCCCCTAGGACGGAAGGAGCAGATCATTCAGAGTGGCTCCCCATATTCAACCCTTTGGGTGCCATGCCTTATTATCCAAGCAAGGGAAAAAAATGGAATATGAGTCATGGCACTACTGCACCAGACTACAGTGCTCTTTCAGATCCCCATGGTGCCTCATGACTAAATGTGCCTGAATTTGGAGTAGCTACCCACAAATTCCCCCTTGATTAATATTTAAAGGCAATTGGGTACTACATGATTTAATCACCCAGATTCTCAGTCCGAGGTCATCATAATCTACTATTGAAACACAAAAAGAATTAGTAGAAAACATATCATTTCAATAATATAGTCAACTTGCAAGATCCAGGTTATTATTATTACTCTGACAAACACTCATCCGAAGATTTTTAATCTTTGCTCAATTTATTGGGAAGCATTGCATTTGGCCACAGTAACACAAATGAATTTAATTGGCATAGCATTTAAGCCTATCCACAAACCATAGAGCAGAAGGCTCATTTGCATTATTCAGAATATTGTCTTCTAGATTATTTTAACTTAGTTCAAATTCTTCCATCAGAACTTACCTGAGTATGAAAGATCTTGGAAGTAATTTAAGTCAAATCTTAAGAAAATTCACATGTTGTAAGTTTAAACCATCATCATAAAGCCTGTAATTATAGAAGAAAGGAATGATATTTAATGTAGTCACTTCAAGGATCATGAGATCAGGAGCTTGCCTAGGTCTAGTTAATTGGCATGCACCTGTTTCAAAGCCTGAACGTTAACTTCAGCATATTATAGGTCTGAAATATTAGCTGGCAATAACTAGTGATACAATAAGATAAGTTGTATTCTTACCAGCTTCAGGATATTCATCACCCTTTCTCTTAATTGTCACATTGAAGGAGTTTTTTAGGTCTGTCAATAATGTAAATATTTTGAAGGTGGAAGTCAAACATCAAAACATCCTTTTGGGTGCCAACTCACTGAGGGTTATGTTATTACAATAAACCTCCAGGTGTTATGGCATCCTTGAATAATCAGCTTTGTCAATTCTGGGAGACCAGTCCAAAATATATCCACTATTTCTAGATATCTTGTGTCACCCTGGCAAGACACTTGTACAATCTAATCACTTAGGAAAAGTGTCAATTCCTATTGTATAATGAGTAGAAGAGTAATATGTTGGTGGATATCTTATGTACATATAGAAAAAAATCTATTTTAATAATCTTTCTGACAATTGTCCAGAAAAATAAATATAGTCTTAACTTTTAAGGACCAGCATGATTGGCTGGTTTAGGTTTCTTACATGCTGACTTTTTCTCAAAAGATACTCCCAGACAGTCTGTTTACCATAAGATCAACATATAGGAATAATTGAACATCACAGTCAGTACAATTAATCTAGTTACATGGGTAGACTTTCCAGTCCACAGTTCAAGGCACATTAAAGGTGGATCTGAGAATGAGTTCATAGAAGTCTCTTCATAATTTTTACTTGCCTGATAAGCTCATGAAGCTGCATGGCTCTAAATTCTTCAGTTGGGAGATTTACCTTACTATTTCAGGCTGTTCAGTCATTTACATGATGAGAGTTTTCAACTCTCCTTTGAAATCTGATTTAATTTACTGAATCATGTTGAGTAACAGTAAAACTCTCAATATTACAATTTAAGAAAAAAATTTTAAAATGTTTGTAAGATCTAGTGTATACTTACAAATATAGATGTTTGTAAGGGGTCCTCTTTTTCCCCTTTCTTTATTTAAAAGGCTGGGTATAAATCATAATATCATTAACTTAAATTATACGGAGCCCTCTATCTCTTCTTGAGAGAAGTTTCCAAAATATCTCTATATCTCAGAATATTATCCTTTAAAAAGGTGTCTCTCAATTGTCTTTGAGAAAATATAGTTAAGCTTACTTTCCAGTGTAGGGAGTAGTATGTAAATCTTACCATTTTTTATGGATAATAGGTCCAATCAAAGAATTTATATAATACCAAAGAATTTTCAACAAAGTTTGCAACCTTTATTGCTCAATACCAATGTACCATTTTAATTTGAAGAACATCAATGTTCTCTCAAATCTCACAACTATCCAGCAAAAAAAAAAAAAAAAAAAAAGTAATTTGTAAATTTCAGCAAGGTCTTTGAAGTCATCAAATTTAGTCTCTAAGGAGAATTGTCAAATTTGGGATCTAAGTCAGCAGTTAAATATATTTAGTGTTTAATCAAGGATGTCAATTTATTTACTAAAATTAATCCTTGCCTTAAACAATGAGAATCATTAGGCAATAAAGACCACATCACATCAGCACAGTAGAATCAAGAAAATAGCCTGAATTAATCAGTATGAAAGATTTTGGAAGTAATTTATAGTCAGTCCAGTATATATAAATCTCTTTTTCAATTGTTTAACTTTCTATATCATCTGTCTACATAATAATATAAATATTTTTTCTTTTTGGAAAATACTTTTATCATTAAAATCCAGAATACAAAGACTTGTTTTACCCAAAGATGATTCATTACTACCTCTTAGGACCTCCAATGTGTGCTTCCTCTCTGTGGAAGTATCTTCTTTTCCTTTTAGTATTCTCCCTGGTTTTCCTTTGAAACAATATTTGAAAACCTTAGAATCTAACAAATTATTTTACCATGATAAGAAGAAACACCTCAAATGAAAATATAGTTAAAGCCCTTGGATATTTCTGTAGACAAAATTAATTATATTTGTTTATTACCTTATAAAGTTTGTAAAACAATTTGAGACAGATTATTGATGGTTGTATTATCTCTTGAAAGTAAATTTATAGTAAAATACATTTATCTCAAATACCTGTAATTAAAAGGCAGAGCATCAGAGAAATGCATGTATAAGTAATATATAAATTATATGTTTTTTGTTGAAGAAAAACAATTAGATAATATATATTAATTAAACAATTAGACATATATGCTAATTATTTTATGAATTAACAACTACAGGTTGTCCAAATCCCTAGAAAAATATGTATTAAGAATAAGGGCATAAATTATAAGTATATTAACTTTATGCAACCACATGGTTCTTATGATATTTGGATCCATTTTAATTTTCCTTCAATTAGTAGTGCATTGTTTTATATTCTGACATAGTAAGATCCTTCTTTATGCATTTACTTATGTCTTATAATTTTATACTCAGGAATGAGAATGAGGTCTTTGATTATCACAGGGACATTGCCAGCTTTTGTCCCTGTGACAAGCAAATGCCTCCTGATAACCTTCAAAATTAAAAGCAAAATATAAAGAAGCATATGTATGTCTTATAATAGTTACATTATCTCTGCAATTTTTCTTAATAATACAGAATAAAGAAAAAAAGGTAAGTTACCTTTGAAACTTTGAAAAAGTTAGGCTCAGTGATGCAATGTAGAAACAGTTGGAATTAAATTTTGCCTGAAAAAGATCTTTCATTAGTATTTATAGGTGGATATTGTTGAAAATGCAGTCTCTATGCAGCTCCTGGTAGCAGGGGTAAAACAGGAAGTACAGGTTAGTGGCTGGAAAGCGGGACCAGAAGTCCTGTCTGAGTGACAGTGAAAGGACCAATGGGAAGCCGGGAAAATACAGGAGGCAGAATCCGGAAACCTGCTGGGCCTTCCAGGCTTCCAGTGGTTACCATGGTGATGGAAACAGCAGGGATCAGCTGTTCCTTGTCTGGGGCAAAGGCTCCCTAAGCTTCCCTAGCCACTTGCATTCCATTTGATTTGTTTGTATTTTCTGCAGCTGGGGAGGGTCCTAGTGTGGGAGGCAGCTTGCCTTGTCTCTGCTAACTGTGCTTGCTGCAGCTGCTGTTCTCCTGTCTTTTGTATTTTCCCTTGCAGCATGTGGGACTTTAAAATGTGTGTTTTAACAGCAGATGCCAGTGTTACTATCAGATCTTAAGGCAGTCTGCATTTGGCACCTGGGTTGGGTTGTTTCAGGGTTAAAAGCACTGCTGGTGGTGGGTCTAGTTACAGACCCCATTATAGAACAGTGGCTAAAGTCTTTTGATTCTGATGTGGTAGGTCAAGAATGTAGCAAAGAGGTTCAGCATAAACTGTCTGAGTATTCACAAAGACAATAGAAAAATAAAATTCACTTCTCTACAGGTAAAGAATCCTTGTATCAAGTATTATCACAAAATCTTTCTTTTCTTTTTCTCACTCTCTAAGTGCAGACTTCTAGTGCATAAACCCCCCCAAAAAATTTACCTAATATTTCAAAATATAAAGATTCATAGAAACAATCCAAAAAAGTCCACAGAAGCGCTTTTTCCCATGGGAGAGGACTGAACTTAACAACATATCCCATTAGTTATCTTAATAATTCTTTACATTTATTTAGAATCTCTAGAATTGTAAAAACTGATTTTTTTCTCTTCCTAAAGACAAAATATTCCAAAATATTAAAAAGTATAATGCCACAGATTTTTCTTCTGTCTAATTCACTTTCTTTCTACAATTCAGCCCACAATAAGACCCAGTCATGAGCCATGGCACTACCATGCCAGACTACAGTAATCTTTCAGATCCCTGTGGTGCATCAGGACTTAAAGGTGCATGACTTTGGAGTGGCTCCCCACAATATCCTGTACAGGTGGTGGAGTTTGGGTTTTCTTTGCGTAAAGCAGTCTAGCTGTGAAATACAGCTAAGAAAAGAAGGCAGAAAAAAAAAAAAAAAAAAAAAAAACACTACACAGAAAGTAATTTTGAAAAGCAGGGGTGGGACGGCTCTATGACCTTACAAATCAAGCTTCCACACTGGGAAGAGTGAGCCCAAAATTTGCTTTATTATATATGGAGAAACTTCACAGATTTTCAATACAATATTCTTCTGCCAAATAAGGTAGGAGGTGGGCTGTCCAGGCCCAGTGGGTCATGCCTAATTCTGGAGGTACAAGAGCAGCCCCTTCAGCCAAGGTAAGACTGAAATCACTTGCATTGCATAATTCATGAAGTGGGAGAAGCCACAAAATGACTTGCAATGCCAAACCAAAATCTCCCTGGTTCAAGGCCACGTGAAGACAATAAATAGCTCAGGAGTGACTTCCCACATAAACCCCAAGTTAACTTTACAACCTGTTCTTCACATGGACCCCTTGACCAAACCTATCTCTAAAAGGGGACTTCAACTGCTTGTCCCACTGCCATGATGCCCCCTATAACCTTTTAGCAGCAAGAGTGATCCTCACCCTTTTTATTACAGCAACAAGGAGTCCCTAGAATTAGATAGGGAAATAAAATAAAAATATCAGTCAGTGTAGAGAGGTAATTGGGTCAGATCACAAAAAAAAAAAAAAAAAAAAAAAAAAATGGAGACTGGTTTGGTTCCAAAAAGTTGGAGACCACCTCTGGGGAATTAAATGTCAGTACCATCAGAGCCCTTCCTCCACCCTACCTAAGATAGCATACTCCTGTTCCAACCTGTTGTTAAGTCTCTTCAACAGGTTCAACCTGAAGCTCATAAATTCCTTAGGGAGAACAAACCCCAAGAGACCACTGACTTCCAACACCCATTCCAGACAGGAGACTATGTCAACAGCACAAAGGTGTCTGCAGAATAAATAAATAAAGAAAGAAGAAGAAGAAGGAAACAAAAGCAAAGAGCAAATAGCCCTCAGAGGCCCCAACCACCCTCTAAATATAAGAATAAAACATGTTGGTCATGTTTGTCTATTACTCAGACTGTTTTATAAAACCCTAGCTGCTAAAATAACATATTTTGTCAGTCAAATTTATGTTTGGCAATTACACCCTCTTCCTGAATTCAGAAGGTAAATCAAGGGTTTGATTATTTCTAAATAAAATTGAAATATTATGGACCAAACTACATGTGCCTTGATCAGAAAAACTCCATTCTACCTTTAGACTCCATTTCATATAAGAAAGATTTGTTCCATGAGAAACCTCTGCCTCTACCACCTCCTGCCAACCACACACTTTTTGGCAAGCCATGGTGGTTGAAAAATGTTTTTCTTATTCTTATACAATGTATTATCAAGAAATACAGTTGTAAGATGTTCTCTTTTAGTTGATATTTCTCATGGGAAGTGTAATGTACCCTGAACTGAGTCATTCTGACCCACCTACTATATAGCTATGGCTTTGAATTACTGGTAGTTTGCAGGTTTGGGCTACAAAAGAGATACCCTACTTTTTGCAAGGGGTTGAGATATGCAGAGGCAATGTGGTCAGTGGCCCTTGACCAGACAGTGAATAAATGTCCATGTCTTCCTTCAAGCCTCATCTAGTGATTTATCTAGAACATACTACAACACCAGGCTCCACTCTTCACTAAAATCAGTACCAGAGGCCATGAGCCTCGTTAGTGACCTGGGAAAGCCCTGAATTCCAGTGATACACTGGGAAGAGCTTTCAACACCAATTAGACACCAGTGAAAGCCTGAATGCCAAGAGACACTTTTTAAGGCCTTTAAAATTGTACAAAATTACGGAACGCATTTGAGTACCCCTGAAATACTATGGACAACACTGAATCAGCAAAATTTTGGAGATTGTCCTGAGAACTACTAATACACTGTGGAAAGTATGAATCCTTCTAAGAAATATGAAAAAAAAAAAAAACTTGAGTTTCATTGTTGAGCAGAAAAAAATAAAATAAAATAAAAATCAGGGAAAGGTCCACAAACTCATTTAGAGCTGGTGGAGGCCCAAAACCCCACTGAGAAGCTACTAAAGGCTTTTACTCTCACAGAAGCACTAGGGGGAAATCTGAGACCCAATCATATCTGAAATCTTAAAAAAAAAAAAAAAAAAAAAAAACCCTAGACAATACTCTGAGATCTGATAAGCCATTGAAGTGAACACTGAGCCAGACTGAGACTCTGGAGAAAGCCCTGAGCTTCCATTAAGAAACATGGAGTAGCCCTGAGTACAATTGACAGAGTGGATAGGCCCTGAGCAACACCGTGACAATGTGAATATCCCTGAGTTTCCATGATACACTAGACAAGGAACTAATACCCATTGAGACTCTAGTGAAGGCCAATACTTTCCAAGAATTCTGGGGGGGAAATCTAAGCATCACTAGATATTGTGAAGCATCCTAAAACCCTCTGAAAGATTAGGGCAGGCCCCAGGCCTCACTATAATATTGGGAAGGCTCTAACACTCAATTGAACACCAAGAATATCCTGAGCACCACTGTGATGCTGGGAATGGCACTGAGCTCCACAGAGACACTGGAAAATGTCCCTGGGATTCAGTAAAAAAAAAAAAAAAAAACCTGAAAGGCCTTAAACCCAATGTTTCCTTTGGGAAGATTCAGTGTCACTCTGATGCTGGAGGAGGCTCTAAACATCAGCTGAGACTCTGAGGAAAGCACTGAGCCTATGGAGAAACTTTATAAATTCAAGAAAAAAAGGAGACACTGTGGATGGCTCTGAAGTCCAGGGAGGTCTAGAAAAGGCAATGAGACCTGTTAAGACCCCAGGAAGGAACCTGAGCACAAGGTGATCATGGGAATGGTGCTCATCTGCACTTACACCCTGTGAAGGTCATGAGACCACAAAGACTCCTAGGAAGGCTGTGAGTACATCTGTCAACCTAAGGAAGGCCTTTAGCATTCTTAAGACTCTGATTAAATTTTAACACCACTGAGCAAACAGTGATTAACACACTGAGACATTTATTGAGGCCATCAGCCTCTTCTAAGCAGTGGGCAATAATCTGGGCACCATGAAGAACATGTGGAGGTTTCTAAACATGACTGAAATTTTGAGGAAGGCCTTGAGCCCTCCTGAGACCCTAGAATAGGTCATGAGACACACTGACAAAAAAAAGCCCCTGATCCCTTCTGATATCTTGAAAAAGGCCCTGAGAGTCACGAAGACTCGGGTAGACCCTGGTCATCAGGGTAACCTAGGAAAACTACAGCTTCACTGAGTGCTTGGCAAGACAATGACACCAATAAGAGAAGGCCCTGGGAACAACTGTGACCCTGGGAATGCCAATGAACTCCACTGAGGACCTGGGAAAGGGGCTGAGATTTACTGACACTGAAACCAGTGTGTCTTTAGGGAAATATCTAAACCAAGATGAGACTCTGGGAATAGCACTGAACAAGACTGAGACACTGCAAAATATTCTGAGCAAAAGAGAGAGCCTGGTAATGGCCATGAATCCCACTGAGGACTTGAGCAATGCTTTGAGCTCTGTGAAAATTTGGAAAACATCCTGAACCACATTGAGATTCTGAAAATATCCAAGAGATCCACTGAATGCCTGAGGAAGGGAAAAAAATGTTAAAATACTGGGAGACTTTCCCTGAACACAACTGAGAGAATAGAGACCATAAAACTCATTGAGATTCTGGGCAAGGAAAGAATCACACTCCATTGAATGAGTATGAAAGGCCATGAGTCTCGTACTGACCTGGAGATTCCAGTGATACACTGGGAAAAACACTGAAACCCATTTAGACACCAGTGAATGCCTTAATTCTAACAAACACTTTTGAAGGCCTTAAAATCACACACTTGTTAAAAGCATATGGACACCCTTGGAATACTATGGACAGCCTTCTGTCTCACTGAGATACTGGAGATGATTAAAAGAACTACTGATATACTGTGGAAGGCACAGAGGCTCAACAAGAAAACTCGTCACTCTCTCTGTTAAAGAACAGAGACACAAGGGTATCCTGGGAGAGGTCCACAAACCCACTTAGACCCTAGTGGAAGCCACAAACCCCACCGAGAAGCCATGCAGTAAAGCTTTAGGCAACCAGAAATTCTTGGGGAAAATCTGAAAACCAATCATACCTGAGAACTCAAAACAACAAAAAAACAAAACACCCCTAGAGAATTCCCTGAACCCAGTAAGTCATTGAGGAAAGCACTAAATCAGAATTAATCCCTTAAGAAAACCCTGAGCTTACACACACAGAAATATGGAGTGGCCCAAATGCCACTGACACAGTGGGCAGGGAACTGAGCACAACTGTGACAATAGAAATATCTCTCTGTTACAATAACACACTGGGCAAAGCACTATTCCCCATGGAGACCATAGTGAAAGCAATTATGTTTCCAGAATACTGGGGAAGAGACTAAGCATCAGTAGATATTGTGCACAGTTTGTAAACCTGCTGAAAGAAGAGGGTAGACCCTAGGCCTCACTATCA
The DNA here is from genome assembly GCF_048772815.1 of Callospermophilus lateralis. NCBI lineage: Eukaryota > Metazoa > Chordata > Mammalia > Rodentia > Sciuridae > Callospermophilus > Callospermophilus lateralis. Next base: position 210,586,815 of record NC_135306.1, read on the forward strand.
CACTTAGAAATGCCCTGGCACTTAATTACAATTAATCAAACTCTTGGGAAGATGCTGAGCATCAATGTGGTGCTGAAAATGGTGCTTTGGTTCACAGAAACCTTGGATAATGCTCTGTGTTTAATTGAGAACACCTGAATGGCCCTAAACCCAGTGTTTCTTTGGACAACACCCAGAATCTCATTCTGAGGCTAAAAGAAGCACTGAACATCATTGACACTCTGAGAATAACACTGAGCCTCATGGGGAACCTGTAAAAACACAGGAAAGAAAAGAAGACTCTGGGAATGATTCTGAAACTCAGTGAGCCCTGGAAAAGATGATGAGAACTATTAAGACCTTCATAAAGGCTTTGAGCACATGGTGATTTTGGAAAAGTGGCTGAGCTGCAGTGAGCCTGGGAAGGCAATGAGACACTAAGACTCTTGGGAAGGTTGTAAATACATCTGTCAACCTAAGGGTGGCCCTTAGCCTCCAAAGACTTTGAAGAAGATTTTGAACACCATTGAGACAACCATGTATAAACTTGACAACTCTGTGAATCAGGTTGAGACCTAGACTTTCTAAACACCAGGAAGTAATCTGAGCACCATGAAATCCATGTGGATCTTTCAAACAAAATTAAAATTTCAGAGAACAACTTGAGTCCTCCTGAGACTCTAGGGTATGCCCTGGGTCTCATTGGCACTGTGAAAAACCCTAAGCCCCTCTGATACCCTGAAAATGTCCTCAGTATCACTAAGATTTGGAGGAAGGCCCTTAGAATCATTGTAACCTGGGAAGACTATAGCTTCACTGAGAACCTGAAAGAAAAAAAAGGACACCCCTCAGACTCTCGAGAAGGGCCTGTGCACCACTGTGACCCTGGGGAATGCCCTGAGATTCAATAAGATTCTGGACTGGCCCTGAGCACCCCTGTGACTCTGGGAATGTCACTGAACACTGAGAACCTCAGACAGGTGCTGAGATTTTCTGAGACCCTGGCAGAAACCCTGAACCTGGTACCCTTGAGGAACTACCTAATTCCAGCTGACACCATGGGAATAGCACTGAATATGACTCAGGAGTGGCAAAAGGCCCCGAGAAACACTGAGAGCCAGGTAATGACCATGAGATCCACAGAGGCCCTAAGTAGGGCTTCTGGCTCTTTGAAAACCTGGGGAAAATCTGGAACCACACTGAGATGCTGGGAATGTCTAAGATCACACCTGAATATGCAAGGAAGGAAAAGAGAACACTAAGACTCTGGGATAACACCCTGAGGATGACTGTGAGGCTGGAGGAGACCATGAAACACACTGGTGCCCTGGGCAAGGCACTAGACTTCATTGAATCAGTATGAAATGCTGTGCGCTTCTTTAGACCTGCAAGATCTTTGATACACTGGGAAAACCCCTGCACCCAAATAAGATACCAGTGAAGACCCTGAAGAAAAGAGGCACTTTTGAAGGCCTTTGACTCACACTAATGGAAACCATCTGGACATACCTGAAATACTATGGAAAGGCCTGAGCCTCCCTGAAATGCTACAGATGGCCCTGAGCACTATGGATATTCTGTGGAAGGCACAGAGGACACTGAAGAAAATGAGAAAGCCATGAGCTTCATTGTTAATCTCAAAAAGCTCTGAGACACAAGGAGACCCTGGGAAAGGTCCACAACTACAGTTATAGTTTTGATGTGATGTGTACTCCAAAGTTTCACATGTGAGACAATGCAAGAAGGTCAGAGGAGGAATGATTGTGTCTTAAGAGCCTTAACATAACCAGTGATTTAATCCCCTGATTTGGATTAACTGTGTGGTCACTGAAGGCTGTTGGCATGGGGCTGGAGGAGTTGGGACATTTGGAACGTGGCTTTCTGGTATACATTTTGTATCTGGTGAATGGAGATGTCTTCTGCTTTCTGTTGGTCATGTGAGTTTCTTCCCTCTGACACTCTCTTTCACCATGATGTCCTGCCTCACCTCAAGCCTTGAGGTATGAAGCCAGCTTTCTGGCTTCCATTTCCAGATGGACCAAGAACTCTGAAATCATGAGCACTCAAGTGAACTTTTCCTCCCCTATGTTTTTTTTCTGGTGGGGTGATTTTAGTCACAGTAGTGAAAAAGCTGACTAAAACAGATATTGGTACCAAGAAGTGGGGTCATTTCTGTGACCAAAGGACCACATGTTCAATAAGTATTTTGAGCTTTTTGGAATTGGTGGGAGGAATTTTGAGATGTTTAGCAGTGCAAGATGGAAATGCTTTAGATTGTTATAAGCAGAGATTAATGGATGATTCTAGTGGGAGCTCAGAAGACCAGAATGGCAACAGTAGACAGTCAGTGAAGACCAGGCTAAGAGGTTAAGAAATGGAGGACTCTATTGGAATTTGGAGTAGAGGCCATTCTTGTTATGTTCTGGTTGAGAAGTTCTCTGTATTTTGCCCAGGTCCTGAGACTTTCAGTGGGGCTGATTTTAGAAGTTATTGACTTTTAAAAAAAAGATTTTAGTTGTTGATGGACACAACACTTTTATTTTTTATTTTTATTTTTATTTGGTGCTGAGGATCAAACCCAGTGCCTCACATATGCTAGGCGAGCACTCTACCACTGAGCCAAAACCCCAGCCCAGCATATGTGTTCTTATAAACAGAATATCAATGAAAATTTTTGCAAAAGACCCCACATGTGGTTAGACTTCCTACTTCCTGTTCCTGTGTCTTTTAGAAACTAAGTTTGGCAACAGACTTAGTTTCTAAAAGACAAAGTTTCTAAAAGACTTAGTTTCTAAAAGAGTTTCTAAAAGATGTGTGGTAAAACATTTAACCACTGACTAATGTAAAAAAAAAAAAAAAAGTGAGGAAAAAAGCACTCTCTATGAACTCAAAAAACTTACGTAGACTCCAGCAAAAGTGGAAATCTAAGCCACTCCTCTACTGGGTATAAAGTTCAAAGAATTTCTAGACTCATGGTTTAGAGGAGAAATTTTTAGGCAATAGCCATACTCTGAACCAGCTGTAGCTAAAAAAAAAAAAACAAAAAAACTTTCTTCTGCAAATTCCTCAGGTGTTCCGCCTCATCTACCCTGCTTCATTTGCAATTCACATTGGATGGAAATGGTGAAGTTGTGTCTTTTGTCTCTGGAGTCTGGTTTCTCTGGGATGTTGGAGGAGGACATTGCTTCTCCTTAGCACACCACAGAGGCAACTCTGACTAAGGAGGAACGACATCTCAGAGCTGCCACGCTGAAGCACAACAGAACCCATGAGGAGAAGGATCAGGAATAGGAAACGTGGAGCACCACCTGACCAAACAGGTAGGTCCCAGGTTCTTCAGTTCTTCATCTGACTTCCCCCAAGAGGCCCACGTAGGTGGAAGAGAGGCTTGTTCAACATCTGAGGGTCCTGATTAACCTCCAAAAGGAGGTGGAGCCAAAAAGGATCCAGGGAGGCACCCAATTAGTCTCTGTTTGGGGTCAGCAAGTGTAAGAAATCTGTGACTCCCTTTCTGTTTGTGTAATATGGGGGTTTTAAAATATTGCTCTGACCATTGTTAGGGAAAGATTGCATAAGCAGGAGATGGAACACTGATTCACCAGCTGGCAGTCTAGATTTACCAGCTGGTGGGCTAAGGGGAAGACTGTAAGTTTACACACTTTAACCCTCTCCAAGTGTTAGAGTACACTCTTAGAGTCCAAAACTATATTAATCATAAGTGGCTATTGCTATGATTCAAACAAACATCATGAGATCTAATATCATAAGCAGAAGGGGAAGAAGGTCAGAACAACACCATTTGAGTACCAGTAAAAGGACGGTCACTAACACCTAGGCAATCATTCTCTGACAGGGTACATAGTCCAAGAAAAATGGGAACCAAAGAATTTTACATTGCATAAGAACAGAAAAAAAAAGGTGTTTCTAAGCAGGGTGTGCTAAGCAGGATCAGGATGGCAGAGGCAGAATTTTCTCATGGGAGAAGCATTTCTTCCATGACATGGAGTCTCAGGATAAAATGGAGTCTGTTTGGTCATTGCTCATGTAGCCTGGCCCATAACACCATGTCTGTGTGAAAGTGTAAATGAGATGAACAAGGGAAGAATTCAGACCCGATCTGAGTACAAAGTGAGTGCTGAGTCCCAATTCATGGTTCCATGGAACCTCATAAAGTCTGTGGCAGAATTGCACCAACCAACATCTAGGTGGACGCTCCAGGCTGAGGGTTGATATGGACTCACAAGGGCTAAGAGGACCCTAAGTCCCTGAGAGGAGAAAGGCTGGAGATAGACCAAGTGATTCTTGTAATAATTGTGTGACACCAATGCAGGGTGGAACATGGGAGGCACACAAAACTGAATCCCTTAATCCCCTTGGAATGTCTGTTGAGAAACCTTAAGAAAGGTTTTAGGGGAGTCTATGGGGTGAAGTTCACGCAGCAAAGTTGAGTTCTCTCTGTGAATTAGAATGGCCAAGCTTAGGTGTGGGCTGGCCACCAGGAGGATCTTTAATTGAAAGTGTCATTGATGAGGTCTTTTGAATAGTGTCTGGAACCCCTGGACACCCAGAATAATTTCCTTGATTACTGGCAAGAGATAGCCTATAAACACACCCCTTGGTTGAGAGCCTGTCTAGATGGACAATTCAAATTAAGTTTAGCTCAGATTATAGCAGCCTCTAAGATCCGAAATGGGCAACTAAGCAGAACAAAGAACCAGTTTTTCCTGGTGAGCCAGAAGAGAACCCACCACCTTACATGCCACTCTACCCAGCATTTCCAAGACCATTGAGAAAATGGGCAGTCCCTTAATCCCCAGAAAAATCAGAATGTGGCCATTCAATGCCAGCTACTGCTTCCTCTGTGACACCCTTAAGGCCAGAGGCATCCCCAGGGCCAAAGATTTCTCCTCCAACTTGCAGGACCAAGATGGGAACCATCCTAAGATCAGAGCCACAACCAGCTGACACCCTTCCAGATGCCCCTGTGAGAGACTGGAGGACCTGCCTACAGTGACCAGGAGGGAATCATCTGAGGGGCCTAAAGCATGTTTAAATATCAGGCTTTCACCTCCAGTGATCTTTGAAATTGGAAAAATCATACCACTTCATACACAGAGAAATCTGAGACCATGATTGATATGAGGCAATCCATTATCCAGACCTACTATCCTCTCTGCTTGTTATGGTTTGGATGTGAGGTTTCCCCCAAAAGCTCACATGTTAGACAATGCAAGAAGGTTCAGAGGAGAAATAATTGGGGTGTAAGAGTCCTACCCCAATTAATTAATTAATACCCTAATAGGAATTAACTAAAGTGGTAGGGTGTGTCTGGAGGAGGTGGGAATTGAAATGTGGCTTTAGATATATATTTGTATCTGGGAAGTGGTCTCTCTCTCTCTCTCTCTCTCTCTCTCTCTCTCTCTCTCTCTCTCCCCCCCCCCTCCCTCTCCTTTCTGATCAACATGTGAGCTGTTTCCCTCTGCCACATTTTTACTCTATCAGTACAGAGGAGGGCAAATGGGCGACCTGAGTGCTTAAAATGGCTACAGGAACATGCCCCAGATGCACAAGGCAACATCCAAGCCTATGCCCAGGCCCTGTTCCCCAACAGAGACTCAGGGTGGGACCCCAGCAAAGATGAATACCTCCAAAAGTTAAAGAGATATCAAGAAGCCCTCATAGGAGGCCTAAAAGCTGGGAAGGAGAGCCCTAAACATGAACAAGGTGTCAGAAGTTCTCCAAAAGCCTGATGAAAGCCCCAGCCAGGTCTATGAACAACTTTGTGAAGCCTGTGACTCTTCACTCCCTTTGATTCTGAGGCACCAGACAACCAGCAGGTGGACAACAGAATCATTGTGGGACAGGCACAGAGTAACAGTCACCCAAACTACAAATACTAGAGGGTTTTTCTGGGAAGAATGCCAATGAGCTATTTGAAGTGGCGGCCACCGTGTTTGTCGATCAAGACCAAGAGACCCAGCAAGAAGCAGACGGAAAGATGAAGAAGATGGTTTCTCCTTGCAGCTTCCCTTGCTACGGACCCAGAAGTCACCCAAAGAGGTTCCCACCAGGACCAAACCAAAACAAATATCAAAATCAAGGTCAGATGCATGGCAGAAGGATGGTCTGGATCAACCTCCTCACCCTGAGTCTACTGAGACTAAACTAATGCATTCACTGCCATCTAGAGGGACACTGGAAAAATGAATGCCCCACACTGAAGAAAACCAACCGAGTTCCTGCTACTCCCTACCAGGATAAGAGAGGCCAAGTCCTTCAAGGATGATACCAGTCCTATAAATGTGTCCCCCATAACGCTCAATGCCACAGACACCCCTATGATGCCCATGAGAAAATTTTGTGGGACTGGAAGTCATGGAAAATATGATGAGGACTATGACTGACTGGGCTCCATCCCTTTGGGCCCCCAGAAGCCTGTGGTCCAAATGCTCCTAGGGGACTAACCTATGAACTTTATGATGGACACTGGAGCTCACCATTTGGTTGTGACCCAACGTTTGAGCCCACTTTCTAAGAAAGGGACCACAATTTGAGGGCCCCAGGCAATAAAGCTCATCATCCTTTTCTGTTACCACACATTTCAATTTAGCAGGCCATGAAGTAGTCCACGAGATCCGGTACATGCCAGATTGCCCAGTGCATTGATGGGTTGAGTCCTGGTAGAAAATCTCCAAGCCCAGATAATTGTTGATGCAAAAGGCCAGTCAATTATAGTCCTCATCATAATTGGGAAAACCTAAGCAAATATTTTGCCCTCACAATTCCCTGGGAAGAGGAGTGGCACCTCTTCAGCCTAGTAGAAACATCACAACAGGAACCAGACATCCCTTTCCAAGCACAAGGGGTATGGACAGAGGCCAACCCACCTGGACTAGCCCAAAATTTTTCTCAGTGGTGATGGAATTAAAACCTGAAGCCATACTGTTACACCTGAGATGACATCATATTCCTTATAAGGCAAAACTTGGAATTCAAAAACATTTGGACACACTTTTACAATATGGAATTCTCAGAACTCACCAATCACCATGAAATACACCTCTTTTGCCTGTCCAGAAACAGAAACTGATGATTATTGGCCAGTCCAACATTTACATGCAGAAAATCAAGCCACAGTCACCTTGCATCCTGTGGTCCCCAATCCACATAATCTCCTAAGTCTGCCCCCAGCTGAGGTGGGCTATTTCTCATGTCTGGACCTTAAAGATGCCTTCTTCTGCATGCAACTTGTACCACAGAGTCAGCCACCCTTTGCCTTCCAATAAGGAGACTCCAATGGGAACAAGGGCCAATTGACCTGGACTAGGTTACCACAGGCTTCAAAATCCCACCAACCATCTTTGGGATGGTGCTGGCCTCTGACTTAAAAGCCTCTCCTGCAAAACAATGTGGATGCACATTGTTCCAATATGTAGATGATCTGTCCCTGGCTGGAGCAACCAGAGAAGACGGCATAAAAAGAACACAGCTGCTTCTCACTCTCCTATGTAAGGCTGGTTACAAAGTTTCAAAAAAGAAAACCCAGATCTGTCAAGAAAAGTCAAGTACCTTGGTTTCTGTCTGACTCGGGGACAGTGGCAACTGGGCTACAAGAGGAACAGGTTACCTGCTCAATTCCAGTCCCTTCAACCTGCTGTCACATCAGAGATCTATGGTGCCACTTAAGTCTGCTGTGTATGGATCCCCAACTTTTCAGTTATGGTAAAACCCCTCTGTGGAGGCCCAAAAAGGGGAGAACAGGATCTGCTGTTTAAGGGGCCAACAAAACAAAAGGCCTTTGAGGACACTAAACAAGCACTCACCAATGCACCTGGACTAGGACTCCCTGACCTCACAAAGCCTTCTTCCTGTGTGTCCATGAATGGTATGGAATAGCTGTAGGGGTCCTGACTCAAATGCTGGGAACATGGCACATTCAGTGGCCTAACTATCTAAACAGCTGGACTCTGTATGTAGCCCAAGGCTGGCCACCTTGCTTATGGGCCCTTGCAGCCATGGCCCTTCTGGTGTTGGAAGCTAATAAACTGGCTATAAAACAAGAATTAGGTGTCTGTGTTCCTCATTAATTTTGACATTATAAGAGAACAAAGGCTAATATTGGCTGAATAATGAAAGAATGGTCAGATACCAGGGCGTGTTCTGTAAAAATCCACATAGCCATGTTGAAGTTGTCTGAACTCTAAACCCAGAAACTCTGCTGCCTATCAGAGCAGGACACCCTATTACAATTGCACTGATGTCATGGGTGAAGTGTTCTCCAGCAGAACAGACCTGACAGACAAGGGCCTAAATAACCCGGATACAGAATACTTCAGAGTTGAAAGCAGTTGGAGACAGCCCTGAGCTTATACTCAGAATCCTGTGGTGGCTCTGAGGACCAAGGACACAATGTGGAAGGTCCTGACTACCACTGTGACAATGGGAATGTCCCAGAAGTTCAATGACACACTGGCAAAGCACTAATCCCCATTGAGACATTAATGAAGGCCATTAGTTTTCCACAATACTTCAGAAGAATCTAAACCCCACCAGATATTTTGAAGAGTCCTTAAACCTGCTGAAATAGAAGGGTAGGACTAGGTCTCACTACGACTCTTGGGAAGGCCCTGACATAAAATCAAACCCTGGGGAAAATGCTGAGCACAACTGTGATGCTAGAAATGGCACTCACCTCCACAGAGACTCGGGGCAATTCACTGGAATTCAATGATAAACTCTGAAAGATCCTGAACCTATTATTTGCTTGGGAAAGATTCAGAGACTAGCTCTGAGGCTGGGAGAAGCAGTGAGCATCACTGAGATCCCAAGAATATCACTGAGACTCATAGAGAAGGTGTTAGAGACCCTTAGGGAAGGGGATTCTGAGACTAGCTCTGAAACTCAGTGAGCCCCTAGAGAAACCAATAGCACCTACTGAGAACCTTTGGGAAGGCCCAGAGCTCTTACAGACCTTGGGAATGGTGCTGTGCTTCACTAAGAATATGGAAAGGCAATGAGACGACTGAGATTTTGGGGAAGGCCATGCATACATCTGTCAACCTAAGGAAGATCCTGAGACCCCTGATACTCTGAGTAGATTTTGAACACTATTGAGTCAACAGTGAATAAACTTGACACCTCTGAGATTTTGTAGGACTTTAGCCTATTCTAAAACCTGGACAATAATCTGAGCACCATGAAGACCATGAGGACCTTTCTCAACATGATTGAAATTCTGGAGAAGTCCTTGGGTCCTCCTGAGGCTTTTGGGTAGGCCCTGACCTACTTAAGTGCTAGGGGTGGCCATGAGACTCACTCATACTGAGAAAAGACCTAAGCTACTTAGACATCCTAAAGAAAAACCTGAGCATCATGGAGGGTCAGGGGCAGGCACTATGCATGACTGTGACCGTGGCAATGTTGCTGAGCTCCAATGACTGCGTGAGAAGGCAAAGAAACCAGTAAAACATTGAAGAACCTGGTGCACACATCTATAACTCTGGAGAAGGTCCTGAGACTTAAGGGAACAAAAGGAGAAGGAAGCAAGATGCAGAGGCAAAATGGCTGCTTGTCTAAGCAGCTGTCTTTAGTTATACCATTAGGTTACAGTAGCTCACTGCACCATTAGTACATTACTGTTCGTTATATCACTAAGTCGGATATACTGGGTTATAATGGAAGATGTTCTTGTTAATAATCAGATAGGAGTTCTGGTCAAGCATGCATCAGTTATCGTGTCTGGGAGAAACTGCAGAATGTTCCAGCTGTGGGAAACAGGACACCGCTTATTCTCCCCGAGTTTGCTCACCAGAGACATTTGCGGCTTAGCACATTTCCACAGTCAGGACCTTTACACTCCTCCTTTTTTGTTTTGTGTGGCCTTTTGGATGGATAACATTTGGGGTTTTGGGGGGGGGGGGTTGTTGTTGTTGTTGTTTTGTTTTTTTAATGTTGGTGAAGGTAAAAAAAATGGTTAGGCATCAAATCGACAACAACAAACACAAAAGAATGATTCTAGTATTTGTAAACACTCATCTATGATTAGTTGTTTAAGCCAAGTAATATTGGGTAACCATGAGGTTAACCAATCTAATAAATCTAAACTTCCATAATCCTGTTGGACCTTTTAATGATGTCTTTAAGGTAATCTAACTCTTTTGAAATGGAGTTACTATTGTCACTTAAATTAGACCAACACATATTGTTAAGTTCATTACAGCCTTTATGATGTACTAATGATAAATAATCAATTTCAGCCCAATTAGCATATTGATTTCCATAGAGTTATGATTCATATTTTTCACCCTATCATAGGCCAATTTCATACTTTGTTTGTAAGCTGTGAGAGTTAATCAATGAGTACAAAATTATGCAAAAGCATAAGACATATATGAAGGGGCATATATTTTAAAAACAAATACATTTTTAAATGAGTAGGTTTGTCCATAGTGGCCAAGCAGAGTAATAAATGAGAAATGCAAGAAGGTACCTTTTTACACCTATGGGCACTGGCTCAAATGAACCCAGAATGAGTCTTAATGGAAACATGAAGAAAGGAATAAGGATGGAAGGGAGGGAAATGGAGTGTAGGCCCCATGGATTTACTGATTCCCACATGGGGTCCCAGAAGGGCATTCAGTGAGAACAGTTACTGACAATGGCACAGCCTGTTGGGAAAACATGGAAATCCTCTTCATTAGTGAGAAAGGGTTTTTATGAAAATATCCATGAGATTCTTCAGCATCTGAAAATAAAGAATAAAAGGATCTCACAACTACATCTTGTGTGTTACCTTCCATCAGAGGTCCAGGAATTTATCAATTTAATAAAAATAGACACTACCCACTTTGCTTACCTCCATCTGTATACAACATCAACCCAGCTACAAATCAAATGGTAGAGATCGAGAAGAGGGGGAGTGTGTAACCTGACATAACAGAGACTCACCCATCATAAGACATGTGAAAAGCAATTAGTGCTAAAAAAAAAAGAAAAAAAAAAAAAAAAAAAAAAAAATCTGTCAATACAACTTGATAGTAGGAGAAAAATTATAAGTATTGGAGATGTAGAATTTTTCCATAAGTGAGATATAAAACATGAATGTCCATGCCTGCTAAAGATAAAATTTTAGTGCAACCATCAGCAGTTAATCATGCATATGTATCAGCAAAGGCAGAACATTCCAGTCTGAATAATGAGGAGAGTGTAACCATTCTGATATACACAATCCTTGATTATGAATAGCAATTACTGATATAAAGGCAAAAGTTTTCCTACAAAAATTAACAATGATAATGGCACATTAAGGAGATCGACTCACCATTACTATCAACCATTTTTTTTGTTAATTTTGTAGAGCTTGAAGAAGGCAGTGTAGTGTTGTTTCTTTAATAACTAGAAAAAGTGAGAGCATACCAATATTTAATGAAATATAAAAACATGCCCAATTTAAATGTTCTAGAAATTTCTGTAAATGAACCAAGGAAAATTTAGCAAAAAGGGTCAAATTTGAGTGAGGAACTTAATATTTTTGAAGTAATGTATGTCTCAAGTATCTGAGAAGAAGTTAATGTTGAATTTTTCCTGTAACAACATGGAGTCCTGATCATAATAACACTTCCTGTAATGTTTGTAGAATTGCATCTGTGATGTTTCATTCTATAAGCCATATACCATCCATATAATGATAAAGAAGTGGGAATGAGAAAATTTCTGACCAAAAAAGAGCAAGGCTTTATTAACAAAATATTGACATAATGTTGGGATATTTAGCATTTCTTGTAGGAGAACTTTCCAATGCAATCTATTAGTAGGCTTATGATGGTTAAAAATGGGGATAGTGAAAGCAAATGCTTTTTCTGATCATCAGGAAATAGAGGAATAATTTAAAACATTCTTTTAAGTCAATGACATATAAAGAAAAATCCTGAGAAATTAAGTTTGTATTTGGTGATCTGCATTGAAGCAGACCCATGGGTTTATACATTTATTAATTTCTCTTAAATCTTGTAATAATCTCCATTTTTCTGATTTTAGTTTTATAACAAAAAATGGGCATATTCCAAGGGTTAGTGGAAGGTTCAATATGTCCCAATTGTAGCTGTTCTTGAATAAGGGCCTCTGCAGCTCCACATTTTCCTTTGACAATGGCCATTACTCAATCCACACAGGGGTGGGCAATTTCCACTGTACCGACAAGGCAGTCAGATCTGCAGAGACCCCTATGGAAAAGGTGATTCTGCAGACATCTGGAGTTTATGTAGCATGTCTCTGCCCCATGTAGGAAAAGGTATTGCCATCACATATGGCTGCACATGAGTGATGATTTGTGTTGGATTGGAAGGGGCAGAGCATTGTGACCACAGGGAGCTCTTAGACACCCATTCATTATTGCCTCCTATGTCCCAAACCAGAGTTGCCCTTTGAAGGGGCCAGGTATGAGGCCATACCAAAAAAGGTATGACAGTGACATTAGCACCTGTGTCCAATAATCCCATAATTGGTTTTTCATGTAAGTAAAAAGTCAATTTAGGTCTACTTTCAGTGACCAGTAAACATGCTCCCATGACAGTAGACCAAACCTTGCATTTCCTCTTTTGTTTAAAGGCTGTTGAGCTGTAACCTAGGGAATCACAATTAATTGAACAATAGAGGATCCTTTGGGGAGGCTTAAGAGCATATGGTATCACATTAGGACATATATTATACTGGTATAAACAGAATCAATTACCTCTGGGATAACAAATTTTCCTCTTTAATACTATGAGAATGGGGGAGGGGGGGAATCCAAAAGCATTTTTGGGTAAAGTCTTCTGAATTTTTTAAATTGCTTTTATTTTTTAAATACATGACAGTGGAATGCACCACAATTCTTATTACACATATAGAACACAATTTTTCATCTCTGTTTGTATATAATGTCTGTTCACACCAATTTATGTCTTCATACATGTTCTTTGGATAATGCTGTCCATCACTTTCCACCATCATTGCCAACCCCCTGCCTCCTCCCTGCCCCTCCCACCCCTCTGCCCTATCTAGAGTTTGTCTATTCCTCCCGAGTTCCCTCTCCCTACCCCACCATGAGTCAGTCACCTTATATCAGAGAAAACATTTGCCATTTGATTTTTTGGGATTGGCTAAGTTCACTTAGCATTATCTTCTCCAACTACATCCATTTACCTGCAAATGCCATGATTTTATTCTCTTCTATTGCTGAGTGATATTCCATTGTGTATACATGCCACACTTTTTAAATTCTTTCATCTACTGAAGTCTCCTGAATTTGAGTGGCAATTTTATACACCTCCCCAGGAAGCCACACCAGGCTTCTTCAGTAGTAATTAAATCTATGCCAGTGCTCCCTCTAGGGGCATGAAAGGATTTCTGGAAGGATGCTGTGTTTGAACTGGCAGAGAAGGCTGTGTCTGGACTAGGGACATTTGTGTCATGGGATCTTGAGGGGACTGGAAAACTGGACTCCCCTCCTTTTTCCACTTTCCAAAACAGTACATAAAAATTCTTATTTGTTTATTTTTTAATTTATGTATTTATTTTAATTAGGTAAATATGAAAGCAGAATGCATTTTGATTCACTGTACACAATTGCAGCACAACTTTACATTTCTCTGGTTGTACACGACATAGCCTTGCACCGTATGTGCAGTCATACATGTACCTAGGGTAATGATGTCCATCTCATTCCCCCAGCAGCTCTTTTTTAAAAAATTTTAAACTGTTTTAATTAGTTATACATGAATGTATAACTAATAGAATGTACTTATGTAGCAAAAGGAAATTGCTTATGCTCTGGCTGGCCAGTGGGATTTACCCCAATAGGACAAACAGCTAAGGTGTGAGTTTCTCTCTCCTCCTTCACTTGCCATAAAAAATTTAGCCAAACAAGATCTAACCAGTGGTGGTGGTGGAAGAGAAGGAGGTGGTGAAGGCAGAGGGAACACCTCCATAAAGAATGTCTGGATCACAAGTGGCAGCTGGGTGGTAGCAGACAGAGGGGGAGGTGTTCGCTGGGAGACAAATAGCATTGGACAAGGATGACAAGCATGTAATGGGAGCTCCCAACTTCTCATGAGCTTCTTACCTTCATCTTCCCAATCTTCTCCACTTAAATAACCACTTTCTGGGTACCAAGTGCAACGAGAACTTACTTCTGCCAGCAAAGCAGCAAGGTCAGCATTACATATGGCATGACCAGCCTTGTAAAATAAATAGGAGAGCTCAGCCCAATGACATCGTTGAGGGTCAGATAGGTAATTTCCCATAGCTTACCAATGGGGATCAGTACCAGCTGATGAAAGACATGCATCAGCCTGCTCCAGGTGATAAGCTACTCCCTTCCCCATTAACACATCCAGAAGGGTTCCTGTTTCAGATGTTCAGACACCACATGGGCACCAGCTGTAAGAAAACAAATGAAAATGAAAGCAAGATGCAGATTCAAAATGGCTGCATGTCTAAGCAGCTGTCTTTATTTATACCATTAGGTTACAGTAGCTCACTGCACCATTAGTACATTATTGTTCATTATATCACTAAGTTGGATGCACTGGGTTATAATGTAAGATGTTCTCGTTAATGATCAGATAGGAGTTCTGGCCAAGCATGCATTAGTTATCTTAATAGTTTCTGGAAGAAACTGCAGAACGTTCCAGCTGTGAGAAATAAGACACCTAGTATTCTCTGGGAGTTTGTTCACCAGGCAAATTTTCTGTCTTTACATTTCCACAGTCAGAACCCTTACATGAGACTCAGCAAGAGTCTTCAGAGGCACCAGGTCCCTAGGAAATGGCCTGAGTCTCAGTAAGATGCTGGGGAGGCCCCAAGAAACACTGTGACCCTGGGAATGACACTAAACTCAACTGAGAACCTGGGAAAAGTGCTGAGGGTTACTGAGACCCTGGCATAACCCTGAATCCAGTGTGTCCTTGGGGAACTATCTGAGCTCCACTGAGACCCTGGCAATAGCACTGGACATGACTGAGACACTGCAAACGGCCCTGAGAGAAAGAGAAATCTTGGTAAAGGCCATTTTCATGCCCATCCAGAGTGGAAGACTGAACTAAGGTCCTTTGTGTGAATTTGGGGTGATGTAAAATAAAACACAGACACAAGCTTCAGTATGGCTTTCCCCAGCTCTCAGCCTCAAGCTCCCCGAAAGGGAGAGCAAGAGAAAATTACCAGAGGCTGCAGAGAGAGGGGGAAGCAGGTTGGGAAGTGGACTTTTATTTGGGGGATGCTGTTTTCAGAATTCTATCCAAAAAAGGGCAGAAGGGGTAGGACTGCCAGGGAGCAGGTGAGTGTGCCTCCACCTTAGCGGGTGTAGCTATAACTGAAGCCATGCCTTGCTCTCTGAGGAGGGACAACACCCAAGTCACTGTGAAATGTAGTCACTGGTCAGAGCCCCCTGCCTCAGGACTGGACGGTGTGTCCATTCAGAGGGACTTCCCACAGGCCATGAGTCCCACTGAGGCCCTGGGCAAAACCAGCAGCTTCTTGAAAACCTGGAATATCCTGAACCACACTGAGATGCTAGGGATGTCCAAGAATTCCACTGAATGCCCAGGAAAAGGAAGGAAAACACTAAACTCATGGGAATCATATTTTTGAGACCAGAGAAGACCCTGAAGCTTATTGAGTCCCTTGGCAAGGCCCCACAATCCATGAAATCAGTACAAGAGACTGAGCCTCATTAGGGGCCTGGAGAATCCCTGAAGCCCAATGGTACACTGAAAAAAGAACAGAACACAACTTAGAAACCCTGGAAGCCCTGAAACCCAAGAGACACTCTTGAAGACCTTCTCATGAAAATGATGTGAACACACCTGAATTATGGTGGACCACCCTGAGCCTCAGTGAAATCCTGGGAAAGGTCCTGAGACCTGCTGATATCTTGGGGAAAGTACTAAGGCCCACAAAGAAAATACAGAAAAGCCATGAAACAATCTATTGATTTGGAAAGCCGTGGAACACAACATAAACTGTGAAAAATCTACAGTTTAACATAGACACTGGTGGAGGCCCTAAAACCCATGAGGAGATAACGAAGACCTTCAGCCCAGCAGAAGCTCTCTGGGGGAATCTGAGACACAATCATACCTAAGAACCCCCCACCCTAAACCCACCGCCCAAAAAAAAGACGCTAGAGGATACCCTGAGCCACTCTTCACCAATAGGGAAAGCACTGGAGCAGACTAGGACCCTGGAGAAAGCCCTGAGTTTACCCTCAGAAACTTGGGCTGGCCCTGAGGGCTGCTGACACAGAAGGGAAGACCCAGAGCTCCACTGTGACAATGGGAATGTCCCTGAGTTTCGACGACACACTGAGCAAGGTACTATTCCCCTTTGAGACACTAGAGAAGGCCATTATTTTCTCAGAATACTGTGGGAGAATCTAAGCACCACTGGATACTTTGCAAAGTCCTTAAACCACTGAAATAATAGGCTAAGCCCTAGGCCTATTCAAGTCTCTTGGGAAGACCCTGACACAAAATCACACTCTGGGGACGATGCTGAGGAACACAGTCATGTGGGGGGAGGGCACTGAGCTCCACAGACCCTGGGCAAGGCCTGGGATTCAGTGAGAAACCCTGAAAGGCCCTGAAACCACTATTTTGTTGGGAGCAGCTCAGAGGCTAGCTCTGAGTCTAGGAGAAGAAGAGAGCATTACTGAGACTCTAAGAATAGCACTGAGCCTCATTGGAGAAGCTGGAAATGAGCCTGAAGACAAGAAGACTCTGAGGATGGAACAGAAACTCAGTGAGCCTCTAGAAAAAAGTAAAAAGACCTGTTGAGAGCCTCAGGAAAGTCCAAGTACTTGCTGACCTTGGGAATGGAGCTGAGATGCACAGAGATCCTGAGAATAAAATGAGACCACTAAGACTCTTGAGAATGTTGTGCAAACATTTGTCAACCTAAGGAAGGTCCTTGGATTTCTGAAGACTCTGAAGAAGATTTTGAATATCATTGAGACAATTGTGAATGAACTTAACCACTCTGACACCGTTACTGAGGACCTTGGTCTCTTAAATACTGTGGAATATGTTAATGACCACAAACACCATGTGGAACTTTCTAAACAAGACTGAAATTCTGGGGAAAGCCTCTAGCCCTCCTGAGACTCTAAGGTAGGACTGAGCCCCACTGACAATAGGAAAAACCCCTGAAACCCTCTAATGCCCTGAAGAAGGACTTCAGGATCACTAAGACTCTGGGGAAAGCCCTGATCACCAGTAGAACCTGAAAGAATATGATTTTAGTGAGTGCCAGGAAGGCTGGGAAGCCACTAAGATACTGGAGAAGGCCTTGGCACCATTGTGGCCCTGTGGGATGCCCTAAGACTCAGTAACTATTAAATATAGAAAAAGAAATACCCACAAAGAAAATAAAATAGGAAAAGAAATAGGAAAGAAATCCATACACTGATGACTTTCTTCTGTCCCATGATAAATCCTTCCCAGACACTGATTACAGGAAGAGAGAGAGTCGCAGCAAACCTAGAAGTGATAGTCTCTAGGAAACAATGATTTCCTTTAATACAACTCCTCTCCCAGTACTGGCTACCAACACTCCAGCACAAGGATTCAATCCCTAGTGCCCACACTGACATGCTTACTAAATCACCCACGACCTATAGAAGCCCATTTCCCTCCTGTGTAGCTCATGTTCCACCAGTAAAGTGGGTGCATTTTCATTGGTGAAGTCCTGTTCCTGAATAAGGGATAAAATGATCTGGGAAGATTGCCTCCAGCATAGTCTCTTTGTTCTAACAATAAGGGTCTGGGTTGGCCCTGAGCAGCACTGTGACCCTGGGTATGACAATGATCTCCGATGACAACATGGGGAAGGTGCTAAGATATTTCTGAGACCATGGCAGGAACCCTGAATCGAGTGTGTCCTTGGGGAGCTATCTACTCCAAGCTGACCCTCTGGGAATAGCACTGAACATGACTGAGACACTGGAAAAGGCCCTGAGATAAATGGAGAGCCTGACCATGGCCATGAGTTCCACAGAGGCCCTTGGCAAGGCCTTTGGCTCTTTGAAAACCTGGGGAATATGCTGAACCTCACTGAGGAGCTGGGGATGTCCAAGAGCTCAACTGAACGCAGGAGGAAGGGAAGGAAAACACGGAGACACTGGGGGATGACCCTGAGCACAACTGTGAGACAGGAGGAGACCATGAAGCTCAGTGAGACCCTGGGCAAGGACCCACAATCCACTGAATCCGTACCACAGTTCCTGAGCCTCCTTAGTGACCTACAAACCCCTGAAATCCAGCTACACACTGAGAAAGTCCTGAACACCAGTTAGACACCAGGGAGGTCCCTGGATGCCAACAGGCACTTTTGAAGACCTTTGAATCACACAAACTCCTGGAAAGCATCTGAACTCCAATGAAATACTATGGGCAGCCCTCAGCCACACTGAAACCCTGGAGCTGGTCCTGAGAACTACAGATACACCCTGGAAGCACTGAGGCCCACGGAAGCCCATGGGAAAGCCTTGAGGTCATTGTTGAGCTGGAAAAGCACCGAGACACAAGGATATTCAGGGAAGGGTCCACGAGCCTGCTTAGACCCTGGTGGAAGACCCAAAACACACTGAGAAGCTTTTGAAGGCCTTCGGTCTCACCAAAGTTCTACAGAGAAATCTGAGGCCCAATCAAACCTGAGATCACAAAAAATAACCTAGAGAATTCCCTGAGACTCTCTGAGCCTTTGGGGAGAGCTCTGAGCCAGACTGCAACCCTGGAGGAAGCCCTGAGCTTACACTCAGAAACATGGGTTGGCCTTGACTGCTGCTGACAGAGGAAGAGTCCCTGAGCACCATTATGACAATGGGAGTAACCCCGAGTTTCAATGACAACTGTGCAAGGCACTATTTATTCTCCTTTGAGAATCTAGTGAAGGCCATTGTTTTCCCAGAATACTGCAGGAGAATCTCAGCACCACATGTAGAGAGCAGAGTTCTTAAACCCACTGAAATAGAAAAGTAGGCCCTAGGACTAACTAGAACTCTTGGGAAGTACCTGACACAACAATCCAACTCTTGGGAAGTTGCTGAGCATTGATGACCTGGAAAATCCCTGAGACCCAGCGAGGTACTGGGAATGGCCTTGAGCCCAATTTAGATCCCAGGAAAGGTCCTGAAGCCCACTTAGACTCTAGTAAAAGGCCTTCAGTGTCACGAAAACACTATGAGAAAGTCTATGCCCCGTTAGGGTTCCATGAGAGCTCCTAGTCTGACTGAAGATATTGGGAAGGCCCTTGAGCCCCACTGATACTCAGAAAAAAATCCTCATTACCAGTGAGACCCTAGGGAATGCCATGAGCCTCCATAAGACTTATGAAAAGTCCAGAGCCAGCAGAGATCCTGGGGAATGCACTGAGCACCAGTAGATTCTAGTGAAGGCGTTAGCCCTCTGGACACCCTGAGGAAGTTCTGACCCTTGCTAGATTTTGTAGAGAGCCCCAAGCTTACTGAAATTCTGGAGAAGGCCTTGAGACCCACTCATATCCTAGGAAGGCCTTGAACTGACTGAAAACCTTGGCTAAGAGCCCCACTGATGACCTAGAAAATCCCTGAGACCCAGTGAGACACTGGGAAGTACTAATTGAAACTCAGCGAAGGCCATGAACACAACAGGCCCTCTAGTGAGTGCCTTTAGCTTTGGGGATAAGAATTCCAGCCCCACTGACATCCTGTGGACAACCTGGGCCTCACAGAAATTGTGCAAAATGTCCCCAGCCACAATGCTACTCTTGGGGGAGGTCCTGTATTCAACGACAGTCCAGGAAATGTCCTGCGCCCCTGTGAGAACTTGGGGAAGGCCCTGAGCCCCACGGAGACAGAGGTTAGAAACATGAGCCCCACTTAAAACCGCTGGACACCATGGTCTCCACTGAAAACCTGAAAGACCTAATGAGCTTCAGTGGAACCACAAGAAAGGCTACAAACTTCCTGAAATGTCGAGAAAGCCCTGAGCCCCAGAGACCACAGGCAAAGCCCACAGACTCACTGAGACCAATGAAGGTCCCGAAGCCACCGAGAGACTAGGCAAGCACCTGAGACCCACTGAGACCCTGGACAAGGAACTGAGCCACTCTGACACCCTGGAGTAGACTCAGAACCACCTCTGATGCCCTGCTGAAGGCACTGAGCCACTGCGACCTGGGAACGGTGCCAGGCTCCGCTGAGAACCTGGGCAAGGCCTGTGATTCACTGATACACTGGATAAGTCCTTAAACCCAGTGAGTGTCTGGCAAAGTTTCTGAGCCTCCCTGAGCATCACCGAAAAACTGTAAAATTTCCTGAGAAAATCTGAGACCACGGGGATTGGCTTGAGTCCCACTGAGACCATGGGATTCACTGAGACCCTGGCAATGTCCTGAACCCAGTGGTTCCTTGGGGAATATTCTGGAGTCCACTGAGAAACTGGGACTAGCCCTGAGCCTCACTGAGACACTGGGCAAGGCCCTGATCTCCTTTGACAGGCTGGACAAGGCCATCTGACACACTGAGAACCCGGGGAAGTGGTTCAGCCTGAGGGAGATTCTGGGGAAGGCCCTGGATCCCGTAGACACTATTTCAGAACGTGAGCCTCACTGAAACTATGGAAAATACGCCGAGCTTCACTGAGACCACGGGGAAGGCCATAAAACGTCCTGAGCCCCAGTGAGACTCTGGGCCAGGCCCTTAGACCCAACGGTGCATTAGGCAAGGCCGTAAGACCAACTGAGATGCTGGGCAAGGAAATGAGCCACACTGAGACCCTGGGGGAGACAGAGAATCACCATGGACACCCTGAGGAAGGCCCTGACACCCCGTCATATACTGGGGAAGGCCTTAGCCCCCACTGTGACCTGAAAATGGTGCTTGTCTCCAAAGCCTACCTGGCCAAGGTCCTGGGAGTCACTGAGACACTGAAAAAGGACCTGGACCCGGTTCCGAGCCTGAGATTCTAGGAAGAGCACTGAGCCACGTTGAAACACTGAAAAATATCCTGAGGTGAACCAAGACTCTGTAGGTGGCTGCAAGTCTCACCGAGACCCTGGGCCAATTACCGAGACACTTTGAGGACCTAGGGAATGTTCTGAACCCAGTAAGGACTGAGAATTACCATGAGCCTCACTGAGGTCCTATGGAAGACTGAGTCTACTACAAAAACACTGGGGAAGATCTAACCCCTGCTAAGATTTTGTAGAAAGCCCTAATGCCTGCTGAAATTCTGGAGAAGGCCTTGAGCCAGTTCATACCTTAGGAAGGCACAGAGCCCCACTGATGGGCTAGAAAAGCCCTGAGACTCAATGGGACAATGGGAAAGTCCTGAAACCCATTGAGAACCCAGTGAAGGCCATGAACACCACGGACGTTCTAATGGAGATTTTTAGCCTCATAAAAACACTGCAAAAGAATTGAAGCCCCACTAACCTCCTGTGGACAATCCTGAGCCTCACAGAAATTCTGCAAATGGTGCCTAGCCCGAGTGATGCTCTTGGGGGAAGTCCTGTATTCAATGACAGCCCAGGGAATGGCTTCAGGCCCTGTGAGTTCTTCAAGGAGGCCCTGAGCCCCACAGAGACAGAGGTTAGGAATATAGCCCCACTGACCACTTCTGGACGCCCTGAACCTCACTGGAAATTAAGGAAAGTTCATGAGCTCTGACAAGATCATGGAAATGGCTGGGGCAGTGGGGAAGGCCCTGAGCACAGTGAGACTCTGAGCAAGACCCTGTGACCCAACAAACATCTAGGCGGGCCCCGAGCACTGCTGAAATGCTGGGGAGGCACTTCAGTAGTGCTCAGGGAAGGCCTGCTGAGACACTGGGCAAGGCCCTGAGTCCCACTGGGAACCTGAGCAAGGAAATGAGCAACACAGAGACCGACTGTTGCTTATCACCTGCAGGTGGCCCTGAGCTCCATGATAGATGGGAAAGCCCTGAGACTCACAAAGGTTCTAGGTCCCTAAGCATCACTGAGACCCCGGGGAAGGCCCTGAGCAACACTGATACCCTGGGGAAGGCCCTGGGACCAACTGTGAACTGGAAATTGTTCTAGGCTACACTAAAAACCTGGGCAAGGTTCTGGGACTCACTGAAACACCAGTGAACTCCCTTACAGATGCAGGTTTGGGGCTGAGATTCTGTGAGCAGCACTGAGCCACATTGAAACACTGGGAAATTCCATGCAAATATCAGA
The DNA here is from genome assembly GCF_048772815.1 of Callospermophilus lateralis. Lineage (NCBI taxonomy): Eukaryota > Metazoa > Chordata > Mammalia > Rodentia > Sciuridae > Callospermophilus > Callospermophilus lateralis. The sequence continues at coordinate 210,609,009 of NC_135306.1, forward strand.
CCCCGAGGATGGCCATGACACCCTGGGCCAGGCTCTGTGGCCCACTGAGTACCTATGAAATGTCCTGAAACCCCTGAGACACAGAATGACCATGAAATCCTGGTTGCCTGGGAAGGCTCAGTCTACTACACTTCTAGAGCGGGCCCTGAGCACCACTGTCACCATGGGGGAGATCATAAACACACTGAAACACTTGGAAGGACCACGAGGGCCAGAGCATGGTGGTACATACCTGTGATTCCTGTGGCTCGGGAGGCTGAGATAGGAGAATCACAAGATCAAAGCCAGCCTCAGTGAGGCCCTGACTCTAAATAAAATACCAAAAAAAAAAAGGCTTAGGGTGTGTTTCAGTAGTTAAGTGCCCCTGGGTTCAATCCCCGGTACCAAAAAGGAAGGAAGGAAGGAAGGGAAGGAGGAAGGGAGGGAGAGAATAAAAGACCATAAGGCCCACTGCTGTCCAGAAAAAGCTCTGACACACGAGTCTGAGATCCTGGATAAGGCCCTGAGTCCCGGTGAGATTCTGGGGAAGTCTTGCATCCCACAGAGATACTTCTTGAAAATATGAGCCCCACTAAGAACTTCTGGACACCTTCAGCCTCATGAAACTAAGGGGAATATCATGAGCTCCACTGAGACCATGGGGAAACTATGAAAATTCCAGAGATACGGGGAGAAAAACTGAGCATCACTGAACACCTGGGCAAGCTCTAGGACCTACCCAACCCCTGGAGGGCCCTGAGCCACACTGAAATTTTGGAGAAGTAACTGAGCCCCAGTGAGAACCTGGGCAAAACTCTGAGAAACTGTGATATACTGCGAGAGACACTGAATCCTTACCAATAGCCTGGAGGAGGCCATGAGCCCCACTGTGAGCCTGGGGAAGGCCACGAGCCCCACTGTGAGCCTGGGGAAGGCCACGAGCCCCACTGTGAGCCTGGGGAAGGCCACGAGCCCCACTGTGAGCCTGGGGAAGGCCACGAGCCCCACTGTGAGCGTGGGGAAGGCCACGAGCCCCACTGTGAGCCTGGGGAAGGCCACGAGCCCCACTGTGAGCCTGGGGAAGGCCACGAGCCCCACTGTGAGCCTGGGGAAGGCCACGAGCCCCACTGTGAGCCTGGGGAAGGCCACGAGCCCCACTGTGAGCCTGGGGAAGGCCACGAGCCCCACTGTGAGCCTGGAGAAGGCCACGAGCCCCACTGTGAGCCTGGGAAGGCCATGAGCCCCACTGTGAGCCTGGGGAAGGCTATGAGCCCCACTGTGAGCCTGGGGAAGGCCATGAGCCCCACTGTGAGCCTGGAGAAGGCCATGAGCCCCACTGTGAGCCTGGGGAAGGCCATGAGCCCCACTGTGAGCCTGGGGAAGGCCATGAGCCCCACTGTGAGCCTGGAGAAGGCCATGAGCCCCACTGTGAGCCTGGAGAAGGCCATGAGCCCCACTGTGAGCCTGGGAAGGCCATGAGCCCCACTGTGAGCCTGGGGAAGGTCATGAGCCCCACTGTGAGCCTGGGGAAGGTCATGAGCCCCACTGTGAGCCTGGGAAGGCCATGAGCCCCACTGTGAGCCTGGGGAAGGTCATGAGCCCCACTGTGAGCCTGGGGAAGGCTATGAGCCCCACTGTGAGCCTGGGGAAGGCCATGAGGCCCACTGTGAGCCTGGGAAGGCCATGAGCCCCACTGTGAGCCTGGGGAAGGTCATGAGCCCCACTGTGAGCCTGGGGAAGGTCATGAGCCCCACTGTGAGCCTGGGAAGGCCATGAGGCCCACTGTGAGCCTGGGGAAGGTCATGAGCCCCACTGTGAGCCTGGGGAAGGTCATGAGCCCCACTGTGAGCCTGGGGAAGGCTATGAGCCCCACTGTGAGCCTGGGGAAGGCCATGAGGCCCACTGTGAGCCTGGGGAAGGCCATGAGGCCCACTGTGAGCCTGGGGAAGGCCATGAGCCCCACTGTGAGCCTGGGGAAGGCCATGAGCCCCACTGTGAGCCTGGGGAAGGCCATGAGCCCCACTGTGAGCCTGGGGAAGGCCATGAGCCCCACTGTGAGCCTGGGAAGGCCATGAGGCCCACTGTGAGCCTGGGGAAGGCCATGAGCCCCACTGTGAGCCTGGGAAGGCCATGAGGCCCACTGTGAGCCTGGAGAAGGCCATGAGCCCCACTGTGAGCCTGGGAAGGCCATGAGGCCCACTGTGAGCCTGGGGAAGGTCATGAGCTCCACTGTGAGCCTGGGAAGGCCATGAGGCCCACTGTGAGCTTGGGGAAGGCCATGAGGCCCACTGTGAGCCTGGGAAGGCCATGAGGCCCACTGTGAGCCTGGGGAAGGCCATGAGCCCCACTGTGAGCCTGGGAAGGCCATGAGGCCCACTGTGAGCCTGGAGAAGGCCATGAGCCCCACTGTGAGCCTGGGAAGGCCATGAGGCCCACTGTGAGCCTGGGGAAGGTCATGAGCTCCACTGTGAGCCTGGGAAGGCCATGAGCCCCACTGTGAGCCTGGGGAAGACCATGAGCCCCACTGTGAGCCTGGGGAAGGCCATGAGCCCCACTGTGAGCCTGGGAAGGCCATGAGGCCCACTGTGAGCCTGGAGAAGGCCATGAGCCCCACTGTGAGCCTGGGAAGGCCATGAGGCCCACTGTGAGCTTGGGGAAGGCCATGAGCCCCACTGTGAGCCTGGGAAGGCCATGAGGCCCACTGTGAGCCTGGAGAAGGCCATGAGCCCCACTGTGAGCCTGGAGAAGGCCATGAGCCCCACTGTGAGCCTGGGAAGGCCATGAGGCCCACTGTGAGCTTGGGGAAGGCCATGAGCCCCACTGTGAGCCTGGGAAGGCCATGAGCCCCACTGTGAGCCTGGGGAAGGCCATGAGGCCCACTGTGAGCCTGGGAAGGCCATGAGCCCCACTGTGAGCCTGGGGAAGGTCATGAGCCCCACTGTGAGCCTGGGGAAGGTCATGAGCCCCACTGTGAGCCTGGGAAGGCCATGAGGCCCACTGTGAGCCTGGGGAAGGTCATGAGCCCCACTGTGAGCCTGGGGAAGGTCATGAGCCCCACTGTGAGCCTGGGGAAGGCTATGAGCCCCACTGTGAGCCTGGGGAAGGCCATGAGGCCCACTGTGAGCCTGGGGAAGGCCATGAGGCCCACTGTGAGCCTGGGGAAGGCCATGAGCCCCACTGTGAGCCTGGGGAAGGCCATGAGCCCCACTGTGAGCCTGGGGAAGGCCATGAGCCCCACTGTGAGCCTGGGGAAGGCCATGAGCCCCACTGTGAGCCTGGGAAGGCCATGAGGCCCACTGTGAGCCTGGGGAAGGCCATGAGCCCCACTGTGAGCCTGGGAAGGCCATGAGGCCCACTGTGAGCCTGGAGAAGGCCATGAGCCCCACTGTGAGCCTGGGAAGGCCATGAGGCCCACTGTGAGCCTGGGGAAGGTCATGAGCTCCACTGTGAGCCTGGGAAGGCCATGAGGCCCACTGTGAGCCTGGGGAAGGCCATGAGGCCCACTGTGAGCCTGGGAAGGCCATGAGGCCCACTGTGAGCCTGGGGAAGGCCATGAGCCCCACTGTGAGCCTGGGAAGGCCATGAGGCCCACTGTGAGCCTGGAGAAGGCCATGAGCCCCACTGTGAGCCTGGGGAAGGCCATGAGGCCCACTGTGAGCCTGGGGAAGGTCATGAGCTCCACTGTGAGCCTGGGAAGGCCATGAGCCCCACTGTGAGCCTGGAGAAGGCCATGAGCCCCACTGTGAGCCTGGGGAAGGCCATGAGCCCCACTGTGAGCCTGGGAAGGCCATGAGGCCCACTGTGAGCCTGGAGAAGGCCATGAGCCCCACTGTGAGCCTGGGAAGGCCATGAGGCCCACTGTGAGCTTGGGGAAGGCCATGAGCCCCACTGTGAGCCTGGAGAAGGCCATGAGCCCCACTGTGAGCCTGGAGAAGGCCATGAGCCCCACTGTGAGCCTGGAGAAGGCCATGAGCCCCACTGTGAGCCTGGGAAGGCCATGAGGCCCACTGTGAGCCTGGAGAAGGCCATGAGCCCCACTGTGAGCCTGGGAAGGCCATGAGGCCCACTGTGAGCTTGGGGAAGGCCATGAGCCCCACTGTGAGCCTGGGAAGGCCATGAGCCCCACTGTGAGCCTGGGGAAGGCCATGAGCCCCACTGTGAGCCTGGGGAAGGCCATGAGCCCCACTGTGAGCCTGGGGAAGGCCATGAGCCCCACTGTGAGCCTGGGGAAGGCCATGAGCCCCACTGTGAGCCTGGGGAAGGCCATGAGCCCCACTGTGAGCCTGGGGAAGGTCATGAGCCCCACTGTGAGCCTGGGAAGGCCATGAGGCCCACTGTGAGCCTGGGGAAGGCCATGAGCCCCACTGTGAGCCTGGGGAAGGCCATGAGCCCCACTGTGAGCCTGGGGAAGGCCATGAGCCCCACTGTGAGCCTGGGGAAGGCCATGAGCCCCACTGTGAGCCTGGGGAAGGCCATGAGCCCCACTGTGAGCCTGGGGAAGGCCATGAGCCCCACTGTGAGCCTGGGGAAGGTCATGAGCCACACTGTGAGCCTGGGGAAGGCCATGAGGCCCACTGTGAGCCTGGGGAAGGCCATGAGCCCCACTGTGAGCTTGGAGAAGGCTATGAGCCCCACTTAGGGCCTGGGGAAGACCATGAGGCCCACTGTGAGCCTGGAGAAGGCTATGAGCCCCACTGAGGGCCTGGGGAAGACCATGAGGCCCACTGAAAGACTTGGAAATTTCACAAGAACCATTGATGACCTGCAAGAGTCCTGAGACCCAGGGATACTGGGAAAGGCCCTAAACCCAAGGTACACCTCAGTGAAGTCCCCAAATACCACTGAGATGCTAGTGAAGGCCTTTGGCTTCCCAGAAACACTGGGGAAGGTTCTGTGCCCAACTAAGATCTTGTAGGCAAACCAAGTCCCACTGAAAATGTGGGGAAGGTCCTGAATCCCAGTGATACTTAGAGGAAGGTCTTGATCTACAGTGAGAACCTAGGAACACCATGAACCCCTATGAGACCTTGTGGAAGACCCTGGAAAAGGCCCTGAGCACTGCTGTGACACTGGAGATGACCCTGAACCTCACTGAAACCCAGTGAGGGTTTCATGACCCCAATGATATCCTGGAAAATCTCTGAGATCAATGAGATGCTGTGAAAAGCCCTGAAACCAATTTAGGTCCCAATGAAGGCCCTGAACCCCACCAAGACAATAGTGAAGGCTTTTAGCTGCACAGAATAACTGGGAAGATTCTGAGACTCTCAATAATTTTTTTGGACAGCTCTGATATCTATTAAAATTCTGGGGAAGGTCTTAATCCTAGTAATAGCCATGAGCCCCATTAATGACATAGAAAAGCCCTGAAACCCAATGAGAAACTGAGAAATGCCCTGGAATCCATTTAGACCCCAGTGAAGGCCAAAGACAACTGACACGCTAGTGAAGACTTTAGCACAGAAACATTGGAAAATAATTTCACCCCATGAACATCCTGTGGACAATAGTGAGCCTCATTAAAATTTCTCATAAACCCCCAAATCCCAGTAATAATTTGGGGAAAATCTAGTACTTATTGACACTCTAGAGAATGTTCTGATCCTCTATGAGAGCTGGGGCAAGGCTCAGAGCTCCAGTAAGACACTGGGCAAGATCCTGAGCTCAACTTAGACACTGTGCAAGGGAATGAGCCCCATTCAGACACTGAAGAAGGTCCTGAGCATCACCGTAACACAGGGGATGGCCCTGAGTTCCAATACGGCTCTGGGCAGGGGGTGGGATTTACTTAGACTCTGGCAAGCTTTGGAATCCAGTAGCTGCTTTGGGAATTTTATGAACCCATGGACACTGAGAATAGTACAGAGCCCCTAGGAACGGCCTTGAGATACCACGTGACACTGGGGAAGGACCTGAGCCCATTCAGTTCCTGAGGAAGGTCATCAACCCCACTGACGAGCTGGACAAGGTGGTGAGACCTGCTGAGAACTTGAGGAAGCTCTGAGTTCCACAGAGACACTGGTTAAGAATATGAAGCCAGCTGGGAACTTCTAGGCATCCGGAGTCCCACTGAGATCATGGAAAACGTTTAAAACTTGCTGAAATAATGGAGAGATCCCTGAGCATCAGTGAGACTTTAGGCAAGTCCTTGAGATTCCACTGAGAACCTAGGAAGGGCCTGAGCCCACCTGAAATGCTAGGGAAGGCTCGGAGTCTGCTGAAACCCTAGGCAAGGCTCTGGGCCTCACTGAGACTCTAGGAAAAAAGAAAAGAAACCCTTTAGGAGACCCAGAGCCTTCAGTGAAATTCTGGGAAGGCCCTAGACCCCACCGATACCCTGAGGAAGGCCTAGAGCCTCACTGAGACTGTAGGGAAGACCCTGAGCTCAACTGTGACCCTGGGAACAGTGCTGGGCCCACTGAGAAACTGAACAAGGTCCTGCTAGCAAAGGCCTTGAATCCATGGGCTTGGGACAAAGCTTCTGGGCTCCCCTGAGATTCTGTGAAGCACTGAACCACATTGAAAGGCGAGAATATTTACTGAGAAGACTTGAGATTCTCAGGATGGCAAAGGAAAGGAAGCACTGCTGGGAAAAGCTCTGAGCCCCATAGAAGACCTAAGGGGTGCCCCGAACTCCACTGAGACAGAATGGCCCTGAGCCCACTGGGTGCTCCTAAGAAGGCTAAGTCCACTAAGATGCTAGAGAAGGCCCTGAGCACTACTGTGACCCTGGGGAAGGCCATGAACCCACTGAACACTCAGAGCCCATGAAACTTACCGATGACATGGGAAAGCCCTCGGATCCAGTGAGGCACTGGGAAAGGCCCTGATGTCCACCGAGAACACTGTGAAGTCCAGGAACACCACTGACCTTCTAGTGAAGGCCTTAGGCCTCACAGAAACACGAGAAGACAATCTGGATCCCACCAAAATCCTGTGACAGCTCCAAGCCTCACTCAATTCTGCATAAAGTCCTGAGCCATAGCGATACTCTGGGGAGTATCCTGAACTCTGTGACACCCTGGGGAAGTCCTGAGATGGTGAGAGATCTTGGGGAAAGCCCTTAGCACCACTGAGACCCTGCGGAAGGCCCTGAGGTTTACTGAGACACGGGATAAGGGACACTCAGACCCTAAGAAAGGCCATGAGCCCCCAAAAGACAATGGAGAATTTCCTGAGCCCCGCCAAGTACCTGGGGATGCTATGAATTAATAGGCTTCTAGGAAAGGCCACTGTGGCCCTGGGGAAGAGCCTGTGCCCCACTGAAACACTTGGAAAAGCTATGAGCCCCAGTGAGAAATGGAGAACTTCTTCAGCCCCACTAGTACCTGCGGAAGACCATTAGTTCACAAGGTTCTAGAGAAGACCGTGAGAACCGCTGACACCTGTGGGCCATTGACCCCCTGAATGGCCAAGAGCCCCAGTGCTCACCTGAAAAAGCCGTGAGACACACTGACACCCTGGGAAAGGCCATGAACCCATTTAGACCTCAGTGAAGGCCCTGAACCCCACGGAGGCTCTAGTGAAGGCCTTTGCCCCACAGAAACACTTGGAAAGGATCTCAGCCCCTCCGAGATTCTGTGGACAGTTCTGATTTCCACTGAAATTATGGGGATAGCCTTGAGCCCCACTGATACCCTGGGAAAGGCCATGAACCCCAGTGATGACCTGGGAAATCCCTGAGACCCAGTGAGACTATGGGAAAGGCTCTGAGCCCCAGTGAGACTCTGAGAGAGGAATTGAGATCCATTAAGATCAAGGGGAAGGCCCTGAGTCCCAGTGAGATTCGGAGGAACTCCCTGAGTCCAGAGACACCTCTTGAGAATATGAGCCCCACCAAGAACTTCTCGACTCCCTGAGCCCCACTAAAACTAGGGAAGTGTCATGAGCTCCACTGAAACCTTGAGAAAAGCTGCATAACTGTCTGACACGCAGGGGGAAAGCCTGGGCACCCGTGAGACTCCAAGCAAGGCTCTAGGACCCACTAAGACCCTTGGAGGGCCCTACGCCCCACTAAGATGTTTAGGCAGTTACTCATCCCCCACTGAAAACCTGGGCGCCATGATCCCCACTGTGGGCCCAGGGAACTTGAAAAATCTGTGCCAACCATTGATGACCTGCAAGAGTGCTAAGACCCAGTGAAATAGTGGGAAAGGCCCTGAACCCAAGGTACACCCCAGTGAAGACCTTGATCCCCACTGAGGATCTAATGAAGGCCTTTAGGCTCACAGAAACTCTGGGTAAGAAATACGTGTCCCACCAAGATCCTGTGGGAAACCAAGCCTTACTGAAAATCCTGGGAAGGCCCTGAGTCCAGTGAAACTCTTGGCAAGGTTCTGATCCCCAGTGAGACCCGAGAGGAAGCCTGGACCTCAAGGAGAACGTATGGAAGGCCCTGAGCCTGACTGAAACCTTGGAGAATGTTCTAGGACGACTGTGATCCTGGGTGAAGCCCTGAGCCACACTGAACCACTTGGGAAGGCCATGAGCTGCAGTGATGACCTGAGAAACCCCCGAGACCCAGTGAGAAGCAGGGGAAGGCCCTGGACCCCATTTAGACCCCAATGAAGGCCCTGAACACTACTGACAGTCCAGTGAGGGCCTTTAGCCTCACAGAGACGCTGGGAAAGGATCCCAGCCCCACCAAGACCCTGTGAACATCCCAGAGCCTCACCAAAAATTTGCAGAAGGCCCTGAGCCCCAGTGACGCTCTGGGGAACATCCTAAACTCAGAGACACCCTAGGGCAAGCCCTGAACTTCTATGAGAGCTTTGTGAATTCCCAGAACCCAGGAAGACCCTGCAAAAGGTTTTTAGGTCAGCTGGGGTATTGGGGAAGGCCCTGAGCAGCACCTGAAAGGGGCTAACCTGAACCACTCCCATCCTGGAGAAGACCCTGACCCTCACTGTGACCCTGGGAATGGCACTGAGCAACTCAGAACTTGGACAAGGCCCCTGAAGTCACCAAGACCCTGGCCTAGGCTTTGAACCCTCTGGGACCTTGGGAAAGTTTCTGAACCCCACTGAGACTTTGGGAATAGCACTGAGCCCTACTGAGGTGCTGGGGAAAGTCCTGAGCACCCCGGGGAAGATACTGGGTCCCTCTGAGACCCTTGGGAAGAAGCTCAGCCACACTGAGATTCTGGGGAATGTCTTAGTCTGACTGGCATCCTGAGCAACACTGAGAAACTGGGGAGGTCCCCAAGCTTCACGAGATCTTAGGGTGGGCTGTCTGAGCCACTGAAAGGTCCTGTGTCCCAACAAGTCCTGGAAGAAGGACATGAGCCCTACTAAAGTTTGGGGGCATGAGACCCTGGTGAAGGCTCTTAGGCCTAGGGAGACCCTGGGAATTTCTGTAAGCCCCATTGAGTCCCTGGGTCAGGCTTTGAGCCCTATTGGACCCAGAGGAAGAGGTGAATCTCACTGAAAATCTGGAGAAGACCCTGAGAAACACCAAGAATTTGCAAATGGCTGAGACTCTCACTGAGACTCTGGGAAATGCTGCAGGCACCAGTGAGAAAATGGCATTAGTTTTGTGCTATTCTAAAGCACTTGGGAAGAACGTGAGTTTCACTGAGGCCCTTGGCATGGCCAGGAGTCACAGTGAGGGCCTCAGGAGGTCTTAAAACCAACTAAAACCCCATGGGAAGGGCAAGAGAACCTCTGGGACCCTGGAGTAGGATATAAACCCCATTGAGACCCTAGGAAAGCCCTGAGCCCCAGTGAGGCCTGGGAAAGGCTCTGAGTTCCACTGTGTGGAGAGCAGTCTGCACTTTTTCTGAGTGACTCCATGGTGTGTGGAACAGCAGTCCTCAGGCTGTGCCTGCCCTGAGTGACTCCATGGTGTGTGGAACAGCAGTCCTCAGGCTGTGCCTGCCCTAGTGACTCCATGGTGTGCAGGACAGCAGTCCTCAGGCTGTGCCTGCCCTGAGTGACTCCACGGTGTGTGGAACAGCAGTCCTCAGGCTGTGCCTGCCCTGAGTGACTCCATGGTGTGTAGAACAGCAGTCCTCAGGCTGTGCCTGTCCTAGTGACTCCATGGTGTGTAGAACAGCAGTCCTCAGGCTGTGCCTGCCCTAGTGACTCCATGGTGTGTAGAACAGCAGTCCTCAGGCTGTGCCTGCCCTAGTGACTCCATGGTGTGTGGAACAGCAGTCCTCAGGCTGCACCTGCCCTAGTGACTCCATGGTTTGCAGAAAAGCAGTCCTCAGTCTGCACCTGCCCTGAGTGACTCCATGGTGTGCAGAACAGCAGTCCTCAGGCTGCGCCTGCCCTAGTGACTCCATGGTGGACAGGTCAGCAGCTCTCAGACTGTTTGCCCCCAGTCACTCCACATTGTAATGCAGTAATTTGCCTTGAGCTTCTCCACTTTGAGTTTAAGTGCTGAGGTGGATGATTCTACACCTTGTTTGTACAATTAAACAACCACCATCTGCCTGGCACAACTGTAAGGCACAAACTGATAAATAAATTAAATGTGCTAATTAAAATGACCACCTGTGGACTTGCCAAATTAATCAGAAGCATGTGGTGGATGGATGGGCATATTCAGCTCATCAGGAAAACTGGGCCCACACACTTATCAAGCCCACCAGACACCGAATGAAGCAACCTCTTCCCTTAAACCCCCAAAAGAAGGGGCATCATGACTGGACACAGTGGCACCCTGGCCCCATCATCTAGTCACTTGTCACAATCCTTGCCCAAGAGAATCGCCCCAGGAACAAACCTCCAAATCCCTGTCCTTGGGCTTCACAGGAGTGGGGTTTCTCCTGTCCATGATGACCACCCTCGGCCCACTTCCAGCTGTCACCTGGAGTTCCATTCCAGGCTGATGCTGTGAAACTGGAACTACTATTGTGGACCCTGTGCTTTCACAACTCGGGACTGTGTAGTCACCTACCTGCTGGTCACCTGCAGTGGCTGGGCTCCTATCCCTTTTTCCTTGTGCTCCTGGCTCAGCACCTGAAACCCTGTGGTCTTAGATCTTTCTTCGTGTTCTGTGATCTCCTTATATGTCACTGAGTGAAGTCTGACGTGTGACTTGAGCATTATCAATATGAGAAATTGATATTGGAATAAAAAACCCTGTGACGGTCTGACTTACGACTACCAGGTGGCCCACGAGTGAACTGCCAGGTGGAAGTGGGGAAGCCTGTGAATTTATTGCTATTCAATAAATTCTGACACTGCAGAAAGACACAGATGGGTGTGGTCTATGTTAAGGTCATAGCTCCCTAATGACACACTGGGATCCTGGGGATGGCCTTGAAGGAGATCTGAGGCCCACTGAGACCCTGATGATGTCCCTGAGCCCCACTTGACCCTGGGGATGGACCTGTGCCTCACTGAGACACCAAGGAAGACCATGAACCCTATTGAGAAACTGGGAGCATCTCATTCTTTTGGAGACTCCTGGGTATACAGCAAACTGAACTGAGACCAAAAGCCTTAAGCTCCTCTGAGACCCTCAGGAAGGCCTTCAGTGCCCTTGAGACCCTGGGATAGGGTCTGAGCTTCACTGAGAAAGCTATGCACCCCATTTAGACCCTTGGGAAAGCTCCAGGCTCCACTGAGCTCCTGGGGACAACCCTGAACCCTTAGGAGCTCCAGCCGACTGTGAGCCCAGTGAGGTCCTGGGCAAGGCTCGTGTTCCTCCTGCCTCCCTGGTCCTCCCTGTCTGACGGCCCCTCTCCCCACTGCAGCAGGCACACCGAGCACCAAGTGTCCTCAGTGGCTAGGTCAGGAATGCCACAGCACTACAGAGCCCCCACAGAGAGCGCCACCTGGTGGAGGCTGAGGCTCATGACCAAGGTGGGGCTGGGGAAGAGGGATCAGTGCTGAGGCAGGGGCAGCAGGGTCAGGAGGTAGGACATGGGATGCCCCAACTCTTTAGGCTGTGCAGACTGTGAGGGAAAAGTGTGTCCTGCAGCAAAAGAGGTGTGCAGACAGCAGGCAGAGGGCCTCAGGGTCAGTAGAGTCTGGCTGAGTCTCTTTGGGGTTGGGCACTGCATGGGGGTGCACCACAAGGTCTCAGCCCAGCTGAGCTCCAAGGGAGCGATGGGGCAGTAGCCTGGCCTGAAGGGGAAGTCAGGCAGGGGCTCTCGAAGGAGGGGGATGGGGAAAAGGGGCCTGGGCTGGGCCGGCGGGGGCTCTGCTGCCCTCACATTGAAGATGGGCAACGGGCCCCACCCCAGGGCCATGCTGCTGGGTTCTAAGGGGCTGGGGGCCTTAGTCCTAGGGTGGGGTGAGGAGTGGGCAGGCAGCATGGAGTGGACACTCCTGGCTCCCCCATCCCCATGACCCTGGCCACCCACTGGGGACTAAACAGGAGTTCCAGGGCAAAGGCACAGGCCCTCAGCAGCTGCCAGCCCTCCTGAACCAGTGTGGAAAACACTCAGCCTGGTCCCCTGGGCGCTGCTCTCTGGAGGCCTCGGCCCCCAGCTGCGCGCAGGGCCAGCTGCGCCATCACGCCCTCGTTAAGACTAATGAACCCAGGGCCTGAGCGGAGGTGCTGGTGATCAAAGAGCTCTTCCTGCAGACCCAGCACCAGGGAAATGATCCAGAAGTTGCAACCTCAGCCCCCTCCCGGCCATCTGCCGACCTCCCTGCACCCCTAATGGGCCAGGTGGCAGGGGCAGGGGACAGGGGAGGTGAACTTGGGGCTATAAAGCAGGAAGGGAGCCAGCCATCCTCACCCCTGCAGGAGCAGCTGCATTCTGAGGCGGCCAGTCACCAGGTCCGTGTCCCCCATGCTGGGCCCAGAGCTGCCTAACTGGGGCTCCAGGGTGGCTAGGAGGGTGAGGGCTTCCTTCTTGCACTGGGGGGGTCCCTCGGCCTGCCTTAACGTTGCCTGTCCCCCAGGTCATCGTCTCTCCACCATGGCCCTGTGGACACGCCTGCTGCCCCTGCTGGCCCTGCTGGCCCTCTTGGGGCCTGACCCTGCCCAGGCCTTTGTCAACCAGCACCTCTGCGGCTCTCACCTGGTGGAGGCACTCTACCTGGTGTGCGGGGAGCGCGGCTTCTTCTACACACCCAAGTCCCGCCGAGAGGTGGAAGAGCAGCAGGGTGAGCCCCCGTCGCACTCCTGTTGACCCTGCCCTGGTAGGACAGAGGAGGGCAGAAAGCTGCTGTCCAGGGGGTGTCCGTGGACTTGCTGGAAGGAAAGAGGAGGCTCTCCCGGTCCCTTCCTAGAGGGAACCAGCTCGTTGCGGAAGGCTCAGGGTGGAGGAGTGCTGACCAAGGCCTTTGGGCCACACGTCTCCCCTGCTCCTCAGGTGAACGTGCACCCACAGCCCCTTGCTCGGCCCTTCTAAGACGATGTCAGCTCCGGGACAAATTTTATTGACTAGATCATATCCTGGGAGCTGAGGTCTCAGGGGGCCTGGAGGGTGTGGAGTGCCCGTCCACCTGTCTGCAAGCCCCAACCCTTGGGCTTATACAGGAGTCCTGCCCCAGGGCCCCTGGGCTGTGGGGACTCAGGATGTGTGGGCAGGCCCTGGGCGGGAACCCAGGGGTAGGCCTGTGTGCCACTGCCCCGGGACCAGAGAACAGCTGCAGAATGTGTAGACTCCCGAACCCTGTGTCCATACCCAGAGGCCTGGGCCCAGCTCAGGTGGGGATGGGGTGACCCAGGGGTGGGGCGGGCAGGCACGCTGCTGCTTCTGACTGGGTGGTCCTGGGTCTTTCTCACCTCACTGCTGCCTCTGCTGCCCCTGACAGGAGGACAAATGGAGCTGGGCGGGGGTCCCGGGGCAGGCCTCCCACAACCCTTGGCGCTGGAGGTGGCCCTGCAGAAGCGCGGCATCGTGGAGCAGTGCTGCACCAGCATCTGCTCCCTCTACCAGCTGGAGAACTACTGCAACTAGGGCTGCCGACCGCCCGCCCGCTGCCCGCCTGCACCTTCCAATAAACCTGCAACGAGCCCTGAGTGTCCGTGTGTCGGGGACCCGGCTGGCGGGGTGGGTACGCGCGGCGTGCCTGGGCCGTGGTGGCCTCTGGGGGCTTACTGGTGTTCTCAGCAGAGCCTCTTCCCAAGCTTTGTCCTTGCTCACTGGGCATCAACAGGGGTCCACGCTGGCCCAGGCCCAGGGCAGTGATGTCCCTCCCCCTGTGGCCTAGGTGTAGGAGGAGCACCCCTCCTCCCCTGTGGGACGTCTGGGAGGCAGAGGTGATGGGCAGCAAGGAGCTGCCTCCTCCTGGCTATATAGCCTGGGACCTCGAGGTCCCCAGACAGCATCTAGAAGAAAGAAGTCCAGGACATTCTGCTCCACTAGCCCTCCCAGGCTGTTTTCAGAGACATTTTGGATGAAGTCCCTGTGAAGGAAAGCAGTTGGGCTGGGGCTGGGGTCCTGCAGAGTGAGGGTAGACAGGGTCAAAAAGCTATAGAGGCCAGGCCTGGTGGTGCACACCTGTAATCCCAGGGCTCGGGAGGCTGAGGCAGGAGGATCGCGAGTTCAAAGCCAGCCTCAGCAAAAGCAACTCAGTGAGACCCGGTCTCTAAACAAAATACAAAATAGGGCTGGGGCTGGGGCTCAGAGGTTGCTGGCCCTGAGTTCAATCTTGACACCAAAAACAAATAAGAGGTTGTAGAGGCTGGGCCTCCCTCTGGACACCATCAGGCACCCTAAGGGAGACCCCAAAGCCTTGGAGGGAGCAGGGCGAGCCAGGTGGCCCCACGGGCCAAGGACAGACTGAAGGACCTCGTGGCACCAGGCAGCGCCTCAGAAGCCTACTCAGTGAGGTGTCCCCACTGCAAGGCCATGAGATGGCCTGCCCCTGGCCATGCTTCCTCTGAGGACACCAGGGCATGCACAGCCCTGGCAGTCACCCCTAGAAGCACCCCCAGGCCCCAAGGACAAGGCCACCCTGGCTTCAGGTTTTCCAGGGCCCTCCTCAGAACCCTCAGTACCACGGGCTCCATCAGACTTCCGGTCTGGGTGCCACCTATTGGTCAGATAAGAACCTAGGGGCTGCTGGGTCTGGCAGTGTCCTGGAAGGTCAGCTGGTGTCCCTGGCCACCCGAAGGCCTGGAGAGCCTGCCTGCCACCCAGGCCAAACCAATCTGTACCTGACCTGGGAGCTCCGCCCAGCAGGCTCAGATGGCTGGGCCTGGGCCTCTGGCTGCAGACCACCTGGGGGCCGGCCGCAGGGCTGGGAGCAGACCCTCCACAGTGCCGGGCCTGCTAGCTCCTCCCCCGGCAGCCCTGAGGATCCTTCCCAGGTGGTCCTTCTCTTCATGACCCCACCAGCATCCCCACCTAGAGGAGACATCCTGGGCCCCCAGCAAGCCCCGCCCCTGGAGTGGGAGCCAGGACTGGACAGGCGGGTGGACGGCTGGACACTGGACCCGGAAGAGGAGGGGAGGAGGAGGCTGGGATCTGTCCGTGGGAATACCCTGCTGTCCCGTTCGCACGGCTAGAGGCAGGGGCGTCCTGCTGGAGTCGAGGTATGCGGGGTGGCTGCTGGGGCGGGCAGCCAAAGCTGGACAGGAAGGGGGCTGGCTGAGTGTGCCTGCTCTCCAGCCAGCCCCTGGTCATGTTGGCCTGGACCTTGAGGGTTGATGGGCAGATGCCCCCACCTCCCTAGAGGGGATATGAGTCAGGTGCAGAGAACCCTGAGGGTGCCAGGTCTCCTGGGGCCAGTCCAGCTCTGTGGGGTACATATGTGGCCAGTCCCAGGTGGATGCCAGGCTCAGAAACCTGGTTTCAGGGCCCAGATGTCCTGCGACCTGGGTGCCACCTGGGGGGACTCTGGTCTGAGGCCTCAATTCCCATGTGGTGCGCGACCCTCAGCCCGGCCTGAGCTGGCCATGGCCCTCTCCCTTCCTGAAACCTGCCCCATCTCCAAGACACAGGACCGTCCTCCCTGAGGCCTGCCACCCAGCCCCTTGCTCCCTGAGTGTGCCCTTGAAAAGTCGAGGAGGGAGACCAGACAGAGGAGCAGGCACCTCCCGACCCCGCCCTGGGCATGAATGGGAAATTTCTACCCAAGGTGACCCAGGGTCCAGGTGGCAGAGGCAAGATCAGACCACGCTCTTCAGCACCATCCTGGGGGCTGACCCAGACGTCCCATCTGGGGGCAGGGGGTATGGACACTCCCTGGAGCCCCCAGGTCAATCCAACTAGGCCAAGACCTCAGACCTGGGCT
Organism: Callospermophilus lateralis; assembly: GCF_048772815.1. NCBI lineage: Eukaryota > Metazoa > Chordata > Mammalia > Rodentia > Sciuridae > Callospermophilus > Callospermophilus lateralis. The sequence continues at coordinate 210,625,136 of NC_135306.1, forward strand.
TCACAGTTCCATGGGGCCTTGTGCCTCTAGGAACCTGGGCTCCTGGCAGGGGTGGTCAGCTGCGTCCAGCCTTAGTGTCAGCTTGGCTTTGGGGTTTAGGTCAGCCCAAATGCTCCTCAACTGGGGTCCCCACCTTGCTGGCCCCCTGACCCCCTAGCAGCCTCTTCCAGTGCCACCAAGAGCAGCCCACACACCTGCCCGGTACTCAGCCTGGTCTGATTGGTGTCCCACCTGCCCACACTCCGGTGGGAACGGTTGTACATGCTCTGAGAGGGGAGACTGAGGCCTGGAGCCGCACAGGTGGCCCTGCGTGGGCACAGCGCCGTCCTTCCCCACCAGGGGCCTTCCGTCAGTGCGGCTGCCTTCAAGCTTGCTCCCAGATTGCGTCTGCTCCTGGCACAGACTGGCTGGCACCTCTGCCTGGCCCCGGGGCAGTATTTGCCTTCTCCTGTCAGCAGTAAATATTTACTGTCCTCTCTGCTATCCAGGCCTGAGCAGACCCTGAGGGGCACAAGACATGGACACAGGGAGGCCAAGGTGGACCCCTTGCCCTGAGGTTCCTGTGCCCAATCAGGGTCCTGCCAAGATCAAGGATCCCGTCAGGACCAGGCGGCCTTTGAACCTGGGCTTCCAGAAGAGGCCCGAATTCTTACCAGGGCCAAAGGCTGGGCAAAAAATCTTCAGACAGCCTGAGAGGGGAGGGGCGGGCGCTGCCCTCAGACCCTGCAGGGCCGCCCACACCCTGGTAGCTCTTCCCCTGCAGAAACCTGTGGGCTCTGAACAATGTGGCCAGGAGCAGTCATTTGCAGACACAGCCAGCAGATGGCGCCAAAGCCTCATTTTTTGAGGTGCTCTGGTCTGCAGGTCTCACTTCTGTCCACTGAGTTTGGGGGCTGGTTTCCGCTTGGACACCACCTGGCAAGGGGTTCCCTGGCAGGCTTGCCACCCTGGACTCTGGGGCATGAGGTATAGCGGGGCGAGAGGCTTCGGCTGGGGCTGGGGTACAGCCCCAGCCCCCAGGGGCAGCTCCAGCTTGGCCATCCAGATGCACAGGGAGCAGCTGAGAAAATATCAAGGTCTCCAATATTCTGAAGATGCCTCCTGATAGAGTCTGGCCCCCGTTTCCTGCCCCCCAGAGTCTTGGAGACCTAGAGGAGACTTCAGGATGTCGCCTTCCACCCACACCCCCATGTCGAGGCTGAGTGAACCAGTGGGGTGGGGGGCGAACTGTGCACGCCCAGCTAGGTCCTTTGTGGAGGGTCTCCAGGGACCTGGGGGAGGCTGGGGACTAGTGGGGGTTACATGTCCCTGTCAGTCAGTGGTCCTTCTTTGGAGCCTCCTTGGCCACTGAAGCCTGAAGGCTGTGTCCTTGTTCACATGGAGGTGGGGGCTTCAGGGACCCCAGGGTGCAGGAGGCCTCAAGCGGGGCCAGCTGGGTCAGGGCAGTCCTTTCCCATGTCCACACTCCGCCCAGTGCTGAGAGGAGAGGGAGGTCAACTCCGGAAAGAACGTTTGGGGGTGGGGGTGGCCGGGTCTGGGAAAGCAGAGAGGACAGCCAGACGCAGTGCTGTCCCCTCCTGCTCCCACTATTGTTTCTGGCCTGGACTGCAGGACAGCAAGGCAGAGTCCTTCGAAAGTGCAGCCGGCCGGAGGCGGCCTCCCCATCGTCCCCGTGTGGCCCAGTCACGCTGTGCTGGCGCCAGGCACCCTGCAGGCCCTCCCACCCGCTCCTGGGCGTCCTTGGCTCCCTCCCCTACTTCCAGGTGGCCCCTCACCCCACCCCGCCTCGGTGCAGACTCCCCACTTCCTCCATCTGTGCCTATGGGACCCTGTTCCTGTCACCAGGCTGCCCCTGGCAGTTGGGCCTAGTCTGAGTCAAAGGGGCCCCACAAGCTCCACTGAGCAAGGAAGGGTGACAGAAGGGGTCTCAAGGTGCCCTGCGCTGGCAACCTGTCCCCAGAGCTGAGTGCCCTCCAGTCAGAGGCCCTCAGGTGGCAGTGCAGACCCCTCCTTCACCAGAGATGCTCAGACGTCTGGATCCAGGCGGCTGACCCCGGGCCAAGGTCACCAGAGCTGGCCAAGCCTCACTGCCACACCTGGCTCCCTCTTGTGCCCCTCTGAGGTGTCTTTCCCAGCCACAGGGAAAATCTCGAGGCTCCCCAGCCTGGGGGTCTGCAGACCCTCGGGCTTCTAGGAGGCCTGTGGCCCTTCACCCGGTGGAGGCCTCGGAACCTGGCCCAGCACCGGCCCACATTCCACACAGCCTCCTCTGACCTCCGCAGTCCATCTGTGTTTGTGGAAACAGCCGGAGCCGGCGGCCCAGGCGCCTGCGGCTATTCACGCTGAGAGTCAAGGCACAGCCCTCTGTTCTTCAAAGTCCACCCTCGCTCAGAACTCGGTCCCATTCCAGCCCAACCTCCAGCCCCTACCTCCTGCCCACCCCAAGGCCCAGCATGGCCCGGGTACCTGAGGGACTCTGGGAATCCCCTTACCCTCTGTGGGCTGCAGGTCCTTGGCACCAGTCAGCCACATATGGTGGCCCAGCGGTGGGTCCTGGGTGGACTGAGTTTCCTGAATCTAGCTCTGGCAATGGCTTCCCAGCCCTCCCAAGGCCTGACCTTGAAGGAAAGCGTCACCTGGCAGAGATGGGAGCAGCAGAAGGCAGTTTCCTCCGGCCATGGAGGGTCCCAGCCCAGGCCCTGCTGTGGGAATGTGGGACGGAGGCCATGCAGTGGGGGAACAGCTGGCCGAGAAACAGCTGGGCGCCAGCCGCGGATGCAGCAGAACTCAGGACCCAGGAGCAGAAATGGGTAGGCTGGGAAGCTTCCCTGGTCCCACAGGTCCCATGGCCTTAGGAACGTTGGGCCACACTGCAGGCCTAGCCAGGGGTCCCCGAGGGTCACTGTAGCCCATGCCACCCTCACCAGGACATAACAGAGCAGGGCTTATGTGGAGCTGTGTCCTTCTCCATGGCTGGGCACAAGCTGGACCTGACAAAAAGCAAGGGTGGCCACGGTCCAGGGGTCTGCCATGGGCTGTGTCCTGGGGTGCCAAGTGACAGGCCTCACCTCCCAGTGCACCCCAACATTCCTGGAGCCAGTAGTGTGTCCCCACTGGGCCAGTGCAGGGCTGAGGGCTGAGAGCTGGGGCAGGCGGGTGGGGCTGTCTTCCTGGCTCTGCTGCTCATGGCGGTGTGGCCTTGGGAAAGTGACTGGGGTCAGAAGGGGACAAAAGGAGGCCCTGGCCCCTGGCTGATCATGTCCAGGCTTGGGCATGGAGCCCCTGCAGGCCAGCACCATGGTCATCACAGGGCCCACCCTCTGTGCCCCTAGCATCCTCCTTGGGGGACCGGGGAGCCAAGCTTCAGCCCAGCCTCCCTTCCCACCCAGGCAGGACAGGGAGCGGCCACAGGGTAGGTCAGCCGGGTGTCCCCAGGAAGCTGGTTACCTTTCAGGTCTGGGCCTTGTCCCCAGAACTGTGTACCCCCTCCCTCCTGGACCTACCCAGAGAGCCTCAGGCCAGGAAGGTCCCTGGCACAGGGCTGTCCTCCCCAACTAGGGCCACACAACAGGGTCCTGTGGGCCCGTCCACCTGGGTAGGAGGAGGGCTTCACGTGTGTCTGGGGAGCAGGAGAGGGAGGCCGTCGCCCTTGCAGGCCCTGTCTGGGCCCTGTGCCCTTTTCCTGGGTGTCTCCAGCAAGCAGCCTTCCCTCTCTGGGCCTTGGCTGCGTGGGGACAGTGCCTCCAGTCCGGGTTCTGTCCGGCTTTGGCTTTGTCCATGCATCTTCCCTTCCCGGGCAGCAGCAGTCCCCACGGCTCCCAGGGAAGGCCAAGGGCAGGTGGGAGGCCAAGGTGGCCAAGCATGGAGGCCTAGGCAGGTGCTCAGTGAGGGTGGGCGGCCACCTGGGGAGGGCCTTCATGGCTCTTCATGGCACCCCGGGCCAGGGGAGACTCCCAGGACTCCCCGCAGAGCCCGTGCCCCCGAGCCTCACCACTCTCGGGCCTAGCTGGTCTTCCGTCAGAAAGCCCAGTGCCCTCTCAGGTGTCAGGTTCTACCTGAGCAGGTGGAGGAGACTTTGAGACAGGGCCCCAGGGCATGTGGCTGTGGTCGGTCCAGACTGTATTTCTGTCTTCTGCTGCAGCCACTGGGGGAGACAGGGCCAAAACAGCCTCCCAGCGAGCAGGGTGAAGTGGAGAGCTCATTAGCAGTCACTGGAGCCTGTGCTCCCCCTGGGGCTCTCACACCTCATGCTAGACCTGGACGGCCAGCAGGGAAAGAAGGCCACTGCCCAAGGTTCATTGCAAGAGCAGGGACTTTAACCAGGTCAGCTCCCAGCCCCTGGTCTGAAGGCCTAGTGGTGTGAGCTGACCAGAACTGGCCCCTGGGCCCTGCAGGAGAGGGCTTCCCAGGTCCTGTGCTGCGTCCTTGTATACCTAAGGGGACAGCCTCACTCCTGCCAGGATGCCACAGTGGAGGTCACTGGGCCATCTAGTACCCCAATGACTTGGGGTCCTAGGGAAAAGAAATTGGTTCATGCAGGAAGTAAGTACTAACCACTCCTCCTCTTCTCTCAATTCCCAAGGCTTGGTGAAGGGCCCTGCGGTCACACCAAGGACAATACAAATTTGGGGGAAAGCAAGACATTTAATGAAGCTTTGGGTGCAATTTATCAAATGGCCACAAGGTGGCAGGCTTGTGCCAGATTTAGAAATTCCCACTTTGTGTGTTTTTAATTTTTTGAATTTGTTCTAATTAGTTATACATGACAGTAAAATGCATTTGGACACATTGTACACAAATAGAGCACAACTTCTCGTTCCTCTGGTTGTACGTGGTGCAGAGTCACAGGAGTCTTGGAGTCATACACTTATATAGGGTAACAATGTCTGTCTCATTCTACCACCCCCCCATGCCCCCAGTCCCTCCCCTCCCCTCTCTCCCCTCTGTACAATCCCAACTTCCTTCATTCTTAGGTTTGGGGGAATTGGCTTATTGTATGATATTCTCTAGTTCCCTCCATTTACTTGCAAATGCCATAATTTCATTCTTCTTTAAGGCTGAATAATATTACATTGTATGTGTACCACATTTCCTTTATCCATTCTTCTGTTAAAGGGCATCTAGGTTGGCTCCATAGTTTAGCTATTGTGAAATGGGGTGCTATAAACATTGATGGATCTATGTCACCACTGTAGTGTGCTGATTTTAAGTCCTTATAAACTGAGGAGTAGGATAACTGAGTCAAATTGTGGTTCCATTCCAAGTTTTCTGAAGAGTCTCCATACAGCTTTCATACAGCACCAGTTTGCAGTCCCACCAGCAATGTATCCCCAAATCCTTGTCAACATTTATTATTGCCTGTATTCTTGATAAATGCCCTTCTGACTGGGTTGAGATAAAATTGTAGAGTAGTTTTTATTTTCATTTCTCTAATTGCTAGAGATGATGAACATTTTTTCATATGTTTGTTGATTGATTGTGTTTCTTCTTCTGTGAAGTGTCTGTTCAGTTCCTTGGCCCATTTGTTGATTTTTTGTTGTTGTTGTTGTTAAGTTTTTTTGAGTTTGTTTGTTTGGGTTTTGAGTTTTTGTTTTGTTTGTTTGTTTTTTGAAGGGGGGCTGTTTTTGTTTTTGTTTTTGTTACCAGGGATTGAACTCAGAGGAACTCAACCACTGAGCCACACCCTCAGCCCTATTTTGTATTTTATGTAGAATCAGGGTCTCACTGAGTTGCTTAGTGGCTTGCGTTCACTGAGGCTGGCTTTGAACTTGCGATCGTCCTGCCTCAGGCTCTCAAGCCGCTGGGATTACAGGTGTGCGCCACCAGGCCTGGCTTGAGTTCTTTATATATCTGGAGATTAGTGTTCTATCTGTGGTGCATACAGTAAAGATTCCCTCCCATTCTCTAGGCTGTCCTTCATGTTATTGATTGTTTTCTTTGCTGAGAAGAAGCTTTTTACATTGAATCCATCCCATTTATTGACTCTTAATGTTACTTCTTTCACTTTAGGACTCTTGTAAGGAAGTCAGACCCTAGGCTGACGTGGTGAAGACTGGGGCCTGCTTTTTCCTTCTATTAGGCACAGGGTCTCTGTTCTAGTGCCTAAGTCTTTGATCCACTTTGAGTTGATTTTTTGTGCAGGGTGAGAGTCAGAGGTTTAATCTCATTTTGCTACATAGGGATTTCTAGTTTTGCCATTTGTTGAATAGGAGACCTTTTCTCTAATGTCTGATTTTGGCGCCTTTGTCTAGTATGACATAACCGTATTTATGTGGGTTTGTCTGTGTTTTTATTTTGTACCACTGGTCTATGTGTCTGTTTTATGTCAATACCATGCCATTTTTGTTACTATAGCTCTGTAGCATAGTTTAAGGTCTGGTATTGTGATGCCTCCTGCTTCACTCTTCTTGCTGAGGACTGCCCTGGCTATTCTGGGTCATTCTCTTATTTTTCCAGATGAATTTCATGATTGCTTTTTCTAGTTCTATAAGGAATATCATTGGGATTGTAATAGGAATTGTATTAAATCTGTTTAAGAGTTTTGGTAGTAGGGCCATTTTGACAATATGGATTCTGCCTATCCAAGAGCATGGGAGGACTTTCCGTCTTCTAAGGTCTTCTTCAATTTCTGCCCTTAATGTTCTGCCCTCTTCATTGAAGAGGTCTTTCTCCTTTTCACCTCTTTTGTTAGATTAATTCCCAAGTTGTTTTTTTGTTTTTGTTTGTTTGTTTGTTGTTTTTGAGGCTACTGTGAATGGGGTAGTTTTTCTAATTTATCTTGCAGTGGATTCCTCACTATGCATAGAAATGCATTTGATATGTGGATATTGATTTTATATTCTGCTATTTTGATGAATTCATTTATTAGTTCTAGAAATTTTCTGATGAAATTTTTGGGATTTTTCTAAATACAGAATCATGTCATCAGCAAATGGTGATAGTTTGAGTTCTTCTTTCCTATTTATATCCTTTTAATTTCTTTCAACTCTCTAATTGCTCTGGCTAGAGTTTTAAGGATTATGTTGAATTGATGTGGTGAGAGAGGGCATCTCTGTCTTATTCCAATGTTTTCAATTTTTTTTCCATTTGAAATGATGCTGGCCTTGGGTTTAGCATATATAGCTTTTACAATGTTGGGATGTGTTCCTACTATCCCTAGTTTTTCTAGTGTTTTGAACATGAAGGGTTAGGACAGGCTGCCACAGTGAAGGTTACTGAGCCACCTAATACCCCAGTGATTCGGGGTCCTAGGGACAAAATTGGTTCATGCAAAAAATGAGTATGGAGGACTCCTCCTCTTCTCTCAGCTCCCAAGGCTTGAGTGGTGGAGATCCCTGCAGTTACACCAAAAACAAGACAATTGGGGTGGGGGTGGAGCAAGATACTTCTATGCTAATGATGCAATTTCTGAAGTGTCCACAGGGTGACAGGCTTGCGCCAGATTTGGAAATTCCCATTTTGGAAATGGAACCTCACAAATGGGACCCTGCTTCTGAATGGAGGTTTCAACACTCAACTCCATGTCCTTTTGATAATATATCAAATTTTATTTTTATATAAACATAATAGATTTACCTCCCTCAGAACAAAATGGAGGCTTCAGGAAAGCATTTTAGTTTAATATGTGGCTCTGGGTGCCCGTGATGCCACCCCTGGGACAGGAGAACACCAAAAGGGAGTTGTCCCCACCCAAGTTCTGTGACGCCAGGAGAGCAGCAGAAAAGAGCCTCAGACCCAACACAAGGTTTCGGAGTCTACCCATACCACAACACTGCAGGGGTCTCTCTCCTGTCAGGGATAGGGTCCCAACTTCGCTCCCTGCCCACCAGCATCCTCCAAGAGCACTGTAACTTCCCACAAGGAAGAGGGTAAGAGCTTTGGGTTGTGCCATTGTAATTCTAAACAAGGCCACAAGGTGTCAGCATAAGGCCACTTAAACAGACAAATGGAGAAAATCTGGCACTGGGGATTTCTGGGCTACCTCAATTCTTTCCTGCATAAAAGAGGATCTGACCAGATTCCAGGATTGGCCTACTGTACCAGACCTGAGAGACAGAGACATAATGAGGTTTTGCCATGTCGTGTCCCTCAGCCCTGCATCCCAGTTTTTGTTCCTATGGTCCCTCCCACCTATGGGCCCTATAGACTTTGTCTCCTTGTGGAAGACCCATGGAATGTAGGGCTGGAAATCCCAGTCCTCACACCCAGCTCACCAATGTCCAATGCCTCTAGTACTATCTAAGTAGCACCATAGCTTAGCTGGTTTCAATTGGAACCTTCCTACCCTGGCTTCCTTTCCTTGCCCCGCTCTTGCTTAAACACCCTGGGTTACAAGATGCTGATGGAATAGAATGACCTTGAACTTGTCCAGGTGTGGGAATATACTTCAGGACACAGATGCACTCATTAGGGAGGCTCCATGTTTCCAGGGTTTTGACCTAAGGAATGTGGGCTCCTTTCCTTTCAAACCTTAGCAGCAGACCTCCTCAACTGAGGGCATCCCCTTTGGCAGTCCTACCATGGAATCTTGACTGGTTTGGGGTAAGTCCTTCAACCTCTCTATTCCTACTTCAGCTTGGAAAGTCTCAGTCAATATCAACAGATGACCCCGAAAGTAGCTCCTTGCAACTTTCAGCATTTTGCAGCAGACAGTAGGAGGAGGCACATGCTGCAGAGCCTCTAGCCCATAAAGTCCCAAAGCAGAGCAAGAGTCATCATGAAATAATGCCTGTTTCACCCTAATAAGTGTGGGATGCTTCATGCACATCACATGGGAACCTGAGGCCTCTATGTGCCCCAGACCTGAATCAGAGTCCCTAGCATCTCTGCAGCCCTCCTCATCCAAAACCTAATGGGAAGTCCCACCTGCCCTCCAACCATGGGATAGTTTTGCTCTAAAGAATCTATATCTTTTTGGGACCCCCTCCCATCACTTTTGAGTTATCCTCAAGTCTGAGTCTCTTCCCTGCTGAAAGCCCCATTCTCTCCACATATGTACTCTGTCCTTCCCATTTAAAAAGGAGTCCAGGCAAGGGCTTGGAAAGATAAAGGGAGAGGGGAGAATTAAGTCCCAACATGAGCTAAAAAATTGGGGTAAAATAAATACCCAAGGAGTGAGGGACTGGACTGTTGGAGTGTAGGGAGGGCGGACTGGTGGCTCTCTGGGGAGTGCATATGTCTTTACCTCTTTGGAAGTCTTTGCTCTGCTTCCTGCTCTCCATCAAGGCTATAAGCAGAGGTTTCAAGTTCCCACTGAGATTTAGTCTAATCAGGCAGAATATCTATCTGAACTCTACCCCTGCTGCCAGCTCTGAGTTGGTGCTGTGATTGGTGTTTCATCCAGGCTTAAAAGGCTGTGAGTCTGGCAAGTCATCCTACCCAGAAGTCCCTGTGAGTGGCCAGTGCTGACAGCATGTCACTTGCAGCCATGTGCTTAGTGCCTAGCACCATATATGGGGGGTAGGGGGTAGGTTAAATATGACCAGTGAATGTGAAAAAAAAAACCCATATGAGTCCTCTGCCAAAATAATATGAAAAAAAAATGACTACACTGTGCCACACGTGTGCTGGGAACGATTGGAAAGTCATTTTATTATCTTTTTTTTTTTAACCTTTTTTTTTTCACTTAGGCCACGCCCCCTTTTTACCAGTGCCACGCCCACGGACATTCCAGGGTGTCAAGTGACTGCCAACTGTCACTCCAGTCAAGCCACACCCCCTCCTCACCCCCTCCACGCAGTCTCCACCTTCTAGCTAAAAAGGAGCACTTCCGGCTTATGCCCACACCCACATACGTCCTTCCATCCTTCCACTGGGTCAGGGATGGGCCAAAGTCCCACCCCCCAATGCACCCATGCCCTAGTGTGGACAAGTGCCATAGTCAGCTGCCCCAATACTACTGAGCTGGCGCAAGGATTCCCAAATTTGGAGGGGCTTGGACAAAGGCGTGGAGGGGACGAGGAGGTGAGGGCAAAGCCAGTTTCAGTTGAGCAGGCACCGTGCTCAACAGTGGAGAGGCTACCCCACTCCTAGGGGCTCCTTTATCATGCACTCTCTAAAAAAGCGCTTCACCGTTTCTCCAGCCTCAGCCTCGTCCCCTTCCACCTCCTCCTCCACGTCGACCCGGCTGGAGGGTCTGGGCACCACAACCAGAGCACCCCCTGCTTTGGCGGCGACTGCTAATATTGGCCCAGCCAGCGGATCATCGTCCGGGCAGTTTCGGCAGAGAGTCTTGGGCACCAGTGATTCCCCGGTCCTCTTTATCCACCGTCCGGGAGCTGCGGGGACTACGCAGCGACTAGAGTACAGGTAACTGGCCTTCCCTCCCTTGTGCTGCACCTTCTGTGTGGGGGAAAGCTGCATTTGTAAGGTGCAGGCATGGGTGGGCTGGGGGCTTGAGACCGCCAGGAGCCTAGTCTCTGAAAGAGGGAAGACCCTTTGACTGGAGGGCCCAGCAGAGCAAGCTTCCTAAGAGTAGCCTCAACTTTGGAGAGGACAGGAGAAACAGTTGGAGAGGGGACTCTTAGAAGGCTGCACAAAGGCATAGAGCCTTTTGCTGGAAAATCGGTCTTCCTACTAATCTTCCAGGCCAGGCAGGAGGGGCAGGGGAGGAAGGCAGTGCCGCTCTTCCAGCAGGGATGCACAACTGTTTCTCCCAGTGTAAAAGGCAGGGTTCTTCTGTGTGAGTTTTCTCTCGCCGAATCCTCCCACCCCACGTGTAGTCCCAAAGACCACCAGGACACTGTGTGGAGGGGCCAGGTCCTGAGGTTCTGAAGCTGTTTCTCTTTTTTATACCACTTTAAAGTTAAGCTTCCCTCTGTTTGCTCCCTACACCTCTGAACCGCCACGGAGAACTTGGAGAGAGAAGGGCCCTGAAAGGACAATGCCCTCTATCTCCCCAAAAAGGAAAGCTGCTTTATCCTGGTGGCATGTCCAGCTCCCCTGCCACCCTCAGCCTCCCCTGCCCAGTCAGTGTGGGGCGTGTTCGTGTGTGAAGTCTTGCCCCTGTAGGCTGGACCCCAGGAAACTCAATCCACCCAGGGTGGTGTTTATGGGAAGGGGGTTCATTTCCCCAGAGAAGCCCAGACCTCCCCCACCAGGTCCCCCCCCCCACCTTCCCAGAAGTCCCCTTCTCCTCCCCTAGTGGCCCTTCAAATGCAGAGCCTTGGTCCTTCAAGTTTTGCCCCCTCATGGTTGGGGGTCTTCACTTCCATTCAAGTGGTTGTGTGGGAAGTGGAGGGGACCTTCACGTTCTGTGTTGTGGCCTCTCAAGGCAGATCCTGTGTGTGCAGCCCCCAGCCAGTGCCCAGGCAGAAGCCTACCCACAGCCGGGAACTGGGCTGCCCACCCAGCAGGGGGGTCTCCTGCTTTTCCATCACAGTTGACAGACTTGGCAAAGTTTCCTCTTGCCACTTTCTCCCTCCCTTGTGCTTTGAAAAGGGGGAGATAGACAGCCAAAGGGACAGGAGGGAGAGACAGTGATCGAACCCTCACAAGGTGACCCTCAGCCACCCCCCACCCTGCAGCCGCCAGGGCAGAAGAAGGGGCCCCATGCTCTGGCTAGAGAAAGATTTGCAAATATAAACAGTAAAAAGGGCTGGGGTAGAGCTCAGAGGTACAGCATAACTGAGTTCACTACCTAGCACTTAGGGGGAAGAGTCATCTCAAAAATATCATTTTGCTTTTCTCTAGGGGCCGAATAATCACCACTGAGCTGGTGAGGGAGGAGGCGGATCCCAGCCCCCAGCCCCAGGATCCCAGTCCCCAGCCCCAGGAACCTGCATCTCCTCCGGCTGTGCCCCCTGCTCAGCCTACCCCTCAGCCTGAGCCCCAGCCGGCCAGGGCAGCCAGACAGCCCAGTCCAGAGGTGAGCTGCTGTGGCCTCTGGTCCAGGAGATCTCCTCGCTCCCAGAACTGAAGCCAGCCGGCTGCCAGCACCAGCCCCTAAGAGGTGAGTGTGCTGGCATCTTGGGTAGGGCAGAGGCGTCCACTGGTACAGCTCTCCTTATATCAGGGGTCCCCTTGAAGAGCTGCACCCCCAGGCACAGATGTGAATCCCCCCATTTCACAGTCAGTCAAGGTTGGAAGGTCCATTCAAAGTCACACTGTTGGTGTCTGGAAGTCAGGTGGTGGTAGGCTCCAGGTGCCTCTCTGCCTTGGGAGCTCAGGTGTGGGCAAAGCAGGTTCCCCGCAGTCTCTGTAGCAGGCTCTGTAGCAGGCTCTGCAGCACGGAGGTCCTTGGAGACTCCTGAGAAGAGAATGGCAAAAGTGGGCAGGAGTCAGAGGGAGAGGGCAGGCAGCACAGGGGCAGGCAGGGTTCCAAGTGAGCCCAGATTTGAGAAGGGGGAAGAAAACTGAAGGGGAAAAAGAAAAAATCTCCAGATGGGAGATAGTGGGAGAGCCAAGGAAAGCTGGGGGTGATAGGCCAGTGTTCTGCCACTTGGAGCTGCCAGGCTGTAGGGCCACCAGCAGTGGCTTGACCTCTCTCTACCCACTGGTCAAAGTATACTTCCAGCCTCCTGGCTGCATGGTGAACAGCAAATGAGACAATGAGCAGAGGCACTCTGAGCACCCCAGGGGCCTTACAAATGGCAGTGTCATGATCCCATTGTGTTCTGGAGGCCAGCAGGGCTTCCTGTGAGTGAGCCGGGGCTGGGGGGCGGGTGGCTAGAAACAGCTTGGGGCCAGAGCCGCCTCTGACTCTGCCGGAGAAAGCTGGGTGGTGGCCACCACTTCATTGTTCAGGTATTGGGGTGGGTGGTGGGGGAAGGGCCTGGGTCCTGGGCACCATTGGAGGTGGGGGGCACAAGGGTCTGTGTCCTTGTGCCTGATTGGCAAGGGACACAGGCCTCCTTCCAGAGCCTGCAGGGAGGGACCCAGCCAGTGACCCCTTCCAGGCCGCTTTGCCCATCTCAGAGAGAAGCCAAGAATGTTCTTTTAAAGGTATCAGTTCAGACACTACATGAAATAGTCACAAGTGGTATAGCAGGCCCTTCCCCAGAGCACTGCTCCCTCCCGGCAGCCCCAGCCCTGGCCACCCCACACAGACCCAGACCTACCCTAGTGGGGCTTCAGCTTTTGTCTTGTAGATCAGCTGCTGGGTGGCTGGTCCCAGGTGTTGATGGTTCCGTGGGCCTGGGTCCCTGGGCCAGGCTGGCAGGGGTGACACGCAGAAGGTCTGCGCCTGTGCCCTGTGCCGGCACCCTGCAGGGATGAGGGAGGGCGCTCAGGGGACCCTGGAGATCCGAGGAGCTGGGTTTGTAAAATGCTGGGCTTAGTCCCAGGGCGAAGGGGAGCAGGCACCTCAGAGCTTGAGCCGGGAAGAAACCGGGGAGTGAGAAAGGCCCACAGCAGGCCGGCAGGAGCGCGGGGGCCTGGCAGCACCGAGCCAGTAGAGCCGCAGGCAGAGGACACCAGCCGGGCTCAGGCTTGGTGGGCTGAGTGGAATCTGTGAGCCCAGGAGACCAGCCCTGCTTTGGTGCCTGAGCAGTCGCAGGTGGGGGTCGCCTCTGGGGGCTGAAGTTACTGCTGGCCACACTCTTCTGGTACCAGGATATTCTCAGGCTGCTGGTTGGACCCTTCCTACCTTGGGGAGCCGGAAGTAGGGGCAAGGAGAGGGCTGTAGGGGAGAACCCAGTTGCTGTCCTAGCTGGGGGCAGGGCTGGCGATCTTTTTGAGCTCCAGGGTGACCCGGCCTCCCGCCTGTCCCTTCAACCACACTTTTGACTAAATAAGGCTAGGCAGAGGCTCTCTGAGCAGCCCCGTGGGGGAGGGAGAGCTTGCGTGCCCCCCCCTGGCCTGGCATGGCCCCAGGGCCCTGGTGGCTCTACAGTGGGCATCCCAAGGTGACCTCAGCTTCCTTCCTACCTCTGAAAAGTCCGAGCTGCGCGTTTGAGTGCGGTGGGTGGCTCCTCCAACAGGCACTTCTGCCAGGGCAGAAAGCAGAGGGTCTCCAAATGCACCACTGATGTGACTGTCCCCCAAGCATACCCCAAAAGGAAGAAAGCCCACCTCTGAAATGGAGTTTCACCCCAGAGCCTTGCCTATTCCCAACTTGGGAAGCAGGCCTGAGGAATGGTGAAAAGCCCCTAGCGGAGCCCTGGGTTTGTCCTTGATAGAGACCCTCAGCAAGGATTTGAAATCCAGTTTGATCTTGCAGGGATTGGGGAGCGCAAAGAGACTTTTTAAAAAATGCTCCCCATCCCCAAATTTACAAGTCTGTCTGGAGTGGGGAACTTTCCGGCATGCAGCAGCACCGGGCATGCTCAGCTGGAGGCTCCCTCCTGTCTATAGGCACACCCGTGACAGGCCAGAAGGCCTGGGACGGGAGACAGCAGGAGGCTGGTGGGAAGGGGAAGGGGGGCAGTGGTGGGTGGGGGGAGACAGGCCAGATGTTCCTGGAATGGGACACAGGGGTGATTGATGTGGACTGGAATCTGAAAGGGGAACATTCCCCACGTGCCTCGTGCTCTGCGTGGAAATGGGCTGCCTTTCTTGGGGGGTGGGGGCCTCCCTGTCTTGCCAAGCTTATGTGAAGATGCCTAGGCCCTGCCTGGGTCCCTACACCAGTCCGGTGTCATTAACCCCTGCCTCCCCCGAGTGTCAGGCTTTGGGATGCCCCCCTCTCTATTCCGGGTCTTTCAGCAGGGTGACAGTAGGTAGGAGAAACGCCTGCTGTTCTGGCACCCAGGATTCCTACATCCTGCTGCCCCCAGCCGTGCACCCACTCTGGCACCCCCACCAACAAGCCCCGCTAGGGTCTCTGCCCCTCACTTCCAACATGGCCCAGTGCTGAGGGAGTGGCCTTGTTCCCAGCAGCACCATGTACCTGCGTGTGGGTTCAATATTTGCCTGTAAGGAGCTGGACTCTTCCCAGCCGGGGTGAGAGGCTTGTGAAAATTCTCTTTGAGAAAACGAAAGGAGAGCTCTAGCTCTCCCAGCCACCGTACAGTTCTGCGCCCCCCTGCTCTTCCCCCCATTTTCTCCTTTGCTTCCCCGTTTTCTCTCCTCTTTCTCGTTGCCCAAACAAAGCTGGTTTCGCCCTTGTTCGGGGGCTGGCGAAGGCCGAACGGCGCGCGCGGAGCGCCGGGGCAGGAGGGGGGTGAACGCCTGGGGTGCTCCGGGGCCCCCAAGCCGAGCCAGGGACGAGCCTGCCCCCGCGGCGGCCGGGCCGCGGCTTCGCCTAGGCTCGCAGCGCGGAAGCGCGTGGGGC
Organism: Callospermophilus lateralis; assembly: GCF_048772815.1. Classification (NCBI taxonomy): domain Eukaryota; kingdom Metazoa; phylum Chordata; class Mammalia; order Rodentia; family Sciuridae; genus Callospermophilus; species Callospermophilus lateralis. Next base: position 210,640,347 of record NC_135306.1, read on the forward strand.
GCAGTGGTGGCGGGGAGCCTGCAGGCCTCCTCCGCGGCGGCCGAGCCGGGAGCCGGGAGCCCTGGGAGCACGCGGGGAGCCGCGCCCCGGCCGCTCGTCCGCAGCCCTCGAGGTTCTCCGTTTCACACAGTCTCGGGCTCAGATCAGGCGCCACGGAAGCCCTCTCCGTGACGAGAAGCGAAAAGAACGAAAAGCTCATTCCCTCGGCCGTGCGTTCCAGGGCGCCCAGGGCTACCTGCCCGCGCCACCCGCGCCCGGGTTCCCGAGCCGCCGCGGTGCGGCCGGCGCTCGCGTCCCCCCCGGGAGGGCGCCACTGCTCCGCGCGCGCGTCCCTGGGCGCGGTGGGTCGGGCCGCGCTCCTTCCCGCGCCGAAGCTTGGCTTCTCAGATGCAGCCTCAGATCTCCAGGGTCCCAATGCTCGGAACAATTTTCCTGCTTTCCCCGAACTCCACCATTACTTTTTCTGGGATCCTCCAAATTTAAGCATTGCTCCCCGGGGCCTGTAGATTCAGCGTTTTCACAGCTCACAATAATTTTTTGAACTTTAATTTCCAAACATTAAAAAAAAAAAAAGACCCTGCTGGCTTCCCCAGAGGTACACTACGTGGTTGAAGCCCCAAAATTTGTTTTCTCTGAGGTTCTTAACAATTTTACATACACCCGCCCCAAGATCCTAGAGCAACCCGGATCCCCCAAATTTCAACTGGAACCCCTTGGTCCTGTGGTAATGCTGACAAAATCTCCTGACCCTCCAGGATATGGACAGCATTCTCCCAAAACAAGTAGAATGTTTCCGTGTCCCTAAATTTTGAAATATTAATTCTAGGGTTTCCTAAATTGACTGTTCTGACTTCCCTGCATTTCAGCCCTATTCCTAATTCACTATGGTCTGGAACACTATCCACCAAATTCTACAATCTTTTGTCCCCAACCTTTTCCCCTAACTTTTACACGTGGAATCTCAGGTCTACTCAACCCTCTGAGCAATTTTCCTAAACCCCTCAAAGATTAAATATTGTTTCCTATGCCTTCTCCCAAGTTTAGGCATCATTCCCAAAGCTCCTTCTGAATAATCTAATTCTGATTTCCTGAACTCCATAAAATTAAAAAACGCTTTCACCAATAATCCCCCAGACTCACTGAGCAGCACCCTCCCCCACACCACCACCACCACCATGGGCCCCAAGGATTTGGGACCTTCATTTCCAAGGCTATACAAGCTTCCTGGCCACTAATCAGGTTCTTTGCAATGTAGCCACTGTGACCCAGGCACCAAAAAACAGGCTGAATGATTACCTAAGATGTGATCAAGTGTGAAAGAGGGTCTTCTACCCTCTCCCAAATCCCAAATACGTGGAGGCCCACCTATTGTGGTCACAATGTGTATAAAATCAACCTTGAGCAGAGCCTATTTCTTGTTCTTCCAGGCTTTCTTGAATGTCCCTGTTACCCAAATATTCTGAGCTTTCTCTCTGCATCCACATTTTAAATATTAAAAAAAAAAAAAAAAAAATCCCTGGGTCCTCCTGGTTTACTGACAACAATCGGGTTTTCTAAAACTCCAATACCAATCCCAAATCCCAGGGTGATACTGGACCCTTTTCCTCATGTTTACACATTCTGAGCTCCCTCAAATATTAGGTGATGCCCTCCAGCCCCCAAACACACTCAGTATTATCCTTGAGTTACAGGAAAGTATAGATCTCCCGGCTGAAAAGTATCCATATTTAAGCAATAATTTCAGCAAACGCACTGCACACTGCCTACAGATCACAAGTTTTGGACATCAATTCTCCAGGCTCTATAATTTAGAATTTCTTAATCCCTGTTCCTCAAATCAGATATTGACCCCCAAGTCGTCCAAGGATCCTGAGCAACTTCTGTGAATTATTGGATTGAAAACTTATTTTCCAAAGATCTCCAAATTGAAGTACTTAAAACAAATTGAGATTTTTTTTTACCTTCGCAGAACAACTGAGATTTTTATTAAATTTTAATAAACTTTATGCCCCATGCCCTGAGTCCTCCTAAGTTTAAGCAATGTTCCATGGGCCCCCAAAGCACACCAGAAAATATCCCTGGTCCCACAAATCCTAGAATTCAGAGGTCTGTGTTGTATAAGTTTTCTAACTACTAACTTGGTTACCTGAAATTTAGATATCAGGTAACCAAATTATCAGAATTTAGATAGTTTCCATTGGGTAATGTCCACGGATCCCCACATTTGGACTATTTTATTGGGGCTCCCCAAATGCAAACATGGTCCAGGAAAACATATAGCATTCCCCCACCTTGTTCAACAAAAATAAACTAAGTAAAGTCTATTTTGCAAATTAAAATATAAAATGACATTGATTCTCTGCATTTCTCAAATATACTGCTTACAACCCGGGTTCCCCCAAATTTAGAAAATGTTTCCCAAGTGGTTAAAGAACTTTGAGGATTTTCCACAAAGCCGCAGTGATTAGGAAGGTTATAGTGCTGTGAGTATCCAGGCCACTGACCTGCATTCTTAAAATGTGGACATTAATCCCAGCTTTCTCCTCTGACCCATTAAGAATTTGCCCAGATCCCCAAAATGCATCTGTTTTTCATCCCTAAAATCTTAGGCAATGTGCCTCTTAGATTCCCCCAAATTTCATGTAGAGAAAGTTATTCGATTCAACCAAAAAACCTCGCCCCCTTCTATTGATCTGGGATTTCGTGGGTCCTCTAGTTGCTAAAATGCTGAGTTCCCCCATTTCAGACTCGGGATCACTACGACCCCCGTTGCATGGAGGAATTTCCTTCACTCCCCAAACTTGGACCCTTTTTTTTTTTTTTTTTGAGTCTCAAATTTAGCCATTAATCATGGTTCCCCCCACTAATGAGTCTCCTCTGGGTTCCTCTGCTTCAGGACACTCATTCTCTGGGCTGCAAATAAGACAGAGCTCTGATTTCCGATCCCCGAAATTTGGGCATTGTTCCCGGCCCCGCCAGTCGCCCTAGGCTTCCTCAATCCTTCAAGCAGTGGGCACTGATTTCTGGCCTCTTCTCGGCTCCTACGGAATCCCCAGAGCAACTTCGGGTTTGGGAAATTTCTGTGTGTGCGGCAAACACACTTAGGACGGCCGTGCGACCTCCAGGACGTGGGCAGTGCTTCTCCCGCGTCCAGGAAAACGACTGGGCATTGCCCCCAGTTTCCCCCAAATTTGGGCATTGTCCCCGGGTCTTCCAACGGACTGGGCGTTGCCCCCGGACATTGGGGACTGCCCCCGGGGTCTTGCTCACCTTCAGCAGAGTCCACTGCTCGCCACAGAGCGCTCGCCCGCCTGCTGCCTCGGCTCCTCGTGCACCCGCGGACACAGCCTCCAGCTTCGCGGTGAGCTCCCCTCTGTGTTGGTCCCGCCGCTCTGCGGCCCCAGCCGTTCTCCTACCCGCACCCGCTGCCCCTCCTGGTGCTTGTCTACGGCGGCAGCCCCAGGCTGATGAGAGGAGCGGGAACCCGCTGCGTGCTTCCCGCTCAGCGGCCGCAATCCCTCGGGCTGAGCGCCCCAAAACTGGCGCCACTTTTGTTGACTCTTTGCAAAGATCACAATTGTTGGAAAGCGGCGTGGATCCCCCGAACCGGTGTGGGCAGGGCGCTGGGTCGGTGGGATGGGGAGGAGAAGCGCTCCCCATCCCGGCGGCGCGGCGCCTCCAGGCCGCGGGGCCAAGGACTTGGGGAGGCGCGCGCGGAGCGCGGGCGCAGTGATTGATGGCGGAGCAAGGGGGCTAGCTGGCGCGCGGGTTTCCGCCGCCCGCGGCCCCTTCCTCTCGGCGAGGCGCGGGCAGCGCGGGCTGCGGGGGGCGGGCGGAGTGCAGGGGCTTGTGAATGGTTTTCACTTGGCAAAAATCACAATGCCTTCTTACATCGTCCAAACTCTCCAGGAGATGGTTTTCCCAGACCCCCAAATTATCGTGGTGGCCCCTGGGGCCGAACCCGAGTCTACGCAAGTCCAACGCACTGAGGACGGGGGAACCATTATCCGGATATTTTGGGTGGGTCCCAAAGGCGAGCTGCTTAGACGCACCCCGGTGAGCTCGGTCATGCAGGTAGGATTTGAGCTACTTTTCCCGCCCTGCTTTTTTCTCTCCTGACGGGCGCAGCCTCCGCAGACAAGTTCCACGCCTGGCCCAGATTTGGCCGGGCCCAACTGGCCTGCACCGTGTCCCGCACCTTGCAGCCGCCTTGGCTGCTCGGGGCTCCCGCGCAGCACCGCGGCACCGGGGGGCGCTCCGGATCCGGCTGCGACTCGAGGTGCTTCAGAGCCCGCTCTGCCTGCTTGGGCAGGTGGCGGCTGTGCGCCCCACCCGAGCCTGGGGTTTCTCCCCTCTCCTGGCATCTCCCAGCTGGGACCCCAAACCCAGAGCTGGGCCACCTGCGCCGGGACTCTGACGGGACGCCCCGCCACGTAGAACCCTGACAAGGCACCGGGACCCCCACTACCTAGGGTCGGGGATGCTCGTCCCACGCCCGCTCCGCACAAATGCAGGGTGCCCTAGCACCCCGGAAACCAGGGATGAGGCCCCAAATTCTGTCGAACGGGGATTCGATATTTGGTTCAACTTTTGCGGCTCCCAGCCCCCCACTCCGGCTTCGCGTCCGCGCACCCCACGACCCCCCCAACCGTCGCCCCCCGGGCCCGGGGCCCCCAGCCCGCGTTCCCTCCGGTGGCTCGAGTTGCGGGGGCGGTCCCGGGGCGGGGCAAGGGCCCTGCGGGCGCCCATTGGCGCGGGCGCTTGGCCAGCGGGGCCCGAGCGGGCGCCGAGCCGCGGGGTGGCGCGGCTATAAGAGCCGGCGTTGGCGCCCGCAGTTCGCCTGCTCTCCGGCGGAGCTGCGTGAGGCCAGGCCGGCCCCCGGCCCCCCCCTTCCGGCCGCCCCCGCCTCCTGGCCCACGCCCGCCCGCGCTCGGCCCGCCAGCGCCTCCATCCGGGCTGGCGGCCCCGCGTCGACGCCGTCCGTCGCCTCGCTGCTAACTCCCGTACCGGGCGCCGTCGGCGGGGCCGCGCTCCGTCGGGCCTGCGGATTCCCCGCCGCCTCCTCCTCCATCTACCTCAACACCCCGTCCCCGCTTCGCCGGAGGAGGCGGTCCCCCCCGCAGGCAGTCCGGCTTGCAGGCCGCCGGCGTTGTCATCCCCCGCGCTCCCCCCCAGCCCTCCCCCGGCGCGCAGCCCGGCCGCTCCCCCTTCCGCGCTGCGTCCCGAGCGGCCCCCGGCGCCGCCACCGCCTGCCCCCCCCCAGAGGCCCGGGCTTGCGACGGCCGAGGGCTCCGTCGGCCCATACCGAGCTGGGCGCCCGCGGCCTGGGTGACGCCTCCTCTCCGCCCCGTTCAGCACCGTCCCCGGCCCTCGACGTTGCGCTCTTCCCTTGGCTTCTCCGCCCCGCTCTCTCTCCGCGCCTGGCGCGGCCCCGCTCTCCCACCGCCACCTTTCCCGGGCTCCCTGCCGCCCCCCCCAGATCCTTGCCTCCAACTCCCTCCCCCCTCAAGCCCGCCCTCTGCCTTCGCCTACCAAAGTGGATTAATTATACGCTTTCTGTTTCTCTCCGTGCTGTTCTCTCCCGCTGCGAGCCTGCCCGCCTCTCGCTGTCCTCTCTCCCTCTCGCCCTCTCTCTGGCCCCCCCCTTTCACGTTCACTCTGTCTCTCTGACTATCTCTGCCCCCCTCTATCCTTGGTACAACAGCTGACCTCATTTCCCGATACCCTTTCCCCCCCGAAAGTACAACATCTGGCCCGCCCCAGCCCGAAGACAGCCCGTCCTCCCTAAAGAAGCAGAAGAGTCCCCCCCCCAAAAAAAAGCCATCCCCCCGTTCTGCCCCGTCGCACATTCGGCCCCAGCGACTCGGCCAGAGCGGCGCTGGCAGAGGAGTGTCCGGCAGGAGGGCCTTCGCCCGCTGTTCGGCTTGCGCTAAAGCAGCAGGGAGGTGGGCGGCAGCTTCGCGGCTTCCAGGTAAGCGCGGGCCGCGGCCGGGAGGGCAGGCGCGGGCGCGCGGGACGCCTGGCCCTTCCTCCCGCGGGGTTCGGCGGGGAATGGCCCGCCAGGGACAGAGGTGGGGCGGGGGTCCCTTTCGCTCTCCGTCGCGCTGCTGAGTGGGGGAGGGGGAAGGGGCGTCGGGCTGCGCCGGGGAGGTGTGAGCCGTCTGCTCAGGCGACTTCCTGGTTGGCCTGTGGGTCCAAGGGGTTGCTGAAAATGTACTATTGTGCCGTGCGGGACCCTGTTGCTTCAGGGTGCTGGGTAATGAGGAGGGGGGCAACGTCCCAGAAGCCCACCCTGGCGTGTTGACTTGGTGCCAGCAAGACTGAGAGGAAAACTGGGTGGGTGGGGCCAGGAGGGGCGCCGAGTTGGCAAAACAGTCATGCCAGGCGCCACATTTGCAAAAGATTCTCCCCACACCCCCTATCTCTGCCCCCAACATTTCCAGGGGAGAATCTGGGGAGAGGGGCCGGTTTGAATCTCAGAAGGACAGGGGTGTCCTACTCAGAGACGGGTAACTTGTCCTACCCTTGGGCAGCATGGAAGTTTCCATACAAGGAGGTGGAAAGGAGCCCCCCGCCCCCATTGCCCTGTGCAGAAATGGTCTGGGGGTGCTGACTGAGCCCCCCTCGTGGTACTCTGAGGAGGGATGGACCAGGGCTGGCGTTTGGGGGGGGGTGTAGGAGAGATGGGACTGGCTGGAAGGAGGGAGGGGGCGGGTGCAAAGGGGGCGGGGGGAGTGGTCAGCAGGGAGGGGGTGGGATAGGGTGGAGCCGGGGCTGGGCGGAGCCGACTCAGACATAAAAGCCGAGGCACTGACCAGCTTGCAAACTGGACATTAGCTTCTCCTGAGAGAGACTTCCAGCCTCCTCCTCTTCCTCCTCCAGCTTCGGCGAGCCCTGTCCAGAAGCAGGTAACAGGCCTGTGGAAGAGGCCCTGCTGCCATCCTGCTCGGCCTGCTTGGTGGCCCAGGGTACTGCCCAGCCTCAGGCCTGGGCCCTGCAGCGGGCCTGCTGCTCTCACAGGCCCTCCTCTCCCCAGCCTCTGCCCTGTGCTCCCACCTGTTTCCCTGCCTCCTCACCTGCTCCTTTCTCTTCCTTCCTTCCCCTCTGCTTCCCTCCTCCAAAAACTTTTGGGCTTTTTCCCAGCCCTCACCTGTCTAGCACCTCCACATGCCTCTTGGCCAGTCCCCTGCTTTCTGCTGATACCCTGGGCTGGACCTGGATCTAGAGTGGTCGGGTGTGCGGAGGGTATTCACGGGTAGCAGGATGGAGCTGCCCCTCGACTCACTGCAGCCGAGTGGCCAGCCACTGTTTGCTGCTAGAATTTAGAAGGGGCGGTTGAGGGAGGCTGGCCGGGGTCCTATGGAGGAGGTGGGCAAGGTGACTTTTAGATCCTCCTGCAGAACTGGCTAGTGCTCCTCAGGGAGCTTAAAGAGATGGTTTCTCATTTCCCGCTCCGTCCTGCATATGATTTATTGCATCAAGAAACCCCTGGGCCTGCGGAGAGAGGGCTGGGGCTGCCGGCCTGGAGGGCTCCACCTTCCGCAGGAGCCAGGGCAGCTTGCGTGTTTTCCCAGCCTCCCACCAGTAACCCTTGCCCTCAAAGCCTTGGGCTTGGAGGGGGTGTGTCCTGCAATGAGCCACCCCTTCCAGGTTGGGCCTGGAGGGTCCTGGTGTCTGGCCTCCCAAGTGGCCTGACCCGCTCCCTCCAGCTCCCTCCGTGGAGTTTGTATTCCAGTCGGGAGATGCTCTGATGGTTCTGGAGGGACTCGGGTCCCTGGCACTGGGTGGTGTGAGTAGAGACCTGGAAAGGGGATTTTTGGCTTTCTCGTGAGTTTGGGGGCGCCCGTGACGGGCTGCATTGGGGCTGTGTGATCTGAGAGCAGTGCTCTCTGAGTGTGGGCGGCATGGTGGCTCTAACCATTGGGTCCTTGACCTGAGCTTTGCTAGTGCAGCCTGGAAGGGAGAGGGCAGGAGGGGCTAGCCCAGCAGGACATGCCTGCGGCTAGGGAGGGATGGTCCGCCTGGATCCCCCTGTCCTGCTGGGGGGTGGGGAAGACAGGGACCAGTCAGTCCTCTTGGAGGCACATGCTCCACAGTGGGGTGGAGCCATCTGCCATCTTGGCAGGCCTTGGAAGGGAGCAGTGGTGACGTGACCTTGGGTTGGCCCCACCCCCACGATGTCACAGGAGGGAGGCCAGTGTCCAGCACAGCCCCTGTGGCTGTGGGTGTGGCTCAGCTCCTGCAATTCTGACCACGGTCTGGTGGTCCCCACACAAATTTGCTGCCATTTCCTGCAACTCAAAGCCGTGGAGCGCTTGCGTGGCTCCCAGAATCTCTCCCTTTTCCAGGCGGCCTAACCCTTCAAGCATGTGTGTTGTTTTTGAAATTAAAATAATGGCATCAAGAAAGCTGGGCTTTTGGATTTCAATGACTTTCAGCTTAAGGAGGGGGGCACCTCTGGCGGGGAGGGGCCTGGACCCCGGGTGTGGCCGGCGCTCACTGTGGTTTCTCCCGCAGATACCAATGGGGATCCCAATGGGGAAGTCGATGCTGGTGCTTCTCACCTTCTTGGCCTTCGCCTCGTGCTGCATTGCTGCTTACCGCCCCAGTGAGACCCTGTGTGGCGGGGAGCTGGTGGATACCCTCCAGTTTGTCTGTGGGGACCGCGGCTTTTACTTCAGTAAGTAGCTCGAAGGGGTGGGGCGGGTGGGGGGTGTCCACAGCAGGCACTTAATCAGTCCATGGGGTACAGCCCCCTCCCCGCTGGCCTGCGGTGGAGGGGCCCCGCCCTGACTCTGGCCCCTCTAGCATGTACTGAGCCACAGTGCAAGCAGGGGCTCCCCTGGGGAGGTGGCTGGGGGTCCAGGCTCATGCGGGGAATGGGGGCGCTTGCCTTTTTCCCTGCACCATTTTAACGGGGCACATGTGCTTTTGGATGATCAGATGTCAAATCTGACAGATTTCAAATCAATAAAGAATTAAGCAAACGTGGTTGGGGGCAGGGCTGTTTGTACTCAGCTTGGGAGTAGGGAAAATAGCTGCACTCCCGGGGAACCTGGGGCTCTAGGGCTGCACTGTGGGGTGCCCACCTGCCTTGACTACTGCTCACTCATGCTTCTCTCTCTTCATTTTCCAGCCTTGGGGAACTGGGGGACACTTGGGTGGGGCTGGAGGGGAGGGGCCTCAGGAATGTGACTCCTCTTGCCGGCATGGACTGCCTGTCTACCCCCTGGCACTGGCCAGGTGGTCTCTTCCTCTGCAGCCTCTACTTATCTACTTGTGAAACGGGCTCACAGAATGTACCTGCATTTCAAAGCTTCTCTCTGAAAGGCGCTGCTGCTGCTGGATACCCTTGAAGCCCCTGCTGCCTGGCCCCTCTCTTGCTCCCTCTCGCCTGCCTCCTTGGGGGGGCAGGATGTGGCACTGCGGGGGGCCTTGGTCCTTGCTCTGGGAGTTGCTTCCCTGCACTGGGCTTTCCTAAGCAGAGAGCTGGGCCGAGCCCCTCGTGGGTCCCCGAGATGGGGCTCCCTGTCCCTACCCCCACAGATGACGCCTGCCCTTTGGCGCTCCAAGGTGAAGTCCCCAGCGAGCCTCGGACCTGAGTGCCGTGGGGGAGAGGGGGAAGACGGGAGATGAGAAGAGAGCGGTTATGCGGCTCCTCACTCCTCCCCTCCCGTCTTGTTCTCTCCTGCCCGATCCTCCTGGTCTCAGCGCTTGGGGGACTCCAGGCTCTGAAGCCAAGCCTGGCCAGAGCCCCGAGACCTGGGGCCACACTCATGTGCACTCTATGGGGCTGTGCCCCTCGCTGGGCTCATACCTGACCCGTTTTCAAACCACCTGCACGTGGGCTGTGCCTGATTCAGACAGGAGGCAGGAGGCACCAGAGGCCAGGGGCTGGTCCCGCAGCAGCCTCTTTTATCTCTCCTTTCTGGGCTCTTCTTCCTGCCCGACTCTCGACTCTCGCTTTTCTCCCCCCTCCCCGCAGGGTGATGGAATGTCCGGGCCTAGCCTGAGGACAGGGGTGGCTGCCTCTTTCTGCAGCCTTCTCTGGGGGGGGGGTTCTGATGGGTGTTAACCTCCACTCTTCGTCCTGTGGGTCTTCCAGGCAGGCCCGCAAGCCGTGTGAACCGCCGCAGCCGTGGCATCGTCGAGGAGTGCTGCTTTCGCAGCTGTGACCTGGCCCTCCTGGAGACCTACTGTGCCACCCCCGCCAAGTCCGAGAGGGACGTGTCTACCTCTACGACCGTGCTTCCGGTGAGCCTGGCACCTCTGCTTACCCAGAGACAGGGACAGGACGTTAGGTATTTGTTTTAGCAGCTGGGACTTTTTAGCCAAGGGACAGGGGTGCAAGGGACAGGGGTGGGGCAGGGGCATGGATAGGTCAGGGGGAGCCAAGTTTGGAGCTGACACCCACCACCAGCCCCTTTCTTCTCAGGACAACTTCCCCAGATACCCCGTGGGCAAGTTTTTCCAATATGACACCTGGAGACAGTCCGCCCAACGCCTGCGCAGAGGCCTGCCTGCCCTCCTGCGTGCCCGCCGGGGTCGCATGCTAGCCAAGGAGCTTGAAGCGTTCAGAGAGGCCAAGCGTCACCGTCCCCTGATCGCCATGTCCTCCAAAGATCCGGCCCACGGGGGTGCCTCTTCGGAGATGTCCAGCAATCAGAAGTGAGCCAAATTGTCGTGATTCTGCAGTGTGTACCATCAGCTCTGTGACCTCCTCTTGACCAGGGACATTTCCATCTCGTCCCACCACTCAGACCTCTCTGTTCCATTTCTGCCCTAGGGTTTCTCCCACCCAGCCCCCATGCCCCGCCTCCCCACATCAGGCGACTCCTCAGCCCCCCTCCACCGGGCTGAGGGAATGACACCACCTTCAAAAAACAAAACCAATTGGCTTTCAACATCTTCCACCGAGACCCTTCCCCCAAATTATACATCCACAACTAAAACTTGAAAATTTAAACCCCTAAATTGTTATCTCACACACACTATGTAGCCCCACTTAAAATTCAATTGACTTGTTCAGAAACACTAATTACCTTTTTTTAAAAAACTACTAAAAACTACTAAAAAAAAAAAAATCAATTGGCTGAAAAAAATACTAAAAAATTAATTGGCTTAGAAACAATTGGCAAAATAAAAGATTTGGCACGCCCCCCCCCCTTCCTTCTCTTCCCCTTTGGACCTTGAGTCAAATTGGCTTGGACTTGGGTCCCTAGACCATCCAGAGAAAGGAAGGGGCCCTGCTGCACCATCTCCCACAGCAACCCCCAGGCTCGTCCTTCACTCGACTTACCATCACGGGTCACCAGGGAACTGGGCGAGGGACCCAGTGAGACCGCAGCACACGAAGGGAGCATGAAAACCTAAACCTCACAAATAAATTTAATTGGCACAACCCCCTCCCCCCAAAATCTCACATCTCATCCCCTGCCTCAGAAGGCACACAGCAGCCCCCAGCCACACACACTGAACACTACCCTCAGCACATTGCATACACACACACTCACACACACCCTCACTCACACTCACACACACATTCACACACACTCACACCCTCACACACACACACCCTCACACACACACACACTCTCACACACGCACCCTCACACCCTCACTCACACACACTCACACACACACACCCCCTCACACACACACACACTCACACACACACGCAGCCTCACACCCCCACAAAACCAGATGAAGCGGTGAGAATCGCTCACCAGAGCCCCTTGCACAGATCAGGCCTAGGTCCATCCCAAATTCTCTGAACTGTTTTCATGGCCCGAGCTCCCTTCCTGCCCACGGCTTTCGGGGCCAGTGCTGTGGGGCATTACATCTGCCTGGGGCGCACTGTAGGGTGGGAGATGGTGCGGCCCAGGCCCAGGCAAACGGTTCCATCTTTCCCCCTGAGGGAGGTGCCTGTCCCCACGGCCCCGCTGCAGCGTGAGCCATCATGGTCCCCAGACCCCACCAACGTCCATGCCCTGTCCTTGTGTGTCAGCCTGGCCGGAGTGAGGGGCGACCCTGGCCAGATGGAGATGTGGAAGTCAGCAGTCATGCTCCCAGAGTAGCCAGGCCTGGGCGTGCATCTGGAGAGACCTGGGGGGACCCCCGGCATGCCCAGGAGACTGGCCCTGATGTGGGGAGTGTGGGAAGTCTGGCGGTTGGAGGGGTGGGTGGGGGGCAGTGGGGGCTGGGTGGGGGGAGCTCTGGGGTAAGAAGTGGTCCCGGGAGGTTTTGGCTGGATGTCAGGAGGAAAAGCAGTTGAACTTGCAGAATTACCAAGAGAAATTAGATCCCAAATTTTATGTCAATTGATCTTTTCCCCCCTTTGTTTCTTGGGGCATATTTTCCTTTTTTTTTTTGATCCCTCCTTAGCTTTTCATGCGCTCATCAATTAAATTACACCCCTTCCCCATAACAGGGGAGCAGTGACAAAGTATGGAGCCCTACCACCGGCACCGACACCTCCTGCTCCCCGCCATTTATCACCCTTGATTTGATTTTTTTTTTTTTAATCTGTCCCTTTTGCTTGGGTTGAGTTGGGAGTGGAGCCTTCATGGGGTTCTGGCCACTGTGCCCCATGGAGAAGCCAGAGGGGAATTGAGAAGGCCGCTTCCCGGTCTGGCATCCGGGGACTGTGGCTGGTCCCCGGAGGTTCTGAGGGGCGGAGGAGGGCTGGGGCAGTGTCTCCTCAGGTGTCAGGAGGGTGCTCGGAGGCCACCGGGATGGGGCCCCCGGCTGGCCTGTGGCTGGCTGGGGGGGAAGGGGCTGCAGATGTGTAAGCAGAAGGGCTCCATCAGGCGGGAGCAGGTGGCCGCCTTCCGCACACTTGGGGAACACTCCCCGCCCTCTGTGACACTGTGCCCGCTCCTCAGCACCCCACCTTGTCCACAGGAGGTCCAGAGCTCTGTGGAGTCTCCTTTGGTCAGGGTGGGGTGAGGCCAGGGAGCAGGGGAGGTCAGAAGGCTCTGAGCCCGCAGAGCAGGAGAGCTGGCCATCAATGGGGTCGCTTGGGCCCTGAGGCCCGCGGGTCTGGCAGTGCTGTGGCAGCCACCCACAGCGCCTAGGACTGTGGCAGGGACCTCGGGCGGCTGGAGGCCTACCTCACCCCCACTCCTGCCTCCAGTGCAGTCCCCCTGCACAGCAGTCTGACTAGCAATCTAGGGGCCTGAGGCTTTTGGGCCCTAGCGACAGGACTGGCATGACCCTGGGGGCGGTCCGTGCCAGCCCGACCTCAGCACAGAGGGTCCCTCAGCAGGTGCCTGGCGAATGGGCCATTCGGAACATTGGACAGAAACCAAAGCGCAAAGTTGTTTTGATTGAAGAGTCGGATTGGCCTGAGATCCAAAACACTGCGAGGCACCCCAAATTCCCTGCCCATTCAGTGGGACACCCTCCCACAAACAGTGTTATGTTTTGCCTCGCTGGGATGGGTGCTCCTGGGGTACTTGCACTCTGCCCTCTGTGTCCCCTAATGTATGGCTCTCCCTGGGTCGCTGGCCATCCTGACCCGGGCACCCACCTGGCCTCCCGTGCCCTAGTGTGGTCCTCCATCTTGTCTCTTCCCCCACATCCCCCCCCCCCCAACTGTCTTCAGCAGGACCCCCTCTTGGGTCCCTCCCTTTGCCATCACCTGAAGACCCCCCACGCGACGAACACCTGTGTCACCTTGCCGCCTGTGTTGGTCCATCATGCAGCGGCCCTGTGTTTGCCTCAACTTGACCCCTTTAACATGCTAATATTTCTGGCAAAATCCAGTGCTTGGGTTTTGTCTCTAACTTGTTATCGCTCGCAATCCCAATAAAGCATTTAAAATTATTTTCTGAGTTCTTCCCTTTTTTACTGGGGAGGGGAGGGGAGGGAAGGGAAGGGCAAGGATGATTGGGGAGGAACAGGGCAGGGGGTTTGGAGGGGAGGGAAGGCCTCAGAGGTGTGAACCTCTTGGTCCCCCCCAATCACACAAGGACAGGGTGGGACTCCCCCTGAAGCTGGAGGCTGGGACCGTGTCAGGCACCCACTGCTCAAAGCAGAGGTACTACGAAGTGGGAGAGGGCTGTGGGGTGTTACAAGGGAAGAGTCAAGGGTCATCATGCGAACCCCAGGGTTGGGGGCGGGGCTGCTTCCTAAAGGTTCCAGACTCAAAGGGTCCCTGGACCCAAGGACTCGGGGCTAATCACCTGGAAGGGCTTCCCTGCCTATTCCTCTTCTGGACCCCATCCCACCACACAAAAGGGGGCAGACCCCAAGCTCAGAAGGAGGTTGTAGCCGGCATCAGATGCTTGAAGGCTGGATGGCCTCTACCCCCCATGGTGGGAGAGGGGCTGGGCAGCCTTGAGAGGGGTTCCACAGTGAGAAGGAGCCTCCCTATTCTCGAGTGTCTGGTTGGTGTGGCCTCACACCCTGGCCCTGGGGACTCCACTGCTTTTCTTACTGACTGGGTGCTGAGCTGGCACCCAGCTGCGAGGGTTTGCCATGGCATGCACACTGCCCAGGAACTCCTCTCAGACCCCCTTGGGGTGAGCAGTGGTCAGAGGGTCTGCCTGGAGGGGTCAGGGTCAGCCTTGAGGGTGGGGAGGACTGGGGGTGGGATCTAGAAGGCAGCAGGCCCCTCTTGAGGCAGCCCCAACCAGGCAGAGGAGAAGCTGGCGTGGACCCTGCTCTCTGGGCCGAGGTGGTATTAGCCCAGCTCCCATAGTTGCCTCTGAGACCCTTCTGGGTCTGGTGGGGTGGAGGCCCAGCCCTGAGCTGCCCTGAAGCCACTGGCAGATTTTCCCCACTAGCCCCACACCACAACCTTCTGAGGCCCACTTTAGTCCTGACTATACCATCGTCCTCGGCCCCTGAGCTGCCTAGGCCTGAGTGGAACGGCGGTCAGGGTCTCTGGGCTCCAACCCCTGGCCATTTTTCCCCAGGCCTGCTTCTCCTGGCCCTGCGGCCCTGGGTCAGCTCAATACTGGCATTTGCTGCACCCCATGCCCTCTCTAGCTGCCCCTGCCCCATCCCAGGGGCTCCCCTGGCAGCTTCCTCACTCCTTCCCCCACCCCTGTTGGCCCTGACTTCCTCAAGACCCCATGACGTCCCCCGGCCTCCCCCGAATCCTAGGGGTAACCCACCCCTTTGCCCAGTTTCCCTGGGTCAGTCCCGTCTCTCAGCAGCGTCCTCTAGGCTCACCCTGCCCTCACCTCCTGGGCTTGGCCCAGCCCCTCCAAGGGCGTCTAGGACTGCCTAGGGCCCTCTGTCTCTTCTCTGCAAATTCTTGGTTTTATCCAGAATCTGCACCCACCCATCCCCCACCTGCCTATCTATCCATTCACTCACCACCCACTCACCCATCTACATATCCACCTATCCACCCACCCATGCACCCACCATCCATTCATTCACCCCCCTATCCACCAAACCATCCACCCCGCCAGTCACCTATCTACTGTCCTCCCTCCCTCCCTCCCTCCCTCCTTCTGTCTGTCCATCCACCCTTCCATCCAACCAGCCATCCAAGCATCTAGCTAGCTAACCATGGTCCACCCATCCGCACAAACAGATGGGCACCCCTCTCTGCAGGACACTCCAGGCTGGGAGATGAGCAGGTGCTCTGGAGGGGCCCGGGGGCTCTTTTGAGCTGGGCTGGCCCTGAGGAGAAGCTGACCCTGGAGAAGAGACCTGAGAGGTGAGGAGGTGTGTGCAGTGTGGGAGGGTGTGACGTGGGTGGGTCTGGAGTGTCAGAGCAGCACTGGGGCAGGGAGGGGCTGCAGCAGAGGAGGGGTCCAGTGTAGGTGGTGAGGTCCAGTTGGAACAGGGGCCAGGGGCCAATGCCATCAACCCAGCAAACACAGACCACTCCCACAGTGAGCTGTCTGGCAGCCTCAGAAAGACACACACACATCCTGACTCTGGGTCCCATGAAGGTGACCTTATTTAGAGGAAGGGTCTTTGCAGAAGGATCTTGTGATGAGGTCTTCTTGGATTTAGAGAGGGCCCAACTCAAATGACAGGCATCCTTGGGCCACAAGAGGGGAGGTTCACACAGGAAGGAGCATGGCCACATGAAGCCAGAGGCAAAGGCTGGAGTGATTCTGCCCAGCCAAGGGGTCCTGGGGTCCCACAGGCTCAGAGAGGCAGGACAGACCTAGAGCCTTCCAAGGGAGGACGTCCCTGCTGACACCTTGGCCTCAGACTTGTGGTGCCCAGACTGTGAGAGGTGCATTTATGTGCCGTAATCCCCCAGCTTGTGGTCATTTGGGAAAATAATTATACTAGGCAGGATACACCTACTCTGTCCTAGCCCTGTCCCAGGCACAAGGATTCAACCATGAGCTCCTGAGCAGTTTCTGTGCCCAGGATGTCCACAGACCAGTGTCCCCAAGCCTACACCCCACCTGCTCTGGGGTCCTCGGCCCTCCTCCTCACTCCACCCTGAGCTGGTCAACAAGGCTCCACCAGCCAGTCTGGCTGTGCTCCACCTGGGACCAGAGTCATATGTCCAGAGCCTGCCACTCTCCCCTTGAACTCTCCATAGCTCCCGTGGGCCCCTGGGTGAAGTCCGGACCCTGGCCAGGCCCTCTGGCCCACAGGAGCCCGCCTGCCTCATTCCTCAGCTACATCCCATCCTCCCTCCACCTCTTGCCCCTCACGGCCCTCACATCCCCACTCCCCTGTGTCACAGGGCCCTCTCTCCAGGCCCTCTGGACGGTCCTCACCCTGCTAACTCCACACACCCTCTGCTGCTCTTGAAGTTCTGCTCCCTGCCAGGCATCCGGCATTTACCCCCTGCCCCTGTCCCCCAGAGATGCTGGTACCCATGGGTAGAGGAAACCTGCTGTCAGGTGGTCCCTGAAATGTCGGAGCTCTCCCTGCAGCCCCCAAAGTAGAGCTGGTCAGAGAGGATGCCTCCAGGAGCCCCGTGGTGCCAGCCACTGAGGCCTGCTCACTCGGGTCCTCTTGCTGCCGTCTGCCGACACCTCATCTGTGAATGCTCTCCTGGCCTCAGGCACCAGGCCTCATCCTCAAGCCACCTGTGTGTGTTCACCTGTCTGACTGACCCCGACTCTCAGGGTCCCCACTCCTTCCAGCTGCCCAGGCCTGCCCACCAGGCTGGTACTTCTGCACAGGTGCACCCAGGCTGGGGGCATCTGGGCCTGGCGTGTGGGCCACAGTCCACAGCTCCCTTGATCCTGGCCTCTACCTGCTCCATAGGGCCCTGGCCCTGCCCAGCCCCCTCCTGGCCCAGAGGCCACAGCCTCAGGCCTCATTAGTGCAGCCTCCAGCCTCTCTCCCCTCCCAGCCCAGCCAGCCCAGGCCTCCACCGGCCAGAAACCAAAGAGAAAATGCCTGTTTATGCCAGTTATGCCGAAAGCAAAACAGTTGTGGTTTGTGACCCAAATTTTTTGCCTTTTTTTCAGAACATAACAAAGCCCAAGACAACTCCCTCCCGCCCCTGCCCTCCCCCAGGCAGACAGAAGCGATCTGTTTACACTGGCTGCAGCACATTCCCGGCCAGCCCTCTCCTCAGTGCAGTGCCCTTGCACTGGGCGCTGGGCACCCGGTGGAAGCGTTGCTGAGCCTGGCCGAAGTGGAGGAGGAGGGGCTGGCAGGGGGAGACCTGCTTCTTCTGGAGACCCAGAAGCAAATTGGGGTACACATCCATCTAGAAGCTAGAGCAGGAACTCAACCCACCCTGGACAGGGAAAGACAGCCGGACCTCTACGGTCCCCCGTTGTCCTCCACCAAGGGACCCCCTTTACAGGTCTGCTTGGCCCAAGCAGCCACCTCCACTTTACAAGGACAGGTGCCTAGAGCCATGGGGTGATGGGACACCTCCCCACTGACTGGTCTCTCTCCTCTGCCCCCTCACCCCTTTCTCCCCTCCTGGTCACCCTAGGCTGAAATACCCACTCAGTCCAGCATGGAGCCCAGAGTGGGCACCTCCTCTGCCAGGGGGCTGGCAGCTCTAGAAGATCTTGGGTCTGTGTTGCAGCTTGGCACTGGCTTCCCCAGTGCCAGGAGCTGGCTGCGGTGGGGGACTTGGACCTTGTTGGAGTCCAGTGGGGGGGGGCAGGCAGGACCCCAAGGTGCCCTGGACAGTGAGAGGGGCTGGGCAGCCTCCCCGTCTGCAGACTACCTGTACGGCCAGCCCTCCAGGGAGGTTGGAACATGGAGAAAACCTTTGCCTTCCCGCTGCACTTGGTGCAGGGCCTCGCCCCTCCCAGCCCCCTGTGCCCTCTCTTCCTGACCTCTCCCTGTGTCCTCCCCTCCGTCACTTCCCCCTGCTGCCTTGGATGCTGAGAACCCAGGACCTCAGAAGAAGGGCCTCCTGGGCCAAGGGGCCCTAGGCGTCATGGGGGCGAGAAGTGAGTGGGCCTGGGTCTGAAGGGTGTGCAGGGGTCCGTGAGACGCAGGGCAGAAGAGCATCTGGGCAGAGGGAAGTGCCTGGAGGGCCAGGGCCCCAGTGCAGAGCCAAGAGGCAGAGCTTGACCCTTGGAGGACTCTGAGCAATGGGCAAGGGCTTTCAGGGGCCGAGTGAACCGCTCAGAGGCAGGTTCTAGGAAGGTGTTTGGGTGCGGGGCACAACAGAGCTAAGAAGACTGGGGTGTTGGTGGGTGGAGGAGGGGTGCGAGGTGGGAGCAGGGGGCGCTCCTGGGGGGAGGTGCTCCTGTGCCCAGCATCACTGCAGGCCTGCAGTGGGGGGTCTCTCCAGCCCTCCCCAACCCAGGAGGGCAGGCCTGGCTCCCAGCTGGGGGAGGGGAAGAGAGGCAGCACTCCTGCCTCAGGCCCTGGAGGCCGTCCGGGCAGCCCACTGCCAGGCTGGTAGCCCCCTGCGCCTGGCGGGGAGCACATTTGGGAAAGGTCTGGCCGCACCTCTGCTCCCCCTCCCCTGCCTTGTCATCCCGGGCCTCCCCTCGATCAGGAACAGATGTGCCTCGGAGCTGGAATTCTAGCTATTTGGTTAGCCAGCCACTCACTGGGAGTTTCTGATAAGGCAGATTGGT
Source organism: Callospermophilus lateralis (assembly GCF_048772815.1). NCBI lineage: Eukaryota > Metazoa > Chordata > Mammalia > Rodentia > Sciuridae > Callospermophilus > Callospermophilus lateralis. The sequence continues at coordinate 210,659,342 of NC_135306.1, forward strand.
TCTCCGCAGAGTTGGTGGAGGGGGAGGAGAAAGCACAGTGGTGCCCACCCCCATCTTTCTCCTGCCTAGAATTCCCCCCAGCTAGGCCCCTGGCCAGCTCCAGAGGCTTCTGGTGTAGCCCCTGGAATGACCCCTGGGTCTGCTTGTGCCCAGCAGGTATGGACAGGCTGAGGCTGGACCCGGGTGTAGAGCTGGGTGGGAGAGAAAAAACTCAGACCAGAGCCCTCTGAGAAGCCCTGCTGCCCTCCCCAGCCCTCCCCAGCCCTCAGCCTCTCCATTCTGTGTCCAGTTTGGTGTGGGCACTCCCCACAACATCCAGGACTGAAAGCTCATTGCTTCCTGACCATGGGTCTGTCCTTCTCTCATCCCTTATCCAGGTCAGTCCTACAGGAACCCCTAGGGCCATGAAAAGGAATCAGGCTCCACTGTGGCCCTTGGGTCACCCATAGTGAACTCAGAGATGGTTCATCAGCACAATGAGGAGGTTCCCAGGCCAACACTCACGGAGTCCTGCCCTGGGCCTCTCCCCCGAGGTCTTTCCACTCCAGGCTCCTCTCCACAGGCATTAGCTGAGCACCCACTGCTGCGTGGGTGAGCTCTCCGTGGGCACCCCTGCTTGGAGCTTGGGGGCACACCTGAGAATTCTTCACTCAGATCTGCCGGTATGGATGCCCGGTTCACTGCATCCAGAACAGCATCTTATGTTCTTTTCTGTCAATGGCCTTAGCCTGCTGGGGCATTGGTTCTCCGCAGAGTTGGTGGAGGGGCAGGAGAAAGGACAGTGGTGCCCACCCCCACCTTTCTCCTGCCTAGAATTCCCCCCAGCTAGGCCCCTGGCCAGCTCCAGAGGCTTCTGGTGTAGCCCCTGGAAAGACCCCTGGGTCTGCTTGTGCCCAGCAGGTATGGACAGGCTGAGGCTGGGAGAGCTTCCCCACCCCTGGACCAAATCTCAATTTGGTCTTTAGCACTTGGCTTATAGCTCCCAGTCTTGGATCCTCAATAGCTAGAATAGAACCTAGTACAGAGACTTCCACGAATGGATGGGTGGAAATTGGGAGGATGGATGTATGAATGTGTGAATGAATTGACAGATGGGTGGATAAATGTGTGGACTGATGGGTGAGTCAATGGCTAGGTGGATGAGTGGAGGGACGAATGGAAAGATGTATGGGTAGGTGATGGGTGCGTGTCAACTGTGCATCAGCAAATATCTACCTGGGTTCTCATTGGAGATAGTCCTAGTAGGGAATGAGGGAAGAAAGCAAAATGACCATAACTTATTGAGTGCTCATTCTCATAGAAAGTCCATATGCTAATTCAGGTTGTAGTATTTCCTGTTTCTAAGGTCTGGCACATTTGAAAGATATTTGTTGATTAAATGGAATTTAAAGTGAATATCTATCTGGAACTTGTCTCCAGAGGACCTAGAAGATAAAATGTTAATATCCAGGTTGTCAACTGAAATTTATAAAATCCTGCCCCACAAAAGGCAAGAGTCCAGAGAATTTTCTGGGAAAGTTTTTTAAACTCTCCTGATCATTCCTATATTGTGCAAAATGTTTCAAGCATAGAAGAAGGACACAATTCTAATGGATTTTATGTTAGCATAATCCTGATACCAAAACCTAATAATTATAGCACAAAGGTAGAAAATCCTCAGTCCCAGGTCACACGTAAAGATAGATGCAAAAATTGTCAATAAAGGAATTAGCAAATTAAATCCAGCAGTGTATTGAATGAAAGCAATAATACACTGTGACCAAGTAGAAACTTTGTCTCCAGGAATGCAAGAGTGACTCAACATAAAGAAATCCATTAATATCATCACGTTAATAGGCCAAAGGAAGAAAAGCCATATGATAATATTGACAACATACCTAACAAAATCTAAAATGCACTCCCAGTTATAATGCTATTTAATGGTGTAGGAGTAAAAAGAGACTTTCCTTAACCCAAGAGAAGATTTCAGTCCTCAGTCTCCCATCACCCCCTGAGAAACATCCCTCGTGTCCACCACCATACTTCTTGTAGCCAAATTCAATGGACATTCGTTTTCTTTCCCAGACTTGACTTCTCAGCAGCATTTGCTGCTATTGATCCTCCCACCCCACCCAGAAATTTCTCTGGGTTTCACTTCCAGTATGAGCTAGTCAACTTCTAACAAAACAGCACTCCTGCAGATAGTGATGATAAACAAGCAAACAAAAAGCTACCCAAGGACTCTAGAAAACAAGCAAAGCAGGTTGATTTTAAGGATGAGTCAGGGTTTCTATTGGGAATTCAACGTGGGTATCAGATTTCCTATAGAAATCCTGCCATTTTTCTTCTGGCAACAGAAACCAGAAAAAGGATCCTAGGGCAATCAAAGTGGTTGGAGAGTGAGATGCGAATCCCAAACTTGGCCAGAGAAGGGGGACATCCCAAGTTCCTGGCATGGGATGGTCTGAGAGCAGTCTGAGCTGAGGTGGCACAGTTTGCAATTGGAGCCTGACCAAGTTCACTTGCGGGCTGAAGCAAAACTCCAGTGCCTGCCAGAGAAGAGCCGCACCAGCGACAGTCTCAGCAACATGACCGTCACACGTGCAGGAGATATCCCACACCACACAGCATATGTGAGGGCCAGAACGTATACTTTATTCTCAAGGGAAAAGACAACTGAGGTCAACTCTGATGCTGGAATTATCAAAAAAGGATCTTAAGACAACCCTTATGACTATGTTCATGAAGATAAAGGAAAACATATTTACAATGAATGAAAAGACAGGGCATTTCAGTAGACAAGTAAGACACAGTACACATATCTAAATGGATGTTTAGAAGTGAAAATACAATTTATGAAATTAAGAACTTACTAGAAGGGATTAGCCACAGAATGCAGGCAGAAGGAAGGGTCTCTGAATGTGAAGTTCAATACAATGTCCCCAATGTGAAGAAAGGAGAAAATATTCTAAAAACATGAACAGAGACTCCGGGACATATAGAATAATTTAGCATTTGGGTAACTGGAGAGGAGAAAGAGAAAGAAGCAAAAAAACATTAAAGACATAATGACTAAAAACTTCCCAAATTGGTTAAAAACACACACTTACAGATTCAAGTAGTTCATTGAAATTAAAGTAGAGTCTGTTTGAAGAAAATCGTGGCTGAGTGAATCAAAGTCAAACGGATGAAATGAAAATTCAAAAGGAAAATCTTGAAGGAAGAAAATGGCACATGACATAATGGGAAGGATGACTCAGTGATCCCAGACTTCTCCTTGGAGACCGTGGGGACCAGGAGACGGTGGCACACACCTGCTGGAGCCTAGAACTGGCTTTCCCTCCTCTGTTGTGGCCAGGGGTTCAGTTTTCCTGTCCCGTCTTCTCAAGTTTCCTTTTGGCTCCCCCTTTCCCTAAGGGCCAGTGGGCCTCATATGGACCAGGCACCCTCTACCTTTCCCGTTCCCTTTCCAGCCCCATGCTCACTTTTGGGCAATGTCCCCACCATGAACACAGAGGTGGCCAGCACCTGTTGCCCAGTTCCCCAGGCCCTCCCAGACTCCTTGTGTGAGGAGGATTTATCATCACATTTTCCCAGCCTCTGGGTGAGGTCACCTGCTCCCACAGCTTCAGTGATGGAGTACATCCTGGAAACCCCAAATGCAGGCCTCCTGCTCCAAGGTTGTGCGTTGGTGCAGAGACCCCGGCCTGCTCACCTTGCCGGCAGTACCTGAGGCCTTCTGCGTTGGCACCTGCTCTTCCTCCAGGGCTCCCCGCTCAGGGAGTGACTGTCCAGCAGCCCACGTGTCGGAGCCAGGATTCTGGGAGCCAGTGCTCTCCTTCTCTCTCGCCTCCCGTCACATCCGTCCATCCGTCCAGCCTTACTTACCACAAACAATGTCTATTCACCTGGAGGTTTCCATGGATGGAGAGCCACACTGTGCTACCTGCTGCACATCTGTTCCGTCACTTCGTCCCCAAACAGAGCTAATCCTCCCCATTTTGTTGATGGTCAACTGAGAAAGTGACTTGTCAACGGTCACTTAGTTGTTCTTGAGCACCCCGGGTCAGGCACTGGGCTGGGCATCAGTCCCGTAGAGGAGGACAGGCGGGCAGGCTGCCTGCCCCTGCAAACACCGTCTGGAGGGAGACGCTGGCAGCTAACAAGGACTTTAATGAGCTGATTACATAATTATGGGCTGCAGAGAATAACAGGGCCATGGATCTGCCGACTGCAATGCTCCCCACTCCTCCTGTGGTTGAGGGGTGGTGCCCAAATCCTCTTGCCTCCCAAGGCCAAGGCCAGAGATGTTTGTGGACCTGTGCTGTCCAGGCAGTCCTCTCCCTGGCTCCTAGGCATCTCCTCCCCACCTCCTCCACCAGCTGTGGCTCCCAGTTACAGGTGGAGTGGGGCAGGCAACCCCGCTGGCCAGGCAGCCTCAGAAAGGTGCTCTGAGGGGGATCCCCAGACTGGCACCAGGTTCTCGTGTGTTGACCTAAAGCCAAGGGAGAGCTGTTCTAAGGCTTGGGAGCTCAGGCTCCTGCCCCAGAACCGCCCTTGGGTCTCCAGAGAGCTTTGGGGGTGGGGGTCCAGCCCCATGCTCACTTTCGGGCAGTGTCTCCACCATGAACACAGAGGTGGCCAGCACCTGTCGCCCAGTTCCCCAGGCCCTCCCAGACTCCTTGTGTGAGGAGGATTTATCATCACATTTTCCCAGGTGATCCCAGGGTGAGAAGCCCTCCGTGTGCACCCCCATAATGCTCTGGACACTCCTGGGGCAGGCTCCGTGCCCACCAGCCCCATCCCCCAGGTGAGAAGACTGAGGCTCCCGCAGGACACGGGCAAGCTTAGGGTCCCTCAGGGTGCCTGCCAGCTGCTATGTCTCTTCCCCGGCTTCTCTGACCCTGGTGCCCCCACCCCCTGCCACCAGGCAGCTCCTCGACTCTGGCCCAGGAGACACTGCCTCGAGTGGGAAGTGCTGCAGGAAGGGAAGGGAGGCTGGCAGGACGGCAGCTGTGCCTGTGTCGGCTCCGTCCTCAGGAGTCGCTGCTGGCAGCCTCCCCCACGGGGCAGAAGGGTGAAAGAAGAGGTTCTGAGAAAGGGGTGCTTGGTGGCCCGAATGCCTGCCCTGAGCAGGCCGCAGGCCCACATCTTCTCTCCTCTTAGCTGGACAAGGCCCTCCCACCAGGTCTGGGGCCCTATCTGGACCCTCATAGGGGTCAGGCCTTGTGCGCCCAAGGTGCCTGGGGTCCCCTGAGCTCAGCAGGTGTCAGGCCCTGTGTGCATCCTCTTGGGGGTGAGGATGAGTGGAACTTTGGGCTCCTGGGCTTGACTCTGGCAGCACAGCCAGCAGGATGGGAGAAGCTGCTCAGGGGGACCTGGCCTGGGACACAGCGTCCCCTGCTGTGCTGTGCCCCCTGGAAAGCACAGGAAGGAGAGAGGAAGCTCAGGGCTGCCCCCTATTCCTGGTAACTCTTGCCCACTGCAGGCTCCAGGGAACGCCTTGCAGCAGCACGGGAATCTGGAGGCTGATTCCTGTGGCGTTCCAGGGAGCTGGAGGCCACCGCTGAGAGCTGCTCCGGAGAAAGCGCCTGGTCCGCCCCCGCAGCTAGGGTGGCGGCTCCTGCTCGCTCTGCTGGCCATCAGCAGGGCATCAGGTTTGCACGGGGGTGGGCAGTGCTCTGGACCCAGATCTGGGGAAGAGAGGGGCATGGCACGGGAATAGGCACGTGAGATGGGCTGCCGGGGGACCTCCAGCCTGGGTGAACCGGAGACAAACAGCTTCCAGGTAAAAGGGTGAGCCCTGGAGTAGGGGCTCTGCTGCAGAGAGATCCACACCCTGCCTGGAGGGCTCCAGATAGGGCAGAGAGAGCTGGCGAGCCCCCTGAGAGGTGGAGTTCAACCTGGGCAAGTGGGGAGGATGCAGAGAGCACAGGTCCATGGGGCAGGACATGTTCCCACCAAGGCCACCTGACAAATGGCAGTGGCTATGTGGGGGTCCAGGAGCAAGTGTGGCAGTCTCCAGGGCCGTGGGGTTCACCCTGAGAAGCAGGCCCAGGCATTGGCTGGCCTCACTGGTGGAGCATCAAACGATCAATCCCTTGAAACCTGGACCCCGCGGAGCGTTTTGTCCGTATTCTGTGTGGGGAGGCTCCCCTGTGCGGGGGGCGTGTGGAGGCTTGAGTCACAAGCTCAACTGACCCACGCGACACTCGGATGGCAAGGACGCCGGAGAAGGGCGGACTCCCCAGCTCCTGGAAGTCGGGGCCATGGAGTCCGCGGTGGTGGTAGCTTTTGAGACTTCAAGCAGAACTCAGGCACCCGCCTGCCCCACCCGGACCCAGGCCTTTCCCAGTCCCTGCAGACCTGTCTGAGAAGTCCATGTCGAGACGGTGACGAAGGGAGTTTTCCTGGACTCTGCACATCGCTGGAGGGAGCAGCGTGTTTCCACGATGACCCTTTCACGTGGCGATCATTTCAGACTTAGACAAGCTGTCCCCACCGAGCCCGGAGCTCCTGGGCCTCCTCACCCGGGTCTCCACTGTAGCACCTTGCCTGGCCGACCATGAGGAAAAGCCCAGGCTGCAGGTGGTCGGCACCTCAGCTTCTGTCCCTGTCCTCTTGCCACCTAGGACCCTGCCAGCGCCAGGTGCATTCAGGCATCTTTGTTCTCTCTTGAACTGGTGGATTTTAACATCACAGAGTCTGAGAAGAGGGCCCAGGGCCCGCAGTGCGGCTCATCGCTGCTGCACTGTGATCTACCAGCGTCTGAAAACACCAGGAAAGCATCCCTCCCACTGCCGCCCGCAGAAGTTCCCACGTCCTCACGTGCGATCTCCTGCAGGTCGAGCGCACACCGCCGAAGGCAGAGGCAGCATAGGCATCTGCGCGCCCAGCAAGCCACAGAGACCTGCAGAACGTGGAGCGATGCCATCGTCCCCTGCACTTGTTGGGTTTCGAAAAGCCTCGTTATTTCCATCAAGATGATACTATGCAGTGGGTTTTTGTTTGAATTTAAATGAGTTCATTTATCCTGCTTTAAGTTTTTCTTTAAATGTATGACTTAAATGTCCCGATTGTGACTTCTAACATGGTATATAGTAATGGGTACAATCTCACATCAACAAAAGGCCTCTTTCTGGATCCTCAGTAGATTCTAGGACTGTCAAGGGGTCCTGAGGCCAGAATATCTGAGAGCTGAGGCCTCAGAGCCTGGGCTCCAGGGCCACCAGCTCTGCCGCGGGGCCTGCTTTCAGTGTTCTCAATCCTGGCGTGCTGCCCGGCTCCCCCATGCCTCAGCGTTCCTTGTGTGACAGAGACCCCAGGAGCACAGGGTCACGCAGGATGAGCAGTGGGAAGAGCCTGGGGCCACGCAGGACAGTCCTTAGGCAAGGGCAGAAGCTGTTAGGGCCACAGAACACTGCCCAGAAAGTCCAGAGCTCCCAGGACCCCCTCCTCACCCAGGCCCAGCTTCCTTGTGGCCATTGTGCCCCTAGGTGGGAACCAGTGGGTGGGTGCGGCTGACTGAAGCCCAGAGTCCCGAAGGGCATGTTCTGTGCACAGGACAGATGTGTGATGGCGGGTACCCAGCACCACAGGAGCATGCAAAGTAGCTTCCCTGTCCTCTGGCTGAACCTGTCCATTCCCCCATCCTAGGCCCTGGCCCTACCTATCTTTTACTGTCCCCTTGGTGGCCTTCTGTGGACCATAGAACGAGACTCAAATGGCCTTTTTATCAGATTGGCTTCTTGCACTGGGTACCACGCACTTAGGGACCCCAGGCCATTTACGGTTGAGAACTAACTTCTTCTCAGCCCTAAACGGCCTGCCCCACATGGACATCCCACGAAAGGCATCCGGGCTGCTTCCCCATTTGGGTGATTATGAATAAAGCCGCCACAAACATCTGTGCGCAGGTTTTGGTGTGAATATTAGTTTTCTCACTAGTCTAATTTTATTTCAAATTTATGAACAAGTCATCTCAAGATGATTCTGATTTGCAAGACAACTCCCCTTGGTTCCTCCGAAGATCTTCTTGGGTCCGAGCTGACCGGCGAAGCGTGCCGTGCCCATGGGCCCTGCTGCGCTGCTGCTGTTCCCCGTGTGGACAGTCGGGTCCGTTTCCAGGCTTTTCTCCCGGTTGACCTACATCTCCAGCTCTGCACTGTGACCCAGCAGTCCTGACCGTCGCAGGCCTGGAACACAGCATTTACTGTTCTAACTGCCTTCTGTTTATAACATCCTGATGAAACTGGCCCGACTTCTTTAACCCCCCACCCACCCACTCCTGGCTCAGACCCTGCTTGTCGTGAGCCCACCTGAACCTGAGATTCGGAGCAGGGCCGACCTGGCATCATCACCCATTGGAGCAGATCCTACACTTCCGTGTTCCCCCTGTGACTGGCACTGAGCCCGCTGCAGCTGAGGGGCTCTGGCTTCAAGAGGGGCCATGGGGGCTCCCGCCTGGTCCCTGCAGAGCTGTCAGCCTGGTACTCTGCTTGGGGCCTCTCTTGGCCGGCCACCATTGCCAAGGCACACAGCTGCCACTTGCCCTGGCTGGGCTCCCCTCCTGAGATCCCTCCTGTCCCCTTCCTATCAGCTGACTGGGACTCCTGTGGCCGTGCCCTGCTGGGCTGGGCTGGACGAGTCCTGACCTACAAGGTCCTGCCTCAGGCCTTCTTCCCTCCTCCTGTTCCCAGTTTCAGTCTCAGCGTCCCTCCACAGTTGGGCCTGATGAGGCACTGACCACTGCCTAGACCTCAGGCGGGAGGCAGAAACCCACCTCTTCCATGTCCAGGGTCCGGTCAACAGTGGGGCTGAGGGCAGGAGGGAGAGGCTGCTGGGGCCTTCACACAGGCTTCCCCTGCAGGCCCAGGTCTCCTGGCTGCAGCCTCCTCACTGGGAAGGTCTGCCCAGGTCCTGCCCGGCAGGTCCCCTCTTCTGCCCCCACAAGGAGCCTGGCTATTGGTGGCAGCACCCTCAGAGCAGCTGGACCCCACAGCAGTGGTCTATGTGCTGGGGCCATCCTCCTGGACACACCCCAGCCTCACCTGGCCAGGAGGAAGCCAGGGTAGGGGCAGCATGTTGGGTTCCTTGAGGATGGAACAGCCCAGCTCCAGGGCCACCATTGAGGCTGCTGTGTCCTGGGGACCCTGGTCCTGGGGACCCCAGCCCTCCCACACACTAGGGAAACCCAGCTGTTTCCCGTTTGTGTTCTTTCCCTGCGCCACAGCTGAGGGTCCCCGAGCACCCCGTGAGACGGTCACTCCCTGACCTGCAGGGCCTTCTGTTCTGAGAAGAAATTTAATCACTTTGTTTTCTTGGTTTAGGTTTTGCTTTTTAATAAAAAAATGACCCTGTTCTGCTGCAGCCTGGGGCCCTGTGACGCTGCCTGCACGACAGGCGTCACTTCTCCAAGCTCTGCTCCAGCCGGCAGTGCTGAGCCAGGAGCTCCCAGGGCAGGGTGGTGGCCTGGGGACGTAGGCCTGCCCACTGCCAGGACAGGGCGCTGCTGTGGGGGAGGCCAGGGAGAAGCCAGAGGCTGCCCTCCGCCCTGTCGGTGGGGTTCCAGCCACACCCTGGCCCCTCCAGCCTGGGGCAGCCCTGGGGAGCAGGCTCTGAATGCCCAGCAAGGCCCAGGGGTCCTGGCAGGGGGAAGGGGAAGGGGTGCAGGGCTGGAGGGATTGGGCCACCTGACTTCCAGTCGGCCCCTGTCACGTCCCCCACTTCCTTTCCTCTACCAGGAGCGGGAGCCCAGGGACGATGGACGGACCCCACCCCTGCTTCTTGGCTGATGTCCTTCTCTCCAAGGCCCTGGCAGCTGGGCGGGAGCTCTAGGCCCCAGGGTCCTGGCTCAGGTGGGGAGGGCAGCTAGACCAGGGGCCTTCTGCCTCTTACTCAAGGACCTCTGGGTTCTCCCCTCCTGTGGCTCGAGAATCTGCCATGTCATGGGGGGGCCTGGATAATAGTGGGCTCCCCTCCTCTAGGATGCATTGAAGGGTTTCGGGGCCCAGTGGCACCCAGGAGAGTCCCAGCCTATCTCTGAGAGCTCCAAGAGCCCTGCCCACAGCACTCCCTGCAGGCACCCAGGGCCAGAGGCAGAGAGCAGGAGAGGAGCTGTGGGAGGAGTGCTCGGGGCTGGCGCCACTGGGCGAGGGGCTCCTCTGGAGAGGGTGAGGGAGGGTCGGGGAGGAGGATGGGAGCACAGGGGAGGGAGGGGCTTCCAGGAAGAGGAAAAGAATGGGGTCAAGGGGTTGGCTGCATGGGTCACCTGGTGTCAAGAGGTTGGTTGGGGCTCCAGCGCCAGCCTCTCTCCTCCCACGCCGTTCTGTTGTGGAAGAAGAGCACATTATCGCTGCCTTGGTAGCCGGCTTCCAAACCGCCCCAGGAGCCTCGCAGCGGAGCCTCCCCTTGAGATGCACCTCCTTGTGCAGCCTTCTCCATTATGAAGACCCAACTGTGTCTCCAACGGTGGTGGGTGACTTCTGAGTCGGGGACATAAGGACGGTGTCCTCTTCTTTCCGTCTGCACTCACACGCTCTGGAGGAAGCCAGCTGCTACGCACGAGGGTGCCCAAGTGGCCCTGTGCAGAGGCTCACGGGAGGAACCAAGCCTCTTGCCCACAGGGGCACCACGTGCCAGGGGGGTGCCAGCTACCTTGCTACCTTGGAAGGAGCTGTACCAGACCAGGGGGGGCTTCTGTGGCTGTGGCCCTGGCTGAGAACTTGACGGCAGCCCCTTGGGAGACCCTGCCGGGTTGTGGCAAAGTTGCTCCTGCATCCCCGACCCTAGAGGCTGAGGTCTCGAACGCTCAGCTCCAAGTCTTCATTGGGTTACATTTTGGGGTAATCCAGTATGTGGTGACAGATAACTAATACAGTCTCTGGCAGGTATGAAGTAGAAACTACTAGAAGTGGGGGAGGGGCAGTGGGAGAAAGACATGAGCACTGGAGCGGAGCCGGGTGACCAAGCTGAGGGCCGACCTCTGCAGTCCTGCCCTGAGTCTGCCTGGCTCGGCCTCTGCCGCTGGGTGTGCTGGCCAGGTCCACCCCTCCCAGGCAGCAGAGCTGGTGTGTGACAGAGGCAGACAGCCAACAACCACACAGGGACAAGCAGTGTGCCACAGGGACAGCAGGCAGGGTGACAGAGAGGGCTTGGCTTGAGGCCTGGGCCCACGAGACCACTAGGGTAGCCCACAGATGGTCCCGAGGGGCTGAGTCCCCAGAGGGCTGGAGGAGCCCAGTGGAACACAGCTCAAAGGGGCTCCTACCTGGCAGCTGGAGCTCTCTCAGTCCTGCTGTGCACCTGTATGTGGCCCCTCAACATCCGGGCCCAGTTGTCCTCGGGCCAGGCTGGATGGTCTAGGCGGAAATATACCCACTTGGGCCTTTCCATTTGGCCACACTTCCTGGATGGCATCCAGGGAAGGGACACCCACCAATCCACCCATGCAGCTACCCACCCATTTATTCATCTATGTACCCATCCATCACCCACTTACCCATCCATCCATCCATTCAACCATCCGTCCATCCGTCCAGGTATCCACTCACCACCATCTACCCGTCTGCCCGTCCCCCCCGTACGTCCTTCCACACCTCCCCACCACCCATACACACACATACGTTCACCATCCACTCATCTACATATCTTTCACTCCCCTACCAAGCACCCAGGTGGACATCTGGGGGGACGTGTCCAGGCAGGAGCAGTAGGTGTGAAGCCCCATAGGCAGCAGTGTGAGTCTCTGGGGAAGGAGGCTGCAAGCAGGGGTGGCTTGCAGGCATGTCTAAGAGGCCCAGGGGAGCTGCCCAGGGAGATCCCACAGGCCTGAGAAAGGGGGACTGGGGCCAGTGGGGAGCCTGGCTTAGGGTTAGGATCTCGTGTGGCCGTGGGAGCAGACCGAGAGGGGCCAGGGCCAAAGTCAGGAGATGAGGGGCCCCTGGCCCTGCAGGAAAGCCACTGTGGCCAGGTGGGAGGGAATAAGACAGGCGGTCAGGTCAGGACGGGGAGGAGGAGCTGAGCAGCTGCAAGGATTCAAGACCACCGTCCTGGTCTGCAGAGCAACCGGAGGAATGGCGAGGCCAAGGAGAGGGGCACGTGGGGCTTAGGGCGGGCCTGCATCCCGCAGAGGGCTCAGTCCTGGTGCTGGCTCTGCCCTCCCCAGGCAGCCGCACCCCTTCCTCCTTCCTAGGGCCAGCCTCTTGGGCATCACAGGGGCTCTCTGGGCCTCTTGGGCAGTCCCCTAATCAGCCGCACCACCAAGGGCTGACCAGGTCCCAGACTCCTGGCCATGCTGGCCTCAGAGCAGAGGCACAAGGGTGCCTGGGCAGAGGACAGTGGGGGCCAGAGGCAGGGGGCTGCAGAGATGGCTTGGGCTGAGCCAGGGTGGGGAATTCTCAGGTGGAATTTGGGGGACCGGATGCACGAGCCCAGAGGCTTTTTGACTCCGCAGCTTCAGTGAGGCCGGGTACAAATCACCTTTCTCCCTGAGCAAGGAATGACCCAGGTGTGGCTTCCATTCTGGTATCTGGAAAACAGCTGATTTTAGAAGCTCAAAATTTCCCAGGGAAAGTGCTCTGCAGAGGAGGGAGCAGGGCACGGAACAGGGCAGCTTGGGGACTCAGGCCCAAGCCCATACTGCCCCTTCACCCAGGGCCCTTCCCCCTGATCCCAGGCTCAGGCTGGGCCTGCAGGAAAGAGCCTGCCAAGGAGTGGCCAGTCCCCTGCCGACAGCCTACAGCCAGGTTTCTATAGCACCAGTGACTGGACCTCAAGGCTCTGGAGAGCTGGTGGGCTAATCCGGGCACTAATCCTAGCAACAGGTTGGGTCCAAGCCACACCAGGGCTGAGAGACACTGAGCAGGCTCTGGAGACCCTGCAGCCTGGGGGCTGGACCTCTATGGCTAGCCTGGTCTGCATCCTGGCATTGGGTGGAGGTGGTCCGAGGAGTAAACCCTGCCTTTGGCCCCTTTCTGTACCACCTGGAGACTGCCTGGGGTCCCTGTGGCTGTGCTCAGCTGGCAGTTGTCAGGATTAGGGGAGATAATCAGGTGTGGGAGGCCTTACCCTGCAGGCTGACTCCCGGCTGTGAGCAGGCAGAGACCTGGGGGCTTTGGGGGTGGGCTTGGGAATCTTGGTACACTCACTGGGGGGCCCATGCTGGGGTAGGGTGGCCTCAAAGATCCCAAAGTGGGCCACTGGGACCCTGAGCAAAGACAGAGCTCTAGAGGCCTAGACTCAGGAGGCCCCGGCACGTGTGTGGCTGTGTGGAGCCCTCTGCACCCTGCCTCATAGATGGCTCTGGGACCACCCATGGGCCTCTACCTCCCCCACATCATTTTTTCATTTGATGATGGTCAGAAAGTAGTGGCGCTGCCTGACCTGGCAGTGGAACTGCATCACAGGCCCCAGCGGGTCCCCGAGGAGGTGGTGGCCTGGCAGTGTCCAGGAGCGGGGCCAGGCCTGGGCTGGAGCTGCTGGCTCTCCCACAACCTAGCATGTGACGGTGAGAAAGTCACTCACCTGAGGGCTGGGGATGTGGCTCAAGCGGTAGCGCGCTCTCCTGGCCTACGTGTGACCTGGGTTCGATCATCAACACCACATACAGACAAAGATGTTGTACCTGCCGAAAACTAAAAAAATATATATATATATATATATATATATATATTAAAAAATAATTCTCTCCCTCTCTCTCTCTCTCTCTCTCTCTCTCTCTCTCTTTAAAAAAAAAAAAAGAAAAGAAAGAAAGTCACTCACCTGAGACAAACTCTTTCTGCCTGTAACAAGACAGTGCTGACCATCTCAGGAGGGAGGCTGTGGACACCCTACTGTTGGGGGTCGCAACCAAGTCAAGATGGTGCCTGGCGGTTTGCCAGGAGGAGTGGTTTGTGAGGCAACGCCACCGAGCCATTAAGATGGTGGGGACTCCTTATTGGCTGACTGCTGTATCTGGATGATGCTAATTGAGTCAAGCTGTGTGTAATCAGGTAGGTATATACACCTCTGCTGCTCCGCAATAAAGCAGTTCCCGCTACCTTGAGTTCCCGCTCAGTTCCCACTGAGTTCCCCCCGCAATAAAGCAGTTCCTGCTTCAACCTTCAAGTTGCTTGTCACCTCCCGGTTATTTTGCCCAGCGGGACTGCGGCACCCTACCAGTGCCTAGCCACCAAGGAGGCATGACATGACCACCGCCGTTGCCCAGCCAGACTGTAAACAGTCTGAGAACAGTCAGGGCGTGGCAGGGTGGGAGGTGGGGAAGGCTGCACCAGCCTGGTCCATCTCCTGTCGGACCAACTGCTCATCTCAGGGCCAGCCCCGTGGGCAGCACCCTGCCCTGCAGGGCCCCTTGCCTGTGGGTCCTGAAGCCACAGAGGTGGGAAATGCTGCTGAAGCCATCTCTGGGCTCCCAGGCAGCCCCTGGGAGGACGGAGTCTCCCAGGCCCTGGGACACTCGGGTGTTCGTCCCGGGAGCCTCTGAGGTTCCTTGACTTTCTGCTTGTCCTGCCAACACGGGAGACAGAAGCTGGAGGCCCTGACCTGAGCTGCAGGAAGACGTGGTGGCTGGAACACAGGCAGGAAGGACCAGGGTTGGCCCCAGGAGCATCACCTTGACTGGCCCCTTGGCCTCTTTGTTTGGCAGGGACAGTGCTGGACACAGTGACCTGGGAGGCTGTGGAGGAGCTGCCTCCTGGCCCTGGGTCCGGCCTCAAAGGCCCCAGAGATTCCCTCCTGTGGTCATTCAACCCCAGGAGCCTCTGCTGGAAAGCCCAGTGCTTGGCACCTGGGACGAGGAGCGACCGTTTCCCCTCCTCACCCTCTGTCCTCCCCTGGCATCTGGGTGGGGCCAGCTGAACTTACTCTCCCCGACCAGTGTCCTGTCCTGCCGTGCTAGCTAGGTGAGCTGTGGAGGGAAGGGAAGGGGAGACATGCAGGTGACCTCAGGGAAGTGGACCGAGAAGGGAGGCTGCGCCTTCCAGGCAGGGTCCTGGAGAAGACAGGAATAAGACAGCCCACTCCTGCCCCGCACAGAAAGGAGCGGGGCAGTGCAACCCAAGGGGAGGGAGAGCTCCCACAGGGGCCTCTGGTCCTCTCTGCCTTTCTGCTCCTGCCCCCAGCTCCCTGCATCTTGCATGAGGGCCCCAGCACCCCATCAGACGAGGCGGGAACTTGGGTGGAGCAGGGTGGAGGTGCGGCAGGGTTCAAGCCAAGCCCCATTGTTCAGAAAAGAAGGAACTGACTTCAGCTCCGGGAGCAGGGCCTCCCACCCCCACCGGGACTTCCTGCTCCCTAACCCTGCCAGAGCGGACTTTGTCACCTTATTTGGGGATTGAGAGGCCATGCTGCCTTGTGGCCTGGAGGTCACAGCGTGGAACTACAGACCACAGGGTGGAGGGTACTGCAGCTATTCATCATGACCAGAGCTTAGCCAAAAAAGGTGCCATTAAATACCTACTTGCTCCTTCATCATCCAGCCATCCAACTGCCTTTCCATGTCCTCCCCTCCCTCCACCAACACCCACTCATATGTCCACTAGTACCCACACAGCCGCCCCAAACACTTACCTCTCCGCCCCTCCACCCCTTTTTCATCCATCCGTCCATCTCTCCCTCCATCCATCCGTCTCTCCCTCCCTCCCTCCCTCACCCACCTTCATCCAGGCATCCCTCAACCCATCCATCCATCCACCCACCCACCTTCTCCACCAGGCTCCTCTCAGTGCGCTCTCCGTGCACCTTCTTGAATGTCGTCACCCCCAACCCTCATCTACTCTTCTGTAGTTCTAGTCGTGTCTATCCACCCATTCCCCGACTCATTCATCTGCTTTATCAAGATCCATTCTTCTATCCACCTGACTACTTGTGCCATCTACTTGCCCTTCCAGAGACTTATTGATCTATCACTCACCCATCCATCCATCCTTCCATATATCATCAACTAATTGACTCATCCAGCCCTCTACTTTTCTATTTCCCTAGCACTCTAACTATCCACCCATCCAGTTTACTTTTTTATTCATCTACCATCCACCACATATCCACCCATGCACCATTACCTAACCATATCCATCCACCCAGCAAACTACTCATACATTCACACTTCTAGTCTACTTTTCAATTGTTCACTACTATGTTTATCTACCTATCTACTACCCTCTTACCTACCCACCCATCCATGCCATGTTCACCCATCCATCATCCATTCATCCATCTACCTACCACCATTTCCGATACAATTTTGTAACTTCCCGATTTGATAACTGGAAGTTCATTGTTAAGAAAACTTCAGTAAGTCCCTTTGCCGTGAAATGCAATGCTGCCTTTATTTCCCTCCTGCATCTATGACTTGTAGATTCTGAGCCATTAGCAGTCACGTCTGAGACCAGGATCAGGACATAAGGACTGTCTCTTTGGGACTTTCTATTTTCCATACTGGAGATGACGCAAGCACACAGGCACTCCAAGGGGCAGAGCCCAGTGATGGCATGTGGCAAAGGGTCTCTTAGGCTCTGCAAGGCCTGGAAAAGTACTATAAAGGTCGTCTCTGTAAAACGGGTTCCCAAGATTGTCGCGAGGGCCGCTGCAGAGAAAGACTGCGGGATACGCTTGACAGCTTCCTGGCGGTGAAGGCCTCTCCTCCCGACCTGATCTAAAGACCTCCGAGGCTAAGCCACACCCTTCAGTCCCAAGCAGCATCTGTACAATGGCTCACGTGGAGTTTGTTCTGCGGGCAGCGGGAGCAACCCAGGTGAGGGACAGAGGAAGGTAGTCTGGCACGGCTGACTAATGCTGGAATGGACACCAAGGTGGCAGGAGAAGGGGTCCAAAGAGCCAAGGTGAGTGCTGGGGCACCCAGGCCTGGTTCCATGGCAGCCCCCATCTGGGCCCGAAGAGGGCTTCTCTGGTGCGAGGTGTTGAACAGCATCAGAACTTGCTCCCTAGGGCCACTGAGCCTGGCAGGGTGAGCAGCTTGCACTGCTAGATCTTTCCTGAGCCCCTCTCTTGGACCCCAGCCTCCTCAGCCTCTCAGGTCATCTTAACCCAGCTGCCCGGCCACCTTGAGTCTGCAGGGCACAACCCTCTAGCTTCTTCCTCCTTCCAGCCTCTGACCTCCATGACAGCCCAGAGACCTAATCCAGAGGGAGGGGTCCTCTAGGACTCACTTGTGACTCACCCCCAGAACTTCTCGGCCCAAACTCCCACTCAGTGGCCACTGGGCATCCAGAAGCAAAAGAGCCTTTTGAAATGAACCTCTGACCCCTCGCCTATGGCTAAATGTTCCCCAAAACCTGAACCCAGGGAGCTCAGCCAAGCACATGGGACCGGGCAGCTGGCTGGGGCTGGGCACTAATCTTTGGGGCTTTGAACTCCAGGAAGGACTGTCCTTTGCAGGCCTGCTGTGGACATGCAGGGTGAGAGCCCCCATGGGCACAGGGAACATGCTGCCCCCACAGTGGCTGGGGGGAGTGTCATCAAAGAACTGCAGGCCCATGGATGAGGGGACCCCGGGCAGGGTGCACCGAGGGTTGCTCGTTAGGCTGGAGGGGTTGGAGAGCAGGGGAGGGAGTGGGGGCCCAGGGCCTCCCCTGAGTTCCTTTCTCATGGGGCTCTGCCCCGTGATGAGGTAACAGCCCGGGCCTTCCTGCTGGAGGTGGCACAGCCAGGGCTGCAAGCTGGGTCCTGGGCTCTGGCAGCAGCTGCTGCCAGCAAAGAGAGGCGGGGAGCCTGTGGGGGGGGCCCTCCCTGGCACGCCCCTCCCTACTCAGGTCCCTTCTCTTCTCCCCATCAGCATCTGCGACCCAGCTTGGCTAGAGCTGCCCAGAGCCTACACAAGTGCCCTGACCTCCTGTGGCCCTGGTCTGGACAAGTCCGGCCAGTGTGGGGGGCTGGGGCGGCCGGCAGCAGTCGGGTCAGCACCCGCCCCAGCCAGCACTGTCTCCATCCTCCTGGGCACATTCCTGGGCTGCCCTCTCAGCCGGGCACCAGTGAAGACAAGAGTGCACCCTCCCTGCCCCAGCAGTGTGGGTGGCCACGGGGCAGGGAGGGGAGGGTCTGTGACCCCAGCCCGCCTGAGTTCCCCTAGGCTCCCCTGAAAGCAGGGAGCTCTGGGATGGTCAGGTCCATTCGTCCTGAGCCAGCGCGAGGGTTTTTATTACCGTCACTGAAGCCCGTGCGTAGTGAATTAATTTCCTGATGTAGTAAACATTTTGGAAAGCCAAGATCCTCTCCTTCCTGTCTCTGTGCCAGCAAAATTCCCCAAGCCAAGACTGTCTTTCGCAGAGCACAAGAGACCATCCTCCTGGATGTGACATTCCTGGGACTCAGAGACCCTCTCAGCCCCGAGAGCCTCCCCAGGGTCCAGAAAGTCCCCTTCAGGGGGGTCCCCCTGGGGGTGCTCAGGACATCCCCCGCGGCTGGCAGGGCTTCTGTGGGCGGTGCTCCCAGGGTGCAGAGCTGTCAGATCTGGGTGAGCAGGAAGTCCTGGGTTCCGATGCCAACCTGGTTTCTTGAAATGGAGTGTCCCAGACTAAGGAGGTCCATCTCTAGGGGAGGACCCCAAGGCAGCAGAGCCAGTGGGGACATTTGTCCTCTGACTTTTGAGGGAGTTCATTTGGCCAGGTATCTTCTGGTAGGAGAAACAGTTCTGGGGACAGGCAGGCTCAAGGCACAGCTGGGTGGCTCTAAAGGCAGGCCTTGTGGCCCATCCTTGGGTCCATCCCTGCATATCCACTGACCATTCCAAGGCTCCTCCAATCCCAGGGGTCTCTGGGAAGGAATCCTCCACATTCTGAAGTCCAGGCTCTGTCTAGGATGGTATTGCTATGGCTCAAGGGTGCCCACCTTGGAGTAGCCTCAGGGTCCCAGGACCTCTTAGGAATATGGAGATGCATCCCCATCCTATGTGGCTATGTGGGATGACATGCAGATCCTGCCACCACTGTCCTACTGTATTCTCCAAAGGACGCTGGGAGGTGAGGCAGGTGAAGAGGAAGCAGGCCAAGAGAGGCCAAGGGATGACCGGGAGGGACAGTGTGAGGGGTGGACCCAGCAGCCTGCCTTCACCAGGCTCCTCTGCCTGTGGAAGGGGATCCTCTGCCTCAGCCAAGCGTGTCTGCAAGCATGAGTGGTGCGTGTGCATGGTGCCTGTGGGGTGTACACCCTGCACACATGAGCTTGCACACATATGCACTTCAACTGTACGTGTGTGCAAAGTTACATGCAAGTGTGTGTGTGTGTGTGTGTGCAGGCATGTGTTGCACGTGTGTGCACATGTGTGTGTGCCCTTGGTCATGGAGTGGTTTCCGCGCCCCCCGCCGCACACTGTCCATGTCGCTGCCTTTCTTCCTGTTCGTGTTTGGCATTTTTTGCTGCTGAGTTGGGGGGCCGTGGTTTCGGGGCGGCTGGGCAGTGGGGGAGGGGTTGTTTATGCCAGTCGTCCATCCAGGCTACACATTCTTGTGGTTGTCTCTTTAACTTGGTAAAAATTTGGGAAATTTCTAAATAAAACAAAACAAAGGAAAAACATTTTCAAAAGGATTTCAAAATCCATGCTGCCGCTTCCCCAGGAACCAGAGCCGAGGGCCTGGAGACGCCCCTGTGGGGGCGGAGCGAGGGTTCCTAATGACAACACCTACCAAAGGCCCTGTTCTCTGCTGAGCTCCCTGCGGGAAGAAGCATCCAAGTCATGGGAGGTCCTGGCAGGCCTGGACCCGGGAGGTCAGCCCTGGCTCTGAGACGACAGCCCTGTCTGTGGCAGGAGTCCCTGACGCCAGGCCTGAGGGCCAGTCTTGGCATCTGTGGGCTCTGATTGCCAGGTAAGAGGGTGGCCTGGGTGGGCTGCAGGGAGCTGGGTCAGGCAGCTGCCAGGGAGTGAGTGAGGAGGGAAAGGGGTGTTTGTGGGTGGGCACCAGGGGTCAGCTGTGCGTGCCTAGTGAGGGCGGGTCTGGGCGGGCTTCCAGTCTGGCTGGGGCTGACCAGAGAAGGCTCTGAAAGGGTCAGTGTGGCCTGGGAGGTGCCACCGGTCCAGGGTGTGGTGTAGGACAGGGCCTGCACACAGAGCCGTGGGGGTGGGAAAGGGGTCCTCTGTGGGATGGGAGGGCTCACGCTGAGAGGAGGTGAGGTGGGTCTGGCCTCCCTCGGGCCCTGTGACGTCCCACAGAGGACCCAGGGGCCTTGGCCCCTGCCTGACTACTCTAGCAGAGGGCTGGTGTGCAGACTGACCACGGGAGGCCTGTCCTGCAGCCTGAGCTCTGTCCCCGGGAGCAGGAGAGGTCCCTGGGAAACGCTGCCTCTGGCCTTGGTTTCTCACCCCAGGCCAAGTGCACGGGGGCTCCAGATCCTTCCTGTCCTGTCATGGGGCCCTGTGACAGTGGGATGAGTGGCTTGGCTCCACTCTGCCCTCGGGACCCCTGATTGGGGATGAGTTCTAGTGTGGTCTCTGGGTCTGGGCAAATCTGGATGGACTGCTTGGTGCAGGGTCCTCTGGGGGCAGAGGGGTGAGGTGGCCCTAGGTGTGGCTGCTTCCTGTCCATAACTGAGCAGCCCCTCGCCTTCTCTTCCTGACCAAACGGTCCTTGGCTGGCGTGGGGGCCTCAGGGCCTTCACACTGACTCATGAGCCACATGGGGTCCTGCTGCCAGTGGTCCAGGGCAGCAGTGTCTGTGGGAGCCGGGGCTGGGGCAGGGCATGGAGTGGGGCAGCATGTTGGAAGGACTCCTGGGGACTCCAGGCATCCTGGGCTTGTCCATGTGGCTCCAGCCTCAGCCTCCGAGGCCACACGTTTCCCACTCATAAGGACCCGCCCAGAAATCCCAGCACCATCTCCCCTCCTCAAACCCTTCGCTCGACCACGGCCACAAAGTCCCCTCCTCCTCACGGGGTGGGGTCAGCTGATGTCTCTGGGCCTGTTCACTTGGCCCTGCCAGCCATCTGGCTCCCTTCAGAGCAGAGCTCCCAGGAGGAGACCTCTCCTGTCCTCTCCAAACCCTCATCAGGCGGCTTTAGCCTCCCCAGGGCAGTTCTCTTGGGTCCCTGGAGTCCGTGAGGTGGCCCCGTCACGGCCCCTGGCTTCGCAGCACCCACCCAGGCACTCGCTGCTCCCTGGACAGTGCCTTCCAGGGCGGGTGGGTGACTCCCAGGCTGACCCTGCGGTCAGTCCCTCCCCTGACCTCTTCCCAGGTGCCCAGTTATCTCCTGAGCCCTCCTAGGTGTCTCAAGTGTCTGGACCTGCCCTGCCCCCACACCACGCCATCTCCCTTCAGCAAACCGCCACGATTTTAGCCACTTGGCCCAGATCCCAGGGCCATTTCCCTTTAGATCAAATGTCCTGATTTTTAAGATTGATTTTATTTGGCTTCATGACAGTGAGTTTTAGTTGTGAAGCAGAGGAGAAGAATTTAGAGCTTCAAGCGGACACTGGGCAAAGTGGTTTCTGATCTGCGGACCTCGGGGCAAGGAACCTTCCCCGTAGAGGGCCGGAGCGTGAGTGCTGCAGCTCTGGCACTGTGGCCTGGGGTCCCTGCTTGACAGCTCACTCGGGCCTTCAGAAGCAACCATGGACCATTCATAAAGGGCCAAGGGTGCTAGTGGACAGTGGCCACCTGCCCACCCCTTGCCTGGGGAGACAAGGAGGCGAGATTGGGTCTTTATCACCAAATGGAACCTCACAGAGGCACGTGGCCCAGGCAGTCCTGGTGCACAGTCTCCACGTTAAAACAACGAACGAGAGTATTTCAAAGACACTAAGGATTTCCCAGAGCGCGGCAGAATAAACAACTTTCCCATTTGTTAAACAATGATAAGCTTTTCTAACTACACAAAGTGAGTATTCTGGTCAGGGCCAAGTTTCTGCATAGTAGTCCAGAAGTGGATTAAGAAACAAATGGATTTACTACTTTGTTATTGTGGTAAAACAGACAGGACGTGAAACTTGCCATCACTAGGTTTCCAAGCTCCCTCCAAGACTGCACGGCCGTCACCCCTCCAGAGCGTCACATCTCCCAGACTGGAAACCTTCAACACTGACTCCCCGCCCTCCAGCCCCCGATCCCCCAGAAGGGCACCAAGGACCCTTGATGCCACATCCATGACGGCTCCTCCCTTGCCTTCCTGCTGCCCCCCACACTAATACCTGCCCCTATGTTAGGCCCTCCCCCTCCTCGTGAGCTCCTTGGGGCTGCCCATGACCAGGCAAGCACACTCCAGGCTCCATGGCTGCAGGCTCAGATCTGGGTCAGCGGCCTGAATCTCTACCCCAGACGCTGCTCCAAGGCAGCTACAGAACATACCTGCCTATCCCTAGGCCCCAAACCAGTCGGCATCTCTGCTGCCCCTGGAGTCCTGGGCTCAGGGGATCCACCACCCTGGTCAGCATGGCTACAGCACCTGGGCTGCCAGGGGGGACTTCAGTGAAACCAAGGCCCTGGAGACCGGTGTTCCTCCCAGGAGAGACAAGAGAGGGACAGCAGTGTGGACACCACCCCTTTCATGCTGGGGGACTCAAGTCGGGCCGTCCTGGTCACCCTCATGGACCTGTGCGAGGGGAGCCAGAGGTTCACAGTCTGCCCTGCAAGGCGGGCTGGACCAGGCTCCCCTCACTTCCACCAGCACAGAGCAGACCCCAAAAGTGAGGCTTGCCAGGGCGGGCACGAGCCACACGATGACATCCTGGACAGTGGTGGGTGGCCTATATGAGATCCACATCACCCTGTGACGTCACAGTCATCATAGTAGCTCAAGGTGTGATGTGCACACTCGCCCGATGCTGGTGGCATGAACACAGCCGCTGTGGAGCCACTCCCGAAAGTGTGGCATGTGCAGTCACACGGTGTGTGGTCCTGGGAAACGGACACCCCCACTGCTGGCTTGGGGTTCACTCCACGCACTTTTAATTGTTATTTAGAGTCTACTCCTTTTATTTTTAAAACAGAGAAGTTTGCTGAGCTCAGTGGCACATACCTGTAATGCCAGGTACGCGGGAGGCTGAGGAAGGAGGATCTCAAGTTCAAGGCCAGCTTCAGGAACTTAGCGAGACTCTGTCTCAAAATAAAAAAAATAAAGAAAGAGCTGGGGATGTGGCTCAGTGGTAGAGCACTTACCTGGCGTGCTCAAGGCCCTGGTTTCCATCCCCAGCTCTGCCAAAAAAAAAAAAAAAAATGCATTCTGTGGATGGCAGCAGATACACCTTGTCCCTGAGCACACAGAACCCACTGCTGCTGTCACAGTGGGAGGCCCCTGGAGTGACAGTCTGGACACAAAACCACAGGGCCACCAGCGGCTTGAGGCCTCTCCCTTGCTGGGCTAGCTTGAGACCAGCCGTGGAAAGCAACCTGGGGGGACAAGGTGGCTCCAGGAGGTGGAGAACAGGCTGGTGGGCCACAAGGGGCAGTGGCTGCTGCTGACGCCCACTCCCCAGAGCCACCTGCACTGGGCTGCACCCTGCAGCTGGATGGCCATGGGGGAATGAGGTCACTCACCTCTGAGGCTATCACGGAGGAGCCCACGCCAGGTCCCTGGGGTCCCCAGCTGTGCTTGTGACATGGATCGTCCCTCCAGTCACTGTCCCGGCTGCCACACGGTGTTCTACCTAGAGGAGAAAAGAGAAGCTGTGGGAGTCAGTGTGACCTGGTGTGGGGCCGGCCACCTTTCCCACCGTGCGTTCACGCTTGTCCGGTTGCAGTTAGAAATGAACCTTCCTGTTCACGGACAGGGGTCAAGTTGTCCAAAGACGCTGTGGGGGCTTCACAAGGCCATAAAGAAGGAAATCAGGCGTGAGCCGGCCACGCACGGGGCTGCGCTGCGGGACCTGGTGCTGAGTGGAAGCTGGAGGGAAAGGGGGTTCCTGGAAATGGAAGGGGAGAGTTGAGTGGAGGATGAGGGGAGGGCAAGGGGCGAACCGGGCGATAAAGCTGACTGATTGTGTCACCCGCAGACGCGGAAGTTCACAGCGCGTCCCGCTGCTTGTATAATTACACCACACCAATAAACAGTGAATCACATCCTGAGGGGTTTCCAAACTTCAAATAAGAATATTGGAAGGGGAGGCTATTGAGAGAGTCCACTTTCTAAATGAACAGAGGTAGAGCCTACATAGATGTGCTTCGTCATCACTGCTGTGAGTGGCTTTACCTCAAGGCTGACACACGGGGGAGATGACTCTGTGCCAACGGACTTGAGTCCTGTTCCTACACAGGATGCAAAATCATTTCACTGCATCACCAACTTTAATTTCATATTTCTCTATTTTAATTAAACCTTCATGTAGGTCATAATAAAGACGGCATGAAACAAAAGTAAGTGGGGGGGCGGTGCGCCCACCTGTAATCCCAACAGCGTGGGAGGCTGAGGCAGGAGATGGTGAGTTCAAAGCCAGCCTCAGTGGATTAGTGAGACCCTATCTCTAAATAAAATATTAAAAAGCCTGGGGTGTGGCTCAGTGGCCAATCACCTCTGGGGTTTAATTCCTGGTACCGACCAACCAGCAAACAAAAACCACAACAAAACAAAGTAAAGCGTTGCTTTGGGATAACACAGGGGTGGAGCAGAGAGGCCTTGAGGGGTGACAGTTCAGGTGACAGGTTTATAGAAAGTTCCTTACTCAGGTCCCTACATTGGCTCCTGTGGGGAGTTTCCACTGAACACAGGGGGGATTCCCATATCCCAGTAACTTCCCAGGGTCAGGGGAGTCCGCGGGCAGCCTTGCTCCTGGAGAGTCAGGTGGCCGGGCTGCGCAGCCTGCACTCTGCTGGGTGGCCCGGGTGGCCCCTTGGCCCTGCCATGGCCTGTGGGAACATGCAGCCCTGCCTGGGGAGGAACTGGAGCCCTGAGCACCCCAGAAAGAACCCAGTCCCTTGGAGCCAGAGCTGAGCCAGGCTGGAGCTTCAGGCAGGGTCACCCTGCACTTCCCTGTGAGTTGGGGACCCGTAGATCTTCCCTGATGTAAAATTAGTGCAGATTCGACTTCTCCTGAAAATTCAGGAGGCTTTCGTCCGGGAGAGCAGGATGGAGGCCTAGCCCCTCCCAGCAGCCCGTGCCCAGCCCAAGGGTCCGCCGCTCATGGACTCTCCTGGGTTAAACCCATTCTTCCATTTTCAGCAACAGCCTCTTTCCCACAAGTGGCCAATCCCCACACCCACAATCACTGAAGAGGGTCAGCGGCCACCGCTTCCCTCGTCCCCTGCCCCTCTTCTCCCATTCCAGGAAGTTGGGGGCAGAGCAGGAGCAAGTGGGGCCCCGCCTTGTGGTTGTCTCTGGCTCCAGGTGAGGAGAGTAACAGCACCATGGGGGTCCTTCTCTCTCCTGGCCCCTGATGCCCCTCGGCCTTCCCCTTCCTATGCTCAGCTGTCCTGCAGGCCGTGGCTCTGAACACCACATCCTCGGTCAGGGCGGGGACTGGCCACTGCAGCCTGGCAGCCATACGTGCTGCTGACTCTAGGGCTGGTGGCCTGGCCTGGCTCCAGGTCTGTAGGGCCCCTGCTGCCCACCCCTCCCTGTCCGGATTCCCACCAAGGGCCCTGCTCCGGCCTCAGTGCACCACAGACCACCTAGGAGGGTGGTGTTCCACCCTGGGGCCTGATGCCTGAGCACCGCGGAAGTCCCCACAGGCTGCTGCAAAACTGGGCTGCAAGAGGCCCCCAAGGTGGCAGGGACCGGGCAGAACACGGAACCTCCAACCAGGGCTCCAGAGCCAAGTTCTGCTGTGGGCCAGGGAGGATGGGGAGGGGCTTCTGCAGGGGGCGGCAGCTGTCCAGGAGAGAATGAGCCGCTAGGCCTGAGGACACCAGAGGCAGAAATCCTGACTTTCCAAGGTGTTTCAGCCTTGGGAGAGACGGAACTCCAGTGAGGGTGGGAGCTGGAGCCTCCTCACTTCCAGGGAGGTGATCGCCAGAGGCCGCACAGCTAAGGGCCAAGCAGTACCCACCGTCAACCAACAAACACGGTCCAAGCACAGCCTCCAAAACTGTGAGGTAAATAAGACCCTTTTCTTCATAAAGTTGGCCTGCCTCAGGCATTTGGTTATAGTAATGTAACACAGATTAATGCACATGGGTTACACATCTGAGATTCAATCAACAAGAAATTGCATGTATGGGAACTTTGTCATTATACCCTAAACAATACAGCATAATAACTGCTTAAGTAGCATTTGCATTGTTTGGGGTGTTATGGGCACCCTAGAGATGATTTGAAGTATACCGGGGGATGTGTGTATGTTCAGGTAAATACCACATTTTTTATGAGGGATGAAGCAGCATGGATTTGGGTGTCTGCAGAAGTCCCCAGATCAATCCTCCATGGACATTGAACAAAGGTGCAACCAGGAGAGTGTGAGAGGACTCATCAGGGTCCTCCCTGTGGACCTCTGTCAGCCATAGTAATCATGTGGGGCCTTTTCTCTGAGTGAGGCAAGGGGCTGTGCTGGGCTCTGAGCAGAGGAGGGACAGGTCAACCTCGTGTTATAACAGGGCCCTCCATCCCATTTCTCCACGGAGCATGGACTTCAGGGGAACATGGCAGGAGAAGGAGGATCATTGAGAATCTCAGTGTATGATCCTGGGAGCTAAGATGGTGGCCAAATGTGTAGGGAAGGTGGAG
Organism: Callospermophilus lateralis; assembly: GCF_048772815.1. NCBI lineage: Eukaryota > Metazoa > Chordata > Mammalia > Rodentia > Sciuridae > Callospermophilus > Callospermophilus lateralis. The sequence goes on from NC_135306.1 coordinate 210,685,916, forward strand.
GTCTGAAGGTGAGTTAATGCTGATTCTACGATCATCCAGAGCTCTTCTTATTCTCAGTTGAGGTGTGTGGGGGACTCTCCCCAGATACCTGCCTTCCAACAGATGTAACATGGAGTGTCAGAGAAAGAGGGAATCAAACATGGCAGCAAGGCATCTGCCCTGAGCAATGGGAAGGATGGAACAAGGTCAGAAGTCTCTTTGGTTGGAAGAGCAGGCCTGCTGGGGAGAGAAGGGGAGGAGAGAAAGTGGATGCAGTCGGTGAGAAGCCAGCTGGGACTCCGCACTTATCTGCTTGTTTCAGGGTGGAGGCAATGCCAGCCTATTGGCATCTTAAAGGATCCTAAATAATAAAATGTCGTAGGGCCTGGAATCCTCTCCAGTGAATGGGTGGCCTTTGAAGGAGCATAGAGATCTTATGACTGATGGTGAGGGAAAGACAAAGATATCATGGAGCGAGTAGATAAGTTTGTGGATAAAGGGATGTGCTGGAGAGAGATACGCACTCTGAAGTGGAGGAAACCAAGTTATTAGTGGAAAAGGAAGGCACAAAGAAACATTGAAAACCAAAGAGAAATGAGAAACAAGAGGAAGGAGAATCTAAAAGGGATCTGTATTAGTGAACATTGTGGAGTATGAGTACGGAATATAAAATGTGGGGTGTAAAGAATGGAGAGTGGAGTTTGGAGAAAGAAATATGAAGAATGAAGTGTAGAACCCAGGGAGTTGAGTTTGAAGCAAGTAGTGTGGAATATGGAAAATGGCACATGAAATATGGAGACTGGGTTATGGAGTAAGGAACTGAGAATACAATATAGACAATAAAATATAGAATGTGAAGAGTGGTGTATAGAACATAAAGAAATAAGAACGATGACAGAATGTAGAAAATATAGCATGAAGTAGAGATGATGAAAAGTGGTATATGAAGAATGGAAGTTAAAGTATGGAGAATATAGCATGGAATATGCAAAGTGGAAACAGAGAGTAGAGTGTGGAGAATGGAATAGAGAATATGGAGAAAAGAGTATGGTAAATGGAGAATTGATCATGGGGTATAGAACAGGAAGAACAGTGTGTGGAGTAGAGACAATAAGGAATGGAGAAAAAAGTATAAGAAATGGAGGAGAATGAAATATGAAAAATGGAGTATGGAGATAGAAAATGGAGAGTGGTGTGTGGAATAGAGTATGGGGACTGCACTGTTGCTTGTAAAGTTTGGGATATTGTAATATCAGCTACTCAGAAGGCTGAGCCAGAAGAATCATGTGTTTGAGGTCAGCCTTGGTAACATAGTAGACCCTGCTAAAAAAAACAAGATTGGTGTACGGATTATGGAATTAGCAATAGAAGACTGGCGAAAGGACTTGGAATATTCAGAATAGAGTATGAACTATGGAAATGAAAAAACAGGAATAATAGAATATGGAATATTGAGAATCTAGTTGTAGAATGAATGGTGGAGAATGGAGAATGGACTGTGGAAAATGAAGAATGAATAACAGATCATAGAGAGTGAATTGTAAAGTGAAGACTGGAGGAGGAGAGTGGAGTACGGTGTGTGAAGTGTGGAGTATGGAGAATAGAGCATACTGAATGAAGTAAGGGGAATGAAAATGAAGGGGAGTACCAAAAACAGAGTATAGAATATGGTAAAAAATGTCTGGAGTATGGAATCAGAGATAAAAGAATGGAGAAAGATGGAATAGAGAGAATAGAGTAGGCAAATGGAGAATAGAGTATGAAGTATGGAGAGCAGAGAAGAGAACATGGTGAATTAAGTGTGAAGAATGGAGAATGAACTCTGAAGAATGAATAATGTAATGTAGAATACAGAGAATGAAGTGTGGGGTGAATACTGGAAGGGGAGAATTCAGTAAGGTGTGGGAAGCATGGAGTATAGAGAGTGGACAATGGAGTGAAGAATGGACATGGGGTATCAAGTATGGAGAATCCAATGGAGAACGAAGTATGGCATAAGGAGAACGGAGAAAGTGAGATGACATACGGAATTTGGATAATAGATTATAGAGAAAAGGAAATAGAGAGTAAAAAGCAAAATATTGAAAAAAGAATATAAAGAATGGATATGATAATGAATAATGGGATGAAAATTAGTATGGAGAATGCAATATGATTATGGTGAATAGAATATAAAGGAGAGACTATGAAATATATAGAATATGTATTCTCTGTACCCTCTACTTAACAACAGATTACACTGTCCATTCCATGTAATATTGACAATGTAATATGTTGTTAAGTAGAGAGTACAGAGAATGGGAATCATAGTATGCTATTTGGAGTACAGGGTATACAAACTGAAGAAAGGTAGTGAAAATGGAATAAGAGGGTTGGTTTATATAGGAAATGGAGTATTAAGAATGGGGAATTGAGGAGTGTGGAGTTCGGAGTTGGAGAGTAGTGTATGAAGAATGAAGATTGGACACTAGAAAGTAGAATAGGGGAAATGAGGCTGAGAATGAAGTATACACTATGTAGATTGGAATATGAAGTACTGATAACAAAGAGTGGAGAAGGGGGTATGGAGGGTTGACTATGGAGACAGGAAAATATAGAGTATATAAAGCATGGATAATGATGCCTAGAGAATGGAGTATGGATTAAGGAGATTGGGATTTGGAAATTTAAGTTAGAGAATACAGGAAAAGGCTGGAATATAGAGAATGGAGAATGGAATTTAAGAAAAGAGGATGAAGACTGGAGTATTGAATATGGAACAGAGAATGGATTGTAGAGAGTTCAGGGTGGAGATTGTAGTATGAGGAGGGTGGTATAAAGAACAGTGTGTGGAGAATGTTGTGTCGAATATGAACAGCAGAGAAGGGAGTGTGGACTGGAGAGTGGAGTATTATGTATGGAGAATGAAGAAAGAAGAAAGGAATGTTGCAGATGGAATGAAGTACTAAGTGTCGAGTCAAAAGACTGGAGAATTGAGTGTGGTGAAAGGAGTAAGGAGAGTGGATGTGAAGAATGGAGTACCACTAGGTGCTGTGATGCACACCTATAATCCCAGTGGCTCGAGAGGCTGAGACAGGAGGATCACGAGTTCAAAGTCAGCCTCAGCAATGTCAAGGCACTAAGCAACTCAGTGAGACCCTGTCTCTAAATAAAATACAAAATAGGGTGGAGATGTGTCTCAGTGGTTGAGTGTCTCTGAGTTAAAAAAAAAAAAAAGAATGGAGTACAGTATATGGAAAAAAGATAATGGAATATGGAGCATGGATAATGGAGAAGGGGTTATAGAATGAAGAATGAAATGGATAATGAAAAAGGTATAGATGTTTCTGTGTAGAGTGGAGAATGGAGAATAGAGAATGGAATGCAAAGTTTAGAATCTGGAGAATGAGCAAAGGAGTATGGAGATTGAATACTAGAGTGAAGAGTGGAGAAGGGTGTTGGAATGGGCTTAGATATGGTGAGTGTGGAATGGAGAATAGTGTTTGGAGACTGTTCCATGGAGAATGAAGATGGGCCTGGTGTATGGAATATGACGGTTGAAGAATGGAGTGCCAAGTGTGGGGTATGGAAAATGGAGAATCACAACTGAGTATGAATATGGGAAATAATTGTGTACAGTGCAGCAAGGAGAATGGGGAATATATAGAGGATGAAGTACAGGCTAAGAAAAATGGAGCATGGAGGATAGAAAATAGAGCATTAAGAATAGATAGCGGGGGGCTGGGGCTGGGGCTCCGTGGTAGAGCTCTTGCCTAGCATGTGTGAGGCCCTGGGTTCCATTCTCAGCACCACATATATATAAATAAATAAAGATCCATCAACAACTATAAAAATATTTTTTAAAAAAGAGAATAGATAATGGAGAAATGGAGAGTAGAAAGTGGATAGGAATTATGTACTATGAAGAATGGTGCGGGAAAAAGAGGTACAAAGAGTGCAGAACAACAAATGGAAAATAAAGAATAGAAACTGAAGAATGCGGGGAAGTGATACTAATGAGCAGAGGACGGGGAATGGAGTGTGAAGATGGGAAAATGGAAAAAGCCAGACTGAATAGAAAATGTGAAAATCTGGATCTTGATTATGGCAACAGGTCGGGTTGGACAATGGGGACTGCAAAAAGGAATTCAAGTGCAGAGAACGGAATGTAACATACGGGACACACGCCAGGGGACACACACCTGGAACCCCAGCTACCTGGGGGATGGAGGCAGGAAGGTCCCAGTTGGAGGCCCAAATGCACAACTTGTGAGACCTTATCTCAAGATGAAAACAGAAGCCTGGGGATTAACTCAGTGGCCCGTGATATATAGACAGCGTAAAAGACATCGAGAAAGAACGGGAACCAACCGCCACCTGCATGGCTGCTGCCTCTGATTCCGCTGCTGCCAGCCTGAGATGGCCTGGAAGTCTTCTTTCTGGGTGTCACTGCCACAGAAGAAACTACTGCCCTGGACGCTACTGAAGCCGACCTGCTGCTGACCCCTGGAGATCACCTGGAGACAATGACCCCTGCAGCTGCAGTGGTAGCTGCCTCTGCAGCTGCCACTACTGCTGACCTACTGCCCGCTGCCAACCACCACCCTACTGCTGCTGCTCCCACAGCCTGGGGGACTGCTTCAGGGCAGACTCCAGGTCTGGTTGCATGTGGCTGCACCCATTTGGGAACACCAGCCAGGGTCAGGGCCCGGGTGCCAGCAGGTTTACCACCACAAGAGCCTCTGTCTGGGGATTCCAGCTGGGACCTGCAGGTCCAGTGTGGGGGTGCCTGCAGGTTTGGAGGAGCCTGGGGTCTTCCTGCTGAGAGTGCTGGTGGCCCTTGTCTTGATGCTGCATCTCGGGATTGCTCCTTTGCATGAGTATGTCCCTGGTGGTCTCTCTGCAAGCAGGAGCAGCACTGAGATCTTGGGACTGCAGCATGGCTGATCCTGAGACGTCTGAAGTCCAGATTGGTGGGATAAAGACTGGGTTTGTGAGGGCTGGTCTGGGTTTGGTGATGCTGAGAGAACACTGACAGAGACCGTTCAACTTCCCAGCAAGACTTATTTTATTTTTTGATTCAGTAACCTCTCTCCCATATTTGAAACAGGTTTTTTTATGCATCAGTGTGTGGAGAATAATGATATATGATTGGCATTTTGCATTTTGTTGTATTCTTATGTCTTTAATTTTTTCTCTTTGTTCATATTCTTCCTCTCTCTTGTCTATTTTCTTTCCAACTTTTCTCCAACCAACAGCCAATCTCTGTCAGCTACTCTTCCACTCTTCCTGTGAATTTTTACTTCTAGCTTCTCTCTTCCTCCTTCATGAAGTATTGCATACTACACTACCTCTGTTCTCTCACCCACCATTTGAAACTATATATTGTTTTAACAATATTCTGTTTGTACTACAGTTAGTTATCGAACTCATCATTTTGGTTAAATGCAAGAAAGCAGTAGACACCTTAGCGGGAGCTGTTAGGTTTAAGGCTGTATATTGTGTACACTGGGTGCTGTTGATATTGGTCTCACCATTAAAGGTGAAGTGCTGCAAAACTTCAGGGACACTATAGGTCTACGGGGTAGAATTTATCCTGCCTTAGATCCATACTTTTAGATGGGAGAATATACTAACAACATGGAAAAACAAGGGAATAAAGTGCCCCAAACAAACCAAGATGCTTCAACAGCAGAAGCCATGATAACACAATAGAATAAATGTCCAAGAAGGAGTTCATATTGTATATAGTTAAATTGATACGTGAAGTAAAGGGTATTATAAGGAGTGAAATCAAAGAAAAAATACAGAGACTGGGGTTGTAGCTCAGGGGTAGAGCGCTCGCCTAGCACATGGGAGGCCCTGGGTTCAATCCTCAGCACCACATAAAAATAAATAAATAAAATAAAGGTATTGTGTCCAGTTACAACCCAAAAATAAATATTATAGAAAAAGAAAAAATACAGAAAGTAAAAGACCACTTTAATAAAGAGTTAGAGATTGTGAGAAGAAAACAAGCAGAAATCCTCGAAATGAAGTAATCAGTAAACCAAATTATGAATTCATTAGAAAGCATCACCAACAAATTAGACCACTTGGAAGACAGAACCTCAGACAATGAAGACAAAATATATAATCTTGAAAGTAGAGTTGAACATGCAGAGAAGATGCTAAGAAACCATGAACAGAACATCCAAGAATTATGGGATAACACGAAAAAAACAAATTTAAGATTTATTGGAGGAGATGAAAGAGGAGAGATACAAACCAAAGGAGTGGAAAATCTTTTCAATGATAAAATAGAAAATTTTCCAAACCTAAAGAATGAGATAGAAAATCAAATACAAGAGGCTTACAGAACCCCAAAAGTACAAAATTACAGCAGACCCCCACCAAGACACATCATAATGAGAATGACTAACACAGAGAATAAAGATAAAATCTTAAAGGCTGTAAGAGAAAAAAAATCAAATTACATATAGAGGGAAACCAATTTGGATCTCAACTGATTTCTCAGCCCAGACCTTCAAAGACAGGAAATCCTGGAATAATATATTTCAAGATATGAAAGAAAATGGATGCCACCCAAGAATTTGATATCCAGCAAAATTAAGTTTCAAATTTGAAGATGAGATTAAAACATTCATGATAAACAAAAATGAAAAGAACTCACAACTAGAAAGCCTACACTATCGAGCATTCTCAACAAAATATTCCATGATGAAGTGAAAAAAAAGTAAAGACCAGCAAAGGAGAATCTATACTAAAGGGACATTCAACCAAATGAGAAACCAAGACAAATCAAAAACTAGAAATAAGTAAAAATGACAGGGAATGCAAATCATATCTCAATAATAACCTTGAATGTTAACAGCCTAAACTTATCAATCAAAAGACATAGACTGGCAGATGGGATTAAAAAGCAAGACCCAACAATATGCTGTCATCAAGAGACTCACCTTGTGGACAAAGTCATCCACAGACTGAAGGTGAAAAGATGGGAAAAACCCATCACTCATGGATTGCATAAACAAGCAGGACATAACAATTATAAATACTTATGCCTCAAACAATGGAGCATCTATGTACATTATACAAACCCTTCTCAATTTCAAGAGTCAAATAGATCACAATACAATAATACTAGGTGACTTTAACACACCTCTCTCAGTACTGAACAGATCTTCCAAACAAAAACTAAATAAGGAAAATATAGAACTGAATACTATAATCAATAATTTAGACTAACAGATATATATATAATATTTTATCCATTAAGGAGCAAATATACTTCCTTCTCAGCAGCACATGGCTCCTTTTCTAAAGTTGACCAGATCTTATGTCACAAAGCAACTCTTAGATACAAAAAAGTAGAAATAATATCCTGCATTCTATCAGACCACAATGGAATGAAATTAGAAATAAATGATAAAATAAAAATAGAAGTTACTATAACAAATAGAGACTAGTAATACACAATTGAATGATGAATGGATATTATAAGAAATCAAGGATGAAATAAAAAAATTCTTACAGGTAAATGAGAACACTGATACAATATATCAAAATGTCTGGGACACTATGAAGGCAGTACTAAGAGGAAAGTTTATTGCATTGAGCTCATTCATTAAAAGAATAAAAAGTCACAAAATACACCCCTTCATGTTCAACACACTAGAAAAGCTGCAGATAGTAGGAACACACCTCAACATTGTAAAAGCTGTATATGCTAAACCCAAACCCAGCATCATTCTAAATGGAGAAAAGTTGAAAGCATTCTCTCTAAAAACTGGAACAAGACAAGGATGTCCTCTTTCACTATTTCTATTGAACATCATCCTTGAAAGTCTAGCCAGAGCAATTAGACCAAAAAAAAAAAAGAAAGAAAAGAAAAGAAAGAAAGAAATTAAAGGAATTCAAATAACACTACATCTCAAAGCCTTAGAAAAAAAGAACAAATCAACACCAAAAGCAGCAGAAGACAGGAAATAATTAAAATCGGAGCTGAAATTAATAAAATCAAAACAAAAGAAATGATTTTAAAAATTGACAAAGCAAAAAGTTGGTTCTTTGAAAAAGTAAATAAAATACATAAACCCCTGGCCATGCTAATGAAGAGAAAAAGAGAGAAAACTCAAATTACTAAAACACAAGATGAAGAAAGAAATATCAAAATGGACACATCTGAAATACAAAAGATAATCAGAAACTATTTTGAAAATTTATACTCTAATAAAATAGAAAATATCGAAGATATCAACAAATATGACCTACCCAAACTGAATGAGGAGTTCAGACACAATAAAACACATCAAATTCCAGTAATGAAATAGAAAATGCCATTGAAAGCCTGCCAACCAAGAAAAGCCCGGGACTGGATGGATTCTCAGCCAAGTTCTACAAGACTTTCAAAGAAGAATTAACACCAATACTCCTCAAAGTATTCCATGAAATAGAAAAGGAGGGAACCCTTCCAAACTCATTGTATGAGGCTAATATCACCCTGATTCCAAAACCAGACAAAGACACATCAAGGAAAGAAAACTTCAGATCAATATTCCTGAGGAACATACATGCAAAAATTATTAATAATATTCTGGTAAGTTACATACAAAAACACATTAAAAAGATAGTGCACCGTGATCAAGTGGGATTCATACCAGGGATGCAGGGTTGGTTCAACATATGGAAATCAATAAATGTCATACATCATATTAATAGACTTAAAAACAAGAATCATATGATCATCTCAATAGACGCAGAAAAAGCATTTAACAAAATACAGCAGCACCCCTTCATGTTCAACACACTAGAAAAGCTGCAGAAAGTCGGAACATACCTCTACATTGTAAAAGCTGTATATGCTAAACCCAAGCCCAGCATCATTCTAAATGGAGAAAAAATGAGAACATTCCCTCTAAAAACTGGAATAAGACAAGGATGTCCTCACCATTTCTATTGAACATCATCCTTGAAAATCTAGCCAGAGCAATTAGACAAAAGAAGGAAATTAAAGGAATACAAATAGGTAAAGAAGAATTCAAAACTATCACTATTTTCTGATGACAGGATATCTAGAAGATCCAAAAAACTACACCAGAAAACTTCTAGAACTAATAAATGAATTCAGCAAAGTAGCAAAATATAAACTCAATGCCCATGAATCAAATGCATTCCTATACATCAGCGATGAATCCACTGAAAGAGAAATTAGGAAAACTACTCCATTCACAATAGCTTCAAAAAAAAAATACCTGGGAATAGATATAGCAAAAGAGTGAAAGATCTGTACAATGAAAACTACAGAACACTAAAAAAGAAATTGAAGAAAACCTCAGAAGATGGAAAGATCTCCCATGCTCCTGGATAGGCAGAATTAATATTGTCAAAATGGCCCTAGTACCAAAAGTATTGTACAGATTTAATGCAATTCCTATTAAAATCCCAATGACATTCTTCATAGAAATAGAAAAACAATCATGAAATTTATTTGGAAAAATAAGAGATGCAGAATAGCTAAAGCAATCCTTAGCAAGAAAAGTGAAGCAGGAGGCATCACAGTACCAAACCTTATACTTCAGAGATATAGTAACAAAAATGCCTGGTATTGGCACAAAAATAGACTTGTAGACCAATGGTACAGAATGGAGAACACAGAGACACCCACATAAATATGGTTATGTCATACTAGACAAGGTGCCAAAAACATTCACTGGAGAAAAGACGGCCTATTCAACAAATGGTGTTGGCAAAACTGGAAATCCGTATGTAACAAGATGAAATTAAATCTCTATCTCTTACCCTGCACAAAAATCAACTCAAAGTAGAACAAAGACTTAGGCATTAGAACAGAGACCCTATACCTATAGAAGAAAAAATAGGCCCAAATCTTCACATTGGCCTAGGATCTGACTTCCTTAACAAGATTCTTAAAGTGCAAGAAGTAAAATTAAGAATCAATAAATGGAATAGATTCAAATTTAAAAGACTTTTCTCAGCAAAGGAAACAATTAATAAAGTGAGGAGAGAGCCTACAGGTTAGGAGAAAATCTTCACTACATGCACCTCTGATTAATAATAATAATAATCTCTAGGATATTTAAAGAACTCAAAAAAAACCTATCATCAAAAAAACAAATAACCCAATCAATAAATGGGCCAAGGACTGAACAGACACTTCACAGAAGAAGAAATACAACTGATCACCAAATATATGAAAAGGTGTTCAACCTCTCTAGCAATTAGAAAAATGCAAATCAAAACTACTCTAAGATTTCATTTCACTCCTGTCAGAATGGTAATCATCAAGAACACAGGTAACAGTAAATGTTGGTGAGGATGTGGGGGAAAGGTACACTCACACATTGCTGGTGGGACTGCAAATTGGTATGACCACTATGGAAAGCAGTATGGAGATTCCTCAGAAAACTTGGAATGGAACCACCATTTGACCCAGCTATCCCACTCCTTGGTTTATACCCAAAGGACTTAAAATCAGCATACTATAGTGACACAGCCACATCAATGTTTATAGAAGCTCAATTCACAACAGGAAAATATGGAACCAACCTAGGTGTCCCTCAAAAGATGAATGGATAAAGAAAATGTGGTATATATACTCAATGGAATATTACTCAGCTTTTTTTTTGAGAGAGAGAGAGAGAATTTTTCAATATTTATTTTTTAGTTTTCAGTGGACACAACATCTTTATTTTTATGTGGTGTTAAGGATCGAACCCAGCACCCCGTGCGTGCCAGGAGAGCGTGTTACCGCTTGAGCCACATCCCCAGTCCATTACTCAGCTTTAAAGAAGAGTAAAATTATGGCATTTGCCAGTAAATGGTTGGAATTGGAGAATATCATGCTAAACAAAATAAGCCAATCCCACAAAACCAAAAGGCTGAATGTTTTCTCTAATATGCAGATGCTAACTCACAATAAGGTGGGGGGGACTTATAGGGAAGAAAAGCATTACCTTGGATTAGGGAGGGAAGTGGAGGGAATGTGGGGATAGGAAAGATAGTAGAATGAAACAGGCATGATTACTCTTTGTATTTATGTGACTGCATGACCAATATGATTCTGCAACATGTACACTCAGAAAGATGAGAAATTGTATCCCATCTATGTTTGATATATCAAAGGGCATAAATGCATTCTACTGTCATGCATAACTAACTAAAGCAAATTTAAATTTTTTAAAAAAGAAAAGAAAGAATGGGTTGGAGAATGTAATATTGAGAATGGAGTATAACTGAATGTATGAAGAATACAATATAGAGAATAGGTAGGAGTGGAGAATGAAATCTGTCTGTGTGGAGTGTATAAAATGTAGAATAGGGTCTTAATAATGGAATAAGAATGTGTATTTGACATTAGAATGGAGTATAAAGTATGTAATGTGAAAAATATTTATATAGAATGGATTATAGGGTGTGGAGACTAGAGTATGGAGAAGGAAGAAGGAAGAATGAAGTAAGAACATGAAGAATGGAGTACAGGAAATGGCAGATAGAATATGGAGAATGGAACATATTCAGAATGGAGAATGAAGAATGAAGTATACATTATGGCTACAGGAGTACAAACAATGGAGTGTGGAGAAAATGCAGAATAGAGTATAGATAGCAAAGAATGGAGTATTAAGTATGGAGAATGGAAAAGATTTCCAGAAACAGAGTATGGAGAACGATGAACGGAATGGAGAAAGGAGTTTAAAATTATAATGGTGTTTGAAGCATAGGGCATGGGTATGGTAAACGCAGCATGGCAAATAGAGTTTGAACAAAGTAGAAGAGACGATCAAGTACAACGACAAATGGAGCAAGTGCTATGGAGCATAGACTTGAGAATGGAGTAAGATGTACAGAGTAAAAAGTGTATGGAGAATATGGAAAAGAATAAATATAGAGAACAAAGAGTAAACATAGAGAACAAAGAAAAGGAAAGGATACATAAAGAGAACAAACAAAAGTAAATTAAGTATAAATAATAGAGTATTGAATATGAAGTGGAGAATAGATCATGGTGTATGTAGTAAGATGGAAAATGGAATCTGTTGATTTGAGTGAGGAAAATGGAAAATAGAGAATGAAGATTGAAAATGGAACATAGAATATGATGAATGATGTATGCAATATGGAGGATGGAAATGGATAATGTGATATAGAATAAGGACAATGGAATATAGGGAGTATGCAAAAAAATATTGGGAATGGCCTATGAAAAGTGTTACAAGAGTGTGGAGAATGTTGTAGGAATATGGCAAATGGAGAATGCAGTATGAATAATGTTCAATAGATAATGAAATGTTGGAATATGGAGAATGGGTTATAGAGTGTGACGTCTGGAATTTCTGAAATGTGGAAAGGAGAATGAAGTATGTAGAATGGATAGTGGAGTATAAAGTATACAATACAGAGAATGTCAAATGGAGTGTGGTAAATGGAACAAGGAAAATAGAGAATAGGTATAAATGGAGTATCGAGTATGAAGAATAGAGTATGAAAAGCAGTTTATGGAATGGTGAATGGAATGGATAGTAGGAGGAGGATTATGTAATATGAAAATGTTTATGGAGAACAGTGCAGAGTTGGAAAATAGAATAGGGAGAATGAAATGTGGAATATGGAATGTGGGTTACAGGGCATGAATTTTGCAGTTTGAAGAATGGATAATAGAGTATGTTGAATAGATAATGGAATATTCAACATAGAACACAATTAATGTAGTAAGGAACAGAGAAGAAAGAATGGAGTATTAAACATAGAGAACAGAGTATAGAATAAGGAGTGGAGAGTATAGGATGGATGATGGTGAATGGGAAAAGCACAGTACATAAGAAAGAATGGAGAATAAATTATGGAGAATGAAGTTATGGAGAATACAAATATATAATGTGAAGTATGGAGGGACAATGCTGTACAGTGAATGGAATAAGAAGAATAAAAATGAATAACAAAATGTAAGTGTAGACAATTGAATATGGAGTATGAAGAATAGAATGTGTAGAATGGATTACGGCAGAAGATAATGTAATATGGATAATAGAGCACAGAATGGAGTGTGAAGTATGGAGAATGGCATATGTTGTATAGAATACAGAGTTAGAAAATAGAGGATACAGAATAGTATGTGAATAATGAAGCATGGCAAGTGAAGATGGATGAAGGAGAATAAAGGTTAGAGAATAGATTATAGAATATAAACAATGATATAAGTGTGGTGAATGGTGAGTGGAGTATGGTGTATGATGAATGGTAAGTGAAGTATGGATTATTAATAATGGCTTATAAAGGGGAAAAGGCATGTAGACTATATAGCATGAAGGATAAAATATAGAAATAAGTTATGGAGTGTGAGTACTGTAGAAATAGAGTGAGGAGAAAGTAAAATAGAGAACAAAGTGTAGAATTTATTGAATGAAGCATGGAATTTGGAGTAGAGTAAGGAGTAGCATACATGGTATATGGAGAATAGAGAATGAAGTTTAGAATATGGAATGTAAAGAGTATGTCATAGTGTATAAAAAAGGATGCATGGAATCTGAACAATGATGTGTAGAAAATATTTTATGGATTGGAGAACAGAGTGTAGAGTATGGATAATAAACTGTAGAATGAATTATGGGTGTGGAGAATGTAATACAGAAAACAGAGTATGAAATATCTAGGATAAAGAATGGAGTATAGAATATGGAGAATAAAGTAGAGAATATGGATATACTGATACTTGATAATGGAGAATGGTGTGAGGAATATGATTATATATAGAAAATGGAGCATTATGTATGGAGAATGGTGGATGGAGTATGGAGAATGAACAGGAGTACTGAATATGATGAATGGAGTATAGTGTGTAGAGAACAGAGTATGGTATATAGGGAATGGAAAACAGAATGTGAAGAATGATTTGTGGAGTTTGAAGAACTGATAATGGAGCATGGTTAATAAAGAATGGAGAATGTTGTACGGAATATGGAGGAAGTAGAATGGAGAGTATAGGAAATGGAATGTGGAAAATGAAATAGGGAATATACCATATGGACTATGGAGAATTGAATATAGGCAATTTTAATGAAGTTGAATATACAGAGTGAACAATGAAGCACAGAGTACACAGAACAGAGAAGCTAAAATAAAAAATGAAGAATTTAGAATGTGGAGATCAGAGTATGAAGACTAGACAATGGAGCATAGAATCTGGAGAAAGGAGTTTGAAGTATAGAGATGGATTATGTTGTATAGAAAATGAATAATGGTACAGACAATGGAGTATGCGGTGTGGAAAAGAGATAATGGAGTACAGAATATGGATAAGAGATCACAGAGAATAGACAATGAAGCATGGTGATTAGGAAATGGAGAATGGTGTGTGGAGACTGGAGAGTGGAAAATGTTGTGTGGAGACTGTAGAATAGAGTATGGAAATGGAGAAAGGAGGATGAATAAGAATGGACTACATTATGGAAAAAGAAATATAAAATATGAACAATAAAAGATAGATAATGGAGTAACAAATATGGAGACTGGAATATGGAGACTGAACAACAGATCATAAAGAATGGAGAATAGAATATAGTATAAGGACAATGGAGAAAGGAATATAGAGAATAAATAACGCAGACCAGGAAATAGTTTCTTCAGAAAGGAGAATGGGAAACTGAGTATAGAGACTGTAACATAGAAAACTTACAGTAGAGCACACAGAATGAATCATGGAGATAGGAGAAAAATATGGAGAATTAAAGTGATACAATATATGGAGAACAGAGGGTGGAGAATGGGATATGGAGAATGTAATAATGCACATAGTATGGCATATATCATATGAAGAATAAATAATGGAAAATTAGTTTGGAGTGTGGAGAATGAGATGGGGAATGGAAGTGTGAGGATTATGTGTAGAATATGGAGTATGGAGACTAAGGTGTAAAGAATAGAGTATAGAACATGAAGAATGAAGTGTGGAAAATGTTGTGTAGAGAATGATTATGCATAATGAAGACTAGAACATGTGTAATGCAGCATGGACTAGAGAATATGGAAAATAAAGAATGGAGTTTGAATTATGGAATTTGTAGTAGAGAATGGATGTAAATTATGTAGTAAATTAAATGGAGGCAGGAGATGGAATATGAAGAAAGTATAATGGAGCATGAAAATGGCATATAGAGCAAGGAGTAAGAAGAATTGAGAATCAAGACTGAAATGTGAAGTTTAGAGAATAGGTTATAGAGAGCAGAGAATGTGAACTACAGAAAATATAGTATGGAGAATATAATATGAAGAATGGAAGGTAGATAATAGAAAATGGTGTAGAGAATGGAGTACGGAGAATGAAGAATGATGTGGTGAATGAATTATGGAGAATGGGGAATGAAGAATAGGGAATAGCATAAGAAATTTAGAATATGGAATATAGATAAAAGCTTGAGTGGACAATGGAGTCTAATATGGAAAATGGAACACAGAGTATGGCTAATGGCATGTGGAGTATAGGTAATAGACTATGGAGAAGGGAGAATGAAAATTAAAGTGTGGAACTTGGAATATGAAGTAGAGGATAAAGCATGGTATCTTTATTATGAAGAATGGAATCAGGAAATGGAACATAAAATATGAAGAATGACATTCAAAATACTGGGTATGGTGAGTGAAGAATGGGTAATGGAATACAGAATATGGACAATGGAGAATGGAGATTGGCGTATGGAGACTGACATATGGATAACAGATTATGGTACATTAATAATGGGCAATGGTATATGTAGTACAGATCATGGTATATAGATAATGAAATACGGAGGACAGAATATGAGAATAAGGAATAGGGAATGGTGGAGTAAGGAGAAAGGAGAGTAGAGAATGAAGTATGTGTATAGAGAATGGAGTGTAGTAACAGTATATGAAGAATGTGGAGAATGGAGAATAGTACAGAGTCTAGAGAATGGAGTGTGGGGCATGGAGGCTGGAGTGTGGAGCCTACAACATAAAGTGTAGAGAATGGTAGATGAAGGACAGAGTGGAGCATTGAGGATGGAGTGTTGGGAAAGTAAGACAAAGTAGGAAATGGAGGATGGAACATGGATCGTGGAGGACATAATGTGGAGAATGGAGGAAAAAATATTGGGCAAGGAGAATTAGGTGTGGGGTAGGGAGGATGGAGGGTGAAGAACAAAGGACGGT
Source organism: Callospermophilus lateralis (assembly GCF_048772815.1). Taxonomy (NCBI): domain Eukaryota; kingdom Metazoa; phylum Chordata; class Mammalia; order Rodentia; family Sciuridae; genus Callospermophilus; species Callospermophilus lateralis. Next base: position 210,702,062 of record NC_135306.1, read on the forward strand.
GTGTTAAGACTAAAGGATGGAACATGAGGCATAGGGGAGGGGAGACTGGAACATGGAGGATGGAATGTGGGCCATGGAATAGGCATGTGGTTCCTGGAGGCTGGAGTGAAGAACCTGGTGAATAAAATGGAGAGAAAGAAAGATGGAGTGTGGAACACAATGCATGGAAGGGGAGTTTGGAGACTGTGGGTGGAGTGTGGGGTTTGGATGAAGGTGTAGAACCTGAATATAGGGATGTGGAACATTGAAAATGGATCGTAGAGCATGGAGAATGGAGTGTAGACACTGAAGGACGGATCATGGGGCATTGAGGATGTCGAGAAACTCGGAGGCAGAGTGTGGGACATGGAGGACACAGTATGGATCATGGGGCATTGAGGATGTCGAGAAACTCGGAGGCAGAGTGTGGGACATGGAGGACACAGTATGGATCATGGGGCATTGAGGATGTCGAGAAACTCGGAGGCAGAGTGTGGGACATGGAGGACACAGTATGGATCATGGAAGACTGAGTGTGGAGTTTAGAGATCGAGTGTAAAGCATGCGGGATGTGGTGTATAGCATTAAGGATGGAGTGTGGATCCTTGAATATGGAGTGTAGGGCATGGAGGACAAAGTGTGGGGTTAAAGGGTATAATGTGGAGCATGGAGGATGCAGTATGGAGACTGAAGGTCAGAATGTGGAGCATGGAGGACAGAGTATGGAACCTATAGGAGGAAGTATGGAGCCTGGAAAATGGAGTGTGGGTCTGGAGGATGGAGTGTGGGGCATGGTGGGTGAAGTATGGCCCATGAAAAGTGGCTTGTGGAACATGATGAACAGATTGTGGAGCACAGAGGACAGAGTGCAGAGACTGTGGATGGAGTGTGGGGCTTGGTTGAAGATGTGGAACCTGGAGGAGTGCAGATCACGGAGGATGTGTGTGGAGCATGTAGGACGGATTGTTGGGCCTGGAGGATGGAGTATGGATTGTTCAAGGTTAGTGTAGGTCATTAAACACAGAGAGCAGAGCCTGGAAGACTGAGTATGGGGCATGGAGGATGGAGTGGAGAGAATGAAGCATGGGGCATGGAGGACAGATTGTGGAGCATAGAGAGTGGAGTGTGGAGACAGAAGAATGGAGCTTGGGGCATGAAGGAGGGAATAGAAACAGGAGGATGGAATGTGGGACATGGAGGATAGAGTGTGGAGCATGGAGTACTGAGTAAGGAGCATGAAGAATGGAGTGTGGAACATGGAGAATGGAGTGTGTGACTTGGAACATGAATTGTGGTGCATGAAGGACAAAGTGGGGGGGGTTCAATTGTAGAGATTGAAGGATAGAATGTGCAGCATGGAGGACATGGTGGGAAACCTACAGAAGAGTGTTTAGAGCCTGAAAAATGGACTGTGGAGCCTGGAGGATGGAGTGTGGAGATTGGGAGACTGTGGGCATGGAGGACATGAGGTGGGGCATGGAGGATGGAGTGTGGAGATTGGGAGACTGTGGGCATGGAGGACATGAGGTGGGGCATGGAGGATGGAGTGTAGAGACTGAGAGACTGTGGGCCATGGAGGACATGAGGTGGGGCATGGAGGATGGAGTGTGGAGATTGGGAGACTGTGGGCATGGAGGACATGAGGTGGGGCATGGAGGATGGAGTGTGGAGACTGGGAGACTGTGGGCATGGAGGACATGAGGTGGGGCATGGAGGATGGAGTGTGGAGATTGGGAGACTGTGGGCATGGAGGACATGAGGTGGGGCATGGAGGATGGAGTGTGGAGACTGGGAGACTGTGGGCCATGGAGGACATGAGGTGGGGCATGGAGGATGGAGTGTAGAGACTGAGAGACTGTGGGCCATGGAGGACATGAGGTGGGGCATGGAGGATGGAGTGTGGGGAATGTGGGAGGGTCTGGAAGCTGGAGGACAGAGTGTGGAGCATGGGCAATGCCTTATGCGATGTTCAGGATCGTGTGAGGCCTGAAGTACAGAGTGGGGCACACAGAACAGAAGGCAAAGCCAGGAGAATGGAGTGAGGGGCCTGGAGGAGGAGTACGGGACATGGAGGGTTAATGGGTATCAGGCAGGATTGAATGTGGAGCATAATAGATGGAGTGTGGAACCTGGAAAATGGAGTGGAGAGGAAGGAAGATAGTGTGTATCAAAGAAAATGAATGGTGGAGCATGGTGGGCAGAGAATGAGACCTGAAGGATGACATATATGACACGGAAGAGAGGGCACAGCCAGGAATATGGAATTTGGAGTCTGGAGGAAGAAATGTGAAGCCTAGAGATTGAGTTGGAAGCATGCAGGAGAGAGTGTGGAGCCTGGGGAATGGAGTGTGGAGACTGAAGGTCAGAGTGTGCAGCATGGAGGACAGAGTGTGGAGCCTCCAGGAGGGAGTGTGGAGCATGAAGAACAGATGATTGAGACCGAAGGCAGGGTTGACAGAGTGTGTGGCATGGAGGAGGGAGTGTGCAGCATGAAGGGCTGAGTGTGGGGCATGGAGCATTGAGTGTGGAACCTGGAGAATGAAGTGGGAGGAATAAAATAGAGTACGGAGCATGGAGGATGGATTGTGGAGAGTGATTGATGGAGTGCAGGGCATGGAGACCCTGGAGGTCAGAGAATGAGACATGGATGATGGAGTGTACAGAATGCAGAGCTAAGTGTGCAGCCTGGAATCTGGAGTTTGGAGCATATAGGACAAAGTATGGAGCACAGAGGATGAAATGTGGGCCATGGAAGATTGTGGAGCATGGAGGACAGAGTGTGCCGACTGTGGATGGGGCATGAGGATGGTGTAGAACCTGGAGGATGGAGTGGGAGACATTGGAGATGGATTGTGTAGGATTAAGTGTGAGTCATGGAGGACAGATTATTGTGCATGAAGGAAGGAGTGTGAAATAAGAATGGAGCAGAAAGGATGAAAGGTGAAGTGAGGTGCATGGAGAGTGGATTATGGAGCATGGACGACAGAGTATGACGACTGTGTATGGGGCATGGGGCTTGGAGGGTGTGGAACCTGGAGGACCAAGTTTGGTACATGGAGAATGGAGTGTGGATCATGGCGGACAGAGTGTAGAACCTGAATAATAAAGTGGAGAGGACGAAAGATGGTATGTGTGGCATGGACGATGGATTGTGGAACATGCAGAACAGAATGTGTGGCATGGAGGATCAAGTGTGGAACATGGAGTGTGGAGACTGGTGTGGGACACTGAAGATAGAAGTGGAACATGGAGGACTAAGTGTGGGGTATGGAGGATGGGGTGTGGAACGTAGAGAATGGAACGAAGAGGTTGGAAGACAGAGTGTGGAGCACAGAGGATGGAGCATGGGGACTGAAGGATACAGCATGGGGCATGGAGAGTATGGAAACTGGAAGATGGAAAGTGCTGTGGAGCCTGGAGCATGAGTGTGAAGCACGCAGGAATACAGTGTAGAGCCTGGAGGACAGGGTGTGGCACATGGAGAATGGAGTGTAGAGACTGAGGACAGGGTGTGACACGTGGAGAATGGAGTGTAGAGACTGAGGACAGGGTGTGACACATGGAGAATGGAGTGTAGAGACTGAGGACAGGGTGTGACACGTGGAGAATGGAGTGTAGAGACTGAGGTCAGGGTGTGACACATGGAGAATGGAGTGTAGAGACTGAGGACAGGGTGTGACACGCGGAGAATGGAGTGTAGAGACTGAGGTCAGGGTGTGACACGTGGAGAATGGAGTGTAGAGACTGAGGACAGGGTGTGACACGCGGAGAATGGAGTGTAGAGACTGAGGTCAGGGTGTGACACGTGGAGAATGGAGTGTAGAGACTGAGGTCAGGGTGTGACACGCGGAGAATGGAGTGTAGAGACTGAGGACAGGGTGTGACACGTGAAGAATGGAGTGTAGAGACTGAGGACAGGGTGTGACACGTGGAGAATGGAGTGTAGAGACTGAGGACAGGGTGTGACACATGGAGAATGGAGTGTAGAGACTGAGGACAGGGTGTGACACAAGGAGAATGGAGTGTAGAGACTGAGGACAGGGTGTGAACGTGGAGAATGCAGTGTAGAGACTGAGGACAGGGTGTGACACGTGGAGAATGGAGTGTAGAGACTGAGGACAGGGTGTGACATGTGGAGAATGGAGTGTAGAGACTGAGGACAGGGTGTGACACATGGAGAATGGAGTGTAGAGACTGAGGACAGGGTGTGACACAAGGAGAATGGAGTGTAGAGACTGAGGACAGGGTGTGACACGCGGAGAATGGAGTGTAGAGACTGAGGACAGGGTGTGACACGCGGAGAATGGAGTGTAGAGACTGAGGACAGGGTGTGACACGCGGAGAATGGAGTGTAGAGACTGAGGACAGGGTGTGACACGCGGAGAATGGAGTGTAGAGACTGAGGACAGGGTGTGACACGTGGAGAATGGAGTGTAGAGACTGAGGACAGGGTGTGACACGCGGAGAATGGAGTGTAGAGACTGAGGACAGGGTGTGACACGTGGAGAATGGAGTGTAGAGACTGAGGACAGGGTGTGACACGTGGAGAATGGAGTGTAGAGACTGAGGACAGGGTGTGGCACGTGGAGAATGGAGTGTAGAGACTGAGGACAGGGTGTGGCACGTGGAGAATGGAGTGTAGAGACTGAGGTCAGGGTGTGACACGTGGAGAATGGAGTGTAGAGACTGAGGTCAGGGTGTGACACGCGGAGAATGGAGTGTAGAGACTGAGGACAGGGTGTGGCACATGGAGAATGAAGTGTAGAGACTGAGGACAGGGTGTGACACGTGGAGAATGGAGTGTAGAGACTGAGGACAGGGTGTGACACGTGGAGAATGGAGTGTAGAGACTGAGGACAGGGTGTGACACGTGGAGAATGGAGTGTAGAGACTGAGGACAGGGTGTGGCACGTGGAGAATGGAGTGTAGAGACTGAGGTCAGGGTGTGACACATGGAGAATGGAGTGTAGAGACTGAGGACAGGGTGTGGCACATGGAGAATGAAGTGTAGAGACTGAGGACAGGGTGTGACACGTGGAGAATGGAGTGTAGAGACTGAGGACAGGGTGTGACACATAAAGGAAGGAGTAGGGGACCTGGAAGATGGAAAATGGGGCATGGAGAGGATGTTACCTGAAGGACTGAGTGTGAGACATTGGGTGTGGAGTGTGGATCATGGAGTACTGAGTATGCAGCATGGAGGATGGAGTGTGGAACCCAGAGGATGGAAGATGGAGTGTGGAGCAGGGAGGATGGATTTTGGAGCATGGAAGATGAAGTGTGGTGACTCCAGGATGGGGCATGGGGCATGGAGGAGAGTATGGAACCTGGAGGACAGAGTTGGACATGGATGATGCCATGAGCAGAGGACAAGATAGCGTGAGGCCTGGAGTACAGAGTGGGGGACATATAGGACAATATATGTGTGTGTGAAGCCAGGAGAATGAAGCATGGAGACTAAAGCACAGAATGTAGAACATGGAGGACAGGGTGTGGGGCAGTGAGGATGGTGTGTGAGGGGCATGGGGGATGGAGTGTGGGACACTGAGGATTGAGTGGGTGTCATGCAGGGCTGACTGTGGAGCGAAGAGGATGGGTGTGGAGACTGAAGGATGGAGCATGAGGCATGCAGGAGGGTGCAGAACTTGGAGGATAGAGTGCACTGTCTGGAGGACAGGGCTGAGCCTAGAAAATGCAGTGTGGAGCATGAAGGGTGGAGTATGGGAGGTGGAAGATGGAGGTGAATCAGGGAAGACTGAGCGAGGAGCTTGGAGAGTGGGGTGTAGAGGCTAGAGTATGAACTGTGGGGCACGGAAAACAAAGCGTGAGGCTAAGCGTGAGGCTAAAGGTGTCCTCTGGAGCACGGAGACGCAACGTGGAGACTGAAGGACAGAGTGTGGAGCACAGGAGGAAGTCTGGAGCCTGGAGGACAGAGTGTGGAGAGTGTGCAGGAGCACAGGGCTTTGGTGAAACCTGGAGGGCAGGGTTTGGTACATGAAAGATGAAGTATGGAGCATGGAGGGCACAGTGGAGAACCAGAAGGAAGTGGAAAGGATAAAGGACCGGGTGAGGAGCATGGACAAGGGTCTGTGGGACACAGAGAGCAGAGTGTGGAACATGGAGTGTTGAGACTGTGGGTCAGGCCTGGGCCATGGAGGACTGTGTGGAACCTGGAGGATGGGGTGTGGGACATGGCAGACAGAGGGGGATCATGGAGGACTGAGTGTGGGTTATGGAGGATGGGGTGTGGAACGCAGAGAATGGATGGAGGGATGGAAGACAGAGTGCGGAGCATGGAGAATGAAGTACGGAGACAGAAGGGTGGAGCCTGAGGCACGAAGAAAGGCATGAACCTGGAGGATGGAAAGTGGGACCTGGAAGATGGAGGGTGACGCCTGGAGGACAGGGTGAGTGGCAGGGAGGATGGAGTGCGACATACGGATGACAGCATGTGCTTATGGAGGACAGTGTGAGGCCTACCCTCACAGAGTTGGGGGCACATAGGCCAGGAGGCGAAGCCAGGGGAATGGAGTGTGGAGACTGAAGGTCAGAGTGTGCAGCATGGAGGACAGAGTGTGGAGCCTCCAGGAGCAAGCTTGGAGTCTGGAGCCTGGAAGATGGAGTGTGGTTCACAAAGAATGGAGTGTGGAGCTGCCACTGGAGTGTGGGGAATGGAAGACAGAGTGTGGAGCACGCAGGGGAGTGCGAGCCTGGGGAATGAAATGTGGAGCCTGCAGGCCAGAGAGTTGAGCATGGAGCAGGGAGTGAGCCCAGAGGTCTGAAGTGGCCCCTGGAGTATGAGAGTGAGACCTGGGAATAGAGTGTGCAGTGGGAGAACGGAGTGAGAAGAGTGAAGGACGGAATGTGGGGCCTGGAGGAAGGTGGGGAACCTGGGGACAGAGTGTGGGACACTGACAATGGAGTGTGGACAAGTAGGAGTGAGTGTGGAGCGTGGAGCGTGGGGTGTGGAGCATCAAGGACGGAGTGTGGGGCCTGGAGGGTGAAGTGTGGGACATGGAGGACAAAGTGGGGTAAGGATGTCATGTGGAGTACAGAGGCTGCAGTCTGGAGACAGAAGGACAAATTTGGAGCATGAAGACAGAATTTAGGACCTACAGGAGGAAGTGTGGAGCCTGAAGAATGGAGTGTAAAGCATAAAGGATGATATGGAGCCTGGAGGATCCATCATGGAGCACAGAGATGGTGTGAAACCTGGCGGTCGAAGTCTGAGCATTGACATGGAGTGTGGCTGGAGGGCTGAGGGCTGAGCGTGGAGAATGGGGTGGGGAGATGAAAGACGGAGTCTGGGGCCTGGAAGACGGATTGTGGAGCACAGAGGATAGAATGTGGAGAGTGACGGACGGAGTGTGGGGCATGGAGGACCGTGTGGAACCTGGCGGTTAGAGAATGGGACATGACTGATGGAGTGTCATCGTGGAGGACTGGGTAGGCCGCCTGGAGTACGGTGTGTAGGACATGGAGCATGGAGGGTGGAACTTGGAGAATGAAGTGGAGGGATGGAAGAGGGAGTGTGAAGCACTACCAGTGGACTGTGGAGCATGGAGGACAGTGTGGGGCTGTTAATGGTGCATGGAGGGTGTGTGTGGAGTCTGGCAGATGAGCGTGAGGCATTCAGGACTACAACGTGGGGCATGGAGCCCAGGGTGGTGGCACACACCTGTAATCCCAGCAGCTGGGGAAGCTGAGACAGGAGTATTGCAAGTTCAAAGTCAGCCTCAGCAATGGCGAGGCCCTAAGCAACTCAGTGAGACCCTGTCTCTAATAAAATACAAAATAGGGCTGGAGATGTGGTTCAGTGGTTGAATGTCCCTGAGTTCAATCTCTGGTACCCCACCCCCCGAAATAGAAAAACAATGTGTGGCATGGAGGACAGCGTGGGACCTGGAGGACAGCGTGGGGCCTGGAGGGAGGAATGTGGGGCATGGAGGAGGTCGGTTACCAGAGGACTGAGTGTGGGACACTGAACATGGAGTGTGGATCATGGAGCACTGTGCATGGAACATGGAGCATGGAGCATGCAACCTGGAGAATGGAGTGTGGTGAGTGGAAGACGGAGCATGGAATCCGAGGATGGAATTTGGGGCACGCAGTGGGTGTGGAACCTGGAGGAGAGAGTGTGGGACACTGAGGATGAAGCGTGGACCAAGGAGGACTGAGTGTGGAGCATGCGGGACAGAGTGGTGGGACCTGGAGAAAGGGTGGAGAGGATGAAAGATGAATCGCAAAGCATGGAGCACGGAAGATGGAGTGGAGGCTGAAGGATGGAGCATGGAGTAGGTGAGGAACCTGGGGAAGAGTGTGGACATGGAGGATGAAATGTGCAGTATGGAAGGTGGCATGCAGATCATGGAGGAAATGTCTTGGGACGTGAGGAGGGGGTGTGGGTCTGAGGACAGAGTGTGGTGTGGGAAGATGGATGGTGGAGTATGCAGGGCAGAATGTGGAGGCTGAAGATGAACTGGGGCATGGAGGGTGTGAGAAACCTGGAGGCCAGAGCGTGGATCAGGGAGGACTGAGTGAAACATGGGGGCGCAAAGTGAGGCAAAGAGGACGGAGTGCGGAGCCTGCAGGACGGAGTTTAGAGACTGAAGACTGGAACGTGGAGAATGGAGGAGAGTGTTGAGCCTCCAGCAGCGAGTGTGGAGTCTGGAGAATGGAGGGTGGAGCAGGAGGATGGAGTGTGGGTGATTCAGGATGCGGGTGGAGTTGGAAATGAAATGTGGGAGTGTGCAGCAGGCAGGAAAGTGTGCAGCATGAAGGGTAAAATGAGCAAGCAGCCTGGGACAGAGAGTGGGCATGGAGGGTGGAGTGTGGGGCGTGGAGTGGAGAGGATGGAGGATGGAGACTGAAGGAGGGATCGGGGATACAGAGAGTGCGGAGAGTGGAGGACAGAGTGTGGGACACTCCAGGAGGACTGAGAGGAACCTGAGGGTGGAGTGTGGGGTATAGAGTGGTGAGGATGGAAGACAGAACGTGGAGCAGGCAGGATGTGTTCTGAGATGATCAAAAAGAATTCAGGGACTGAAGGATGTACCATGAGGCATGGAGGAGGGTGTGGGAGCTGGAGGATGGAGCTTTGAGCCTGGAAATGCCATGGAGACTGAAGGAAGGGGCATGGAGAGCGGTGAGAAACCTGGGGGCCCGAGTGTGGAGCCTGGAGGGTGCAGGGTGGAGCCTAGAGATTGACTGGGGGTGCGTAGCACTAAGGGCAGAGTGTGGAGCCTGGAGGGTGGAGTGGGGGGCATGGAGGACAGACAGTGGAGCATGGGAAACGGAGGATGCGGCATGGAAGACAGTGTGTGGAACCTAAGAAAGAGGGTGGACACAGAGGATGAGGGTGAAGCCTAGAGGCCAGAGTGGAGCCTGGAATGTGGAGTGTGGAGCCTGGAGGGTGGAATGGGAGGCACAGAAGACAGTGTGCGGAGCCTGGAGGAAGCAATTTGGAGCCTGGTAGATGTAGTGCAGACCTGGAGAACCGAATGGAGAGGACGGAAGATGGAGCGCACAGCAGGGACCATGGATCCTGGGTTGTGGAAGGGAAGCATGGGGACTGAGGATGGAGAGTCGGGCAGGAAGGAGAGTGTGACACCTGGAGACGGGAATGTCAGACCCTGAAGGTAGATCATGGAGTATGCAGGACAGAGTTTGAGGCTGAAGGGTGGACTGTGGGGCATCGCATTGAAGTGAGTGCGAAACCTGTAGGCGGAGTGTAGGACATGGAGGACTCGTGTGGAGCCTGGAGATTGAGTGTAGACATGGAGGACAGAGTGCGGAGCCCACTGGAGGAAGTTTGGAGCCTGGAGGATCAGGCATGTAGCATGGAGAGGGTGTGGATCTGAATGACAGGTGTGGGACTTTGAGGATGTCGTGTGGTTGGAGGGCTGAGTGTGGAGCACGGACAACAGTGTGGAATCTGGAGAGTGGAGTGGAGAGAATGGAGGATGGAGTATGGAGAGTGATGGATGGAGTGTGGACATGAAGGGTGGAGTGTGGGCATGGGGGTGGAGTGTAGACCATGGAGGTTGGAGTGTAGACCATGGTGGATGGAGTGTAGACCATGGAGGTAGAGTGTAGACCATGGTGGATGGAGTGTAGACCATGGAGATGGAGTGTAGACCATGGAGGTTGGAATGTAGACCATGGAGATGGAGTGTAGACAATGGTGGATGGAGTGTAGACCATGGAGATGGAGTGTAGATCATGGAGGTTGGAATGCAGACCATGGAGATGGAGTGTAGACGATGGTGGATGGAGTGTAGATCATGGAGGTGGAGTGTAGACCATGGAGGTTGGAATGTAGACCATGGTGGATGAAGTGTAGACCATGGAGGTGAAGTGTAGACCATGGAGGATGGAGTGTAGAACATGGTGGATGGAGTGTAGACCATGGAGGTGGAGTATAGACCATGGAGGATGGAGTGTAGACCATGGAGGTGGAGTGTAGACCATGGTGGATGGAGTGTAGAACATGGAGGTAAAGTGTAGACCATGGAGGTGGAGTGTAGACCATGGTGGATGGAGTGTAGACCATGGAGATGGAGTGTAGACCATGGAGATAGAGTGTAGATCTATGGAGGTGGAGTGTAGACCATGGAGGTGGAGTATAGACCATGGAGGATGGAGTGTAGACCATGGTGGATGAAGTGTAGACCATGGAGGTGGAGTGTAGACCATGGAGGTTGGAATGTAGACCATGGTGGATGGAGTATAGACCATGGCAGATGGAGTGTAGACCATGGCAGATGGAGTGTAGACCATGGGGGTGGAGTGTAGACCATGGGAGTGGAGTGTGGGGGTGGAGGTGGAGGCTGGGGCCTTCATAGCAAGAACACGGCGGTGTGCTCTGTGTGATTTGGAGTGTGGTCAGTGGAGTGGGGTGTGAGTGTGGCCGTGTCCCTCCTGTGTCCTGCCCTGCAGTAGCCACCTCTCCTGCAGTTTGAGGACACATATTATAGGGCAGGCACTGTGCCACCCCCGTCAGGTGCTAGGTTGTGCTGGGTGCCCTGGGGACACGTGCAGTGCAGACAGTGCTCAGGGGCATGGCAAGAGCCTTGCCACATGCTGCTGGAGACTCACTTACCCCTTGGCCAGGCTCCGTGCTGGGCCTTGCTGGCCTCTGAGTGTCTCCTGGGCTCTCACAGCTTCCCACCTTAGGGCTATGCACTCACTGTGTGTCACGTGCTGTCCCAAGGACTGGTCCATCTGTGGGCCGTGAGTGAGGGAAGTCTCAGTTTTCCCCTTGTTCAGGGGCCACACCTGCCACCTCTCAGGGGTGACGGGCAACTCAGGGACGTCCCCAGAGAATGGCCCATGCATGCCCAAGAGTGCCAAGGAAGCAGCAGGCCAGGGGCGGGGAGGCCAAGAATCTGGGCCTCAATCTGGTGGCCTTGGTGGAAACTGCAGGGCACCCAGGGGCCTCCAGGCTGCCCTTGCCCAGAAGGGGCCCCCAGAGAAGCCTGGGATTGACATGCTGCCACAGGTGGCCTCCCAAGAGGACCTTCCAGATGACCCAGTGTCCCAGGCCTTCTCCCAAGATGGCCTCTCTGGAGCCCCTGGGCCCCACCACTCCTGACCCTGAGCCCTGGGCTGCCTCACCACCCCTCTGGGCCCCGCCCTCACCTTGGGTCTCTAGCTGGCTCCCAGAGCCTTGGGCCTTCTCCACAGCCAAATCCTGCCAGAGGAGGATGCGGATCTGATGGAGCCTGCGTTAGCTAGCAGAGGAACCTCACTGGCCCCTCTTCAGTGGCACCGACATACACAGGCCTGCGTGTCTCCGCCTGGCCCTGACGTGGGCACACCTCCCCACCCAGCCCACAAACACGCAGGGCCAGGCCCCAGGCCTAGGCCCCAGGAGGAGCTAATCGGGCCAGGAAATCCACCCAGGCCTGCTGGCGCCCCGCCCCTTGCTGCCCACCCCGCCGAGGCCCGCTGGGCTGACTGACAGTGGCAGGTGGTGGCTGCCCTGCCGCCTCCCCCACCACAGCCCAGCAAGGGGCTCAGAGTGCCCCCCCAGCTGCTCCGGCCACTGCAGCAGGGTCTCCTGTGAGCCATGTCCCCCAGGCAAAGGTGAAGGCCACCGAGAGGGCCTTGCACAAGCCCAGGCAAAGGTCAGAGGCAAACAAACCCAACAGGGCGGCTTCGATCCTCTTCCACGAAAAGGTCCCCGTCCCAGCCCCGGCCCGGTGGCCAGCAGGGAAGCCTGCCAAGTCTGCTCACCGCGCCTCTGCCGGCCCCTCCTGCTCCACCCACCAGGCCCCGGTCCTGGCCCTCGCCCCCTCCCCAGCTCCAGCCAGGCTTTCCTGCCCACCCAGCCCAGGCCCCTCCCCACGGGGAACCCCTGAGATGAGGCCTGGACCCCGCAGTCCTACTGCCCACACTGGGCTGTGCTGACCGATCCACTCAGAGAAGAGCACACGCCCAGGCTGAGGACCCCAGGAGCCCCACTTGTCGGGGACACTCCTCCTGCCGCCCGGGCAGTGCTGAGATCACAGGACAGTGCCTCCTGGCAGGCCAAGAGCGGGGAGCACGTGGGAAACTGAGGCCGGGAGGGAGAGGCACCTGGGGGCAGGGCGTGACCCATCCACAGAGCTCTGTCCACTGGAGCCCTCAGCCTGGGCTTTTCTCCCCAAGGGTTCCTGGTGCAATGGCAAAGGCTGGAGCACCATGTCGAGGTGGGCTCCTCTGACCAGCTAGGCAACATCTGCTTAGGGCAGTCCTTTTGAGAAGGGGAGGAAGCTGGTCAGAGTAGGCTGGTGGGGGAATCTGAGTTCTCCATGGGGGTGGGCCAAGCCCTAAGGCTGACCATTTCTGGTCCCACAAGTTCCTCCAATGGGCTCCCTGCTTGCAGTGTTGCTCCTGCTCTTGCTGTGCAACCTTCCATGGCTCCCCAGTGCCAGGAGAAAAGAACCTCAACTTTATCAAATGCAAAGGACTTTCTATTTAACTCTTCCCTTAACACATTTGCAACTTTGGCACCTGAGTCCACTCCCTACTTCTTACCCCTTCACCTCCCACCAGAGTGAATCCCAGAACCCAGGCTGGAAGGGAAAAAAGGCCTACCATACTGACCCATCCAAGGCAGCCCAGTCCTCCCTGGTCCCTGGTGTGTTTGCAGCCTCCTGGGGGTCCCCTTGGGAATGGTGCCAGTCCAGAGGAAGGGACATTTGCCTAGAGTCTCAGGAAGTTTCCTGCAGAAGGATGCACCAAGGTCAGGATGAGCGACAGCGTCAGTGGTGGTGGGTGAGCTGGCTCCCACCTGGACAGGCCAGCCTGGGGAGTGTGCCCTGGGACCCTTTCCTGGTGACTGGTGGCACAGATGCCCTGGAGTGACCTTTCACCTTCCCAGGCAGCTCCTGGCTGGGTTGCCCTTGCTCAGCAATCTTCCGTGGCTCCCTAGTCCTGGAGGGGGAGGCTGGAGGTCTTTCTGTGCTCCTTGCACCCATCAGCCACAGACCCAGGAGGACTTCTCTAGCTATGCCTGGACAGCTGCCCTCAGCCTCCTCTGAAGAGCCCATCTCTGCTAATGCTCCTGCCTAATGCCGGGCCTCCTTCCCCCATTCTACCTCCCAATGTCCCTGGAATCCTCCTGCAGGACCTTGGGCTGCCACCTGCCTGTCTGCACCCCCATTTGCCTCTGTTATTCAGTGTCCTACCCCACTCCATGTCCCTCAGGCCCTGTCTCCACCTAGCATCCTCTATCCACCTCCCAGGCTCCCGGGCAGTGGCCTCGCCTCCCTTCCAGGCCTTTCCTAAAGCCACCTGCTGCCCTTTGTGGCCTGGGACCTAACTAAGTAAAGTCCCTTGAGCCTCAGATGAAGGTCCGTCCTTCCCACACCCAGGCCCACCCCAGAGCAGGTGCTCTGGAACTTCCTCCAAATGCACAGACTGGCCAGGGCTGCCTGCCTGGTCTAGGTGGGCTGAGGATCATCCCTCCCAGGCCCAGAGAGGAGAGTGCAAGGGAGCCGGCCAGGGAGGGGAGGGGAGGGGAGGGGAGGGGAGGGGAGGGGAGGGAGGGGAGGGAGGGGAGGGGAGGGAGGGGAGGGACTGGGAGAAGGCTGAGGCCAGAGGCCAGAGTGGCTGAAAGGGTGGGGATGCTTATCAGGAGCTGCTCAGGGGCCAGGGAGCCAAGGTGGCGGGTGGGCCTGGGCAGGGCTGTGGGGAGTGTGAGTGGGACAGGGAGCCCCGCTGAGCCGGCTCACCCTGGAGGTTCAGCCACAGCCAGACTGCCTCCCAAACAGGAAGATATTTTGTTGTCTCCTGCGCCCCCTTGAGGTCAGTGGTCAGCATGACATGCATTTGGCCACTGAGGTGGGGCTTCTGGGGGGGGGCAAGGGGAAGTGACCCCAGCCCCCCGCCCCACTACCCCCAGATTTGGGCCCTTCTTCCTCCCCAGGTCCTCCAGGGGCCTCAGAAGAGGGCAGTCCTTTCCTGGCTCAGCGGGGGGGGGGGGGCAGTGAGAGGGGCTGCTTACCCCACCCCTGCCTCCTTCCCTTCCTTTTGACACGGGGGCCTCGGCCCAGGAGATGGAGGCCCTCCGGTTGCTGAGCCCACCCAGACTCCGGGGGTCCCGAGAAGGCAACCCCTGCCCAGCCCAAGGGAACCCAAGTCTTTCCTGAGCCCAAGCATCTGACTGCGGCCTGGAAAGCTGAACCCCACTGGCCTCCCCTAGGCCAGCTCTCACCCCCTGGCCTCCCCTAGGCCAGCTCTCACCCCCTGGCCTCCCCTAGGCCAGCTCTCACCCCACTGCCTCCCCTAGGCCAGCTCTCACCCCTGGCCTCCCCTAGGCCAGCTCTCACCCCCTGGCCTCCCCTAGGCCAGCTCTCACCCCACTGCCTCCCCTAGGCCAGCTCTCACCCCACTGCCTCCCCTAGGCCAGCTCTCACCCCTGGCCTCCCCTAGGCCAGCTCTCACCCCCTGGCCTCCCCTAGGCCAGCTCTCACCCCACTGCCTCCCCTAGGCCAGCTCTCACCCCTGGCCTCCTCCCCTAGGCCAGCTCTCACCCCACTGGCCTCCCCTAGGCCAGCTCTCACCCCCTGGCCTCCCCTAGGCAGCTCTCACCCCCTGGCCTCCCCTAGGCAGCTCTCACCCCCTGGCCTCCCCTAGGCAGCTCTCACCCCCTGGCCTCCCCTAGGCCAGCTCTCACCCCCTGGCCTCCCCTAGGCCAGCTCTCACCCCCTGGCCTCCCCTAGGCAGCTCTCACCCCCTGGCCTCCCCTAGGCAGCTCTCACCCCCTGGCCTCCCCTAGGCAGCTCTCACCCCCTGGCCTCCCCTAGGCCAGCTCTCACCCCCTGGCCTCCCCTAGGCAGCTCTCACCCCCTGGCCTCCCCTACCCCCTGGCCTCCCCTAGGCAGCTCTCACCCCCTGGCCTCCCCTAGGCAGCTCTCACCCCCTGGCCTCCCCTAGGCAGCTCTCACCCCCTGGCCTCCCCTAGGCAGCTCTCACCCCCTGGCCTCCCCTAGGCCAGCTCTCACCCCCTGGCCTCCCCTAGGCCAGCTCTCACATCTGCTGAAGACCTGGGGGACACAGAGTGCTACACCAGGACCAGCTGGACACAGAGCCAGGGTCCACACTGTCAGTGCATAAGCCCCAAGATCAAGACCACCAGAGAGTGAGGTATCCTCCCAGAGACTGGGTTCCCCAAGACCCCCTGGACCACAGGAAGCTGCAGTAAAGAGGAGCCCTGCCCCCCTCCCGGCCCCACAGCCTGGCTGGCACGGGGCTCCCTTGCTCTTGCCCTCATGGCAGGCACGCCCAGGGAGCTGGCTGCAGGGCAGAACCCAAGTCCCAGGCCCCAGGGGCTTAGGGGACATCTTCTGGCAGCCAGTTGTCCAGGAAGCCCTTTTGAGAAGCCCAAGGTCAGAGGTGGGCCTCACTAGTCAGGGAATGGAGTAGGGGTGGGACAAAGGACCAGGGCCCCTGGGCGGGCTGGGTTCTTTTTGCAAACACCAGCACCAGCCCAGCACCACTGGGCTTCCCTGCCAGCTCGGCAGCACAGGCCCACAGGGCTCCAGCGGCAGCTGAGGGTAGTCCAGGCAAGCTGCTGAAGCCCTTCCCTCTCAGGGTCCTCCGTAATGCCTCAGAGAAGGGGCTGATTCACCCCTCACAGAGGTCCCCTCTCTGCAAGACACTGAAGGGCAAGTCATGGTGAGCCCCCAGGCCAGGCTGAGGCAGGCGAGAGGTACACCTGGGAGCCCCTGCTGTCCCCAGGACGCTCCCGAGAAACCGGGGGATGGAAGTCACATCCCCTTCACAGAACAGTGGCTGTCTGTCCCAATCTCCGTCCCCTCCTCCCACAGGCCTGAGTGCCTGACAAGCTCCACATCCTGAGCAGGGAGTCCTCAGATCTGATGGGGCTGGAGCCAGGGCAGAGGAAGGGGCATGCCGGGAGCCCAGCTGGGACAGCAAACAGGCCTCTGGGGTCTCTCCTTTCCCTCGCCTGCCACCACAGGGGGCTGGCCGGGGCCAGGGTCAGGGGACACTTCCTCGATTTATCTCTGCAGCCGGCAGCCAGCCCCAAGCCTGGAATCTGGGGTTAGGCTGAGGTTTGCCTGCCCTGCTGTGAGCAGCTTGTAGCTGGACAGAGGGAATGCAGGGCGGGGGCCAGGATGGGGTGGGCTCTGGAAATGCCTCCCTCAGGCCTGAGCAAGTCTGGGGACCCAGAGAAGGCAGTGGCCATGTTCTAACAGCTAGCCAAGTAGACATCAACCAGCCTGCCATGTGGGGTGGGTGAGGGGGTGGGAGCCTGTGCTTCTGTCCAAGGAGGAGGCTGCTGGCCACAGGCAGAGGCTTAGCAAGGAAGGATAGAGTCAGGCCAGAGCCCAGTGGCTGGGGAGGAGGCAGAAGCCAAAGGGTTCCTAGCAGGCAGGACGGAGGCCTGGGCACTACAGGTTCTGCTCCACCCCAGAGGTGGGCAGTGACCAGAGGCCAGCTCAGCTCCAGAACTGCCCCAAGAAACAAGACCCCACCAGCTGCCTTGTGGACGGGGGAGCTGGAGAAGCTGTGGTTCTCTGGCCCAGGGGCAGTCTGTAGCTGAGTCGTGTCTTTCCACCACACATGGCCTCCCCCATAGCTGCCCCAGGAAGAGTCAGGATGTACCAATGGGGTAGGGTCACTGCAGATCTCCAGCAGGCCTCCTGGGGCCCATGAGTTGGTCCAGCCCCACACTGCCAGGCCCAGGACACTACAAGCCGCCTGTGTCCACTCACACCCCATCTTCCACTTCATAAGGCCCAAATCCCCAAACTGTTGCTGCCCCTCCAAGATGAAAAATAAAGTTGCGGGGCTGGGGATGCGGCTCACACGGTAGCGCACTCGCCTGGCATGCGTGCGGCCCGGGTTCCATCCTCAGCACCACATACAAACAAAGATGTTGTGTGCATCGAAAACTAAAAAATAATAAATAAAATTCCTTCTCTCTCTCTCTCTCTCTCTCTCTCTCTCTCTCTCTCTCTCTCTCTCTCTCTCTTTAAAAAAAAAAAATTAAAAATAAAGTTGCTAAGGTTCCCTCCGGAACTCCAACCCCTAGGCCTGCTCCTGTAGCAAGGTCCATCCTCAAGCTAACGGGCTGGTTTCCTCATGGGCCAGTGGGGTGGTGGAATTTTGCCCACTGACCCCAGAAGTGTGGATGCACTTGGACAAAGCTGCCCAAGGCCCTGGCTGTGCTCCAACTCAGGTGTGAGCACTCCTGGAGTATGGCCTTCTGAAGGGACACAAAAGAGGCCACCATGGATACTCACTTGGGCAGCCTGACCCTCTGGCCCCTCTGGGTCCTTCTTGAAACTCCTTTCTGAGGTGGCCTCACACTGTGGGACATTCCTCATGGGTGCAGGACCCCACTAATGGATGGGCTCTGCTCAGTTGTCCTGGTAGCTACCAGGGGAGTAAGGGACAAGGTGAGAGCAGGTTCCCACAGCACTGGCTGACCAGCAAGGTAGGCAGGAGGACAATGTTGGGCACTCCACCCACCGGTGTCTACCCGTGCACAGAGGTTAGGGACACCTCTAGGCTTGAGGCCTGGAAGCAGTGGTCTGCTCCCTGGTTGGGCGCCAGAGCCCTCTCCCATGGCCTTCCCGTCCGTCCACCAAACGCTCACGGATCCAGGTCTATGTGGAGGTTCCTTGGGGACAGGACTGTCCCTCCTCTACTGCCCTTGGAGCAATGCACTGGCTCCTACCCAGGCACCAGATAGTGCCCGGAGATGAGCCAGATCCCTAGGTGGCAGGTGACCACTAGGAAGAGCCCAACAGGCCTGCTGGGTCCCTAGAGCAGGCCACGTCCTCCTGCAGGTCAAGAGTGACTGAGCACAGCCTCCCACTGGCCCCTCCAGGAACCCCTACAGAGAGCCTCTCCACAACTGCAGGTGGCTAGGAGTCAGGCCCAGCCTCCAAGTCCTCTGGACTCAGCCAGTCTGCAACACTGGCCGGGGGACCAAGTGGTCACTGGGACCTCAAGCATGATTCAAGTCAGAGTCCCAGGAGGGAGGATGCAGTGTCCTTTCTGTCCCATTCTCCCACTGGCTCCCCTCAAAGTCCTCTGTGGCCAGGAGAGACACATCCTCCAAATCCCGGCCTGGGGAAGTGGACACTGGCAGGCCAGATGACCTGGGGACCCACAGCAATATGGCCCCCTTCTCCTCCAATGCCCAACCCCCTGTCCACTTGGACCAGGAGATCCTGGGTGGCCACTTCCCCAGGTGAGCTTCCCCAGATCCTGTGTTTCCTGCAGGAGAGGCAGGATTCAACGGGACAGTAGGACAGAAGTGGGGACTTGGGTGTTCACGGCTGATGCTCTCAGAAGGCAGAGGGAGAGGTAGCTCTCTGCCCACCTCCCTATAGGACAAGTGAGGCCCGTGGAGGGCCCAGTCTGTCAGAGGCAGAGCTGGTCCAGGTGATGTGGCAGAATTGTGCCCAGCTGGTGGGGCCTGGATTATCCTGGTAGCACCTGCCCACAACTCTCGTCCCTCCCTCCTTCCCTGTGGATCCCCCCAGGGACCCACACACAGGGCTGGAGGCTCCCTGTGGCCAACCCAGCCCAGCCTGCCCCTACACCCAGTCACCCCATTCCCAGGGACTTCTGAGCAGGCCTAGCAGCTCACCGTCAGCCGGCAGACAGTGCCTGCTCTAGGCCCAGCCCCGGGGTGGTGTGTCCCTCGGCAGGCCCAGCCCCGGTTCCATTTCTCTCCCCTCCCCTCCCTTTCGGCAGGCACCCCTGTGCTGGTGCCTCAGGCGTGGGGGAGGCCTCCTGTGGCTCTGAGAGGCCCGGGAGCCCAGGGAGCACCCAAGCACCCCCAGTTGATCCTGCCCCAGTGCTCCTCGCTGGCTGCCCTCTGAGTCATCCCTGGACCGTCTCTGGGCATCTCCCAAAGGCCAGCCGTGTCCCAGCCTTCTGGGGAGGGTTGTTCCCCAAGTCCCTCACACTGAGAAAGTCTGTTAGCTGCTTCCCTCCGTGACTTCTCTAAGTGGCCATGAGGCCCTAAGCAGGGCCAGCAGTTGGGCTGGGGGTGACTGCAGGCCGAGGTGTAGACCATCCACAGTGGGCGTGGGGGACTGGAAAGTGCGGTTTGGAGAATGGGGCACCACAGGCAGCGAGGGAGGGAGCGGGGCCTCTGGGCAGACAGAGGAGGAAGAGCCCCCAGGTACTCCAGCCCGACACACCTTGCCTAGTGGGGTCACAGTCCAGGGTCCAGGGTACAGTCTGTGACAGAGGGGCGTGGGCAGGGCTGCCTGGGGCACTGTGGGGTTCCCGAAGAGTCCAGCCCCCGCCCAGCCCTCCCACCCCAGCCTGCTGGGCTTGCTGCCTGCCCTCCCTGAGGCCTCACCCAGGCCTCCGGCCCACAGGCAGCCTGGGGGAGCTCCGGGGCGCCCTGTGGGAGTTGGCGGGGGTGGGGCAGCTCGACCGACTCGTGGTTTCCACTGGCCCTGCGGGCAGTGAGGTCTGGGTGGGTAGACACGTGTGTGTGGCACCCTGGGCTGTGTGTCCGCAGCTCTGCCTCCACCCACCTCGTCATGTTTTCCTCTTCCCTCAATCCCAGGCCGGCCGTTCCAGCTGTGTGTCCCACTCAGACCGGGCGGCCCAGCAAGTGGGAGGAGACAGAGCCACTGAAGAGGTGGCGTTTCGGGGGCCCAGTCCCCAGGGCCAGATTTGGGGGACCCAGGAAACTCATTTCTCAGGCCCATGGCCACTGCGTTTGGGGTGGGGGCAAAGGCCTCCCTGCCTTCCCCAGACCCAACCTGTCTCACACCGGCCGGCCTCCACTCCTCCCAGGCCTTCCCTTCCTGCAAAAGATTTTGAGGGATTTCTTAGAAAGAGCAATTAGAGCGAGCCACAGGCCCTGTGAGGTCCAAGCAGCTCCAGGGCAGGCCCAGCCCGCTTCCTCCCCAGTTCTGCAGCGCCAAAGGGTCCCGGGGAGCCAGAGCCGCGGGCTGCCAGCTCACCCGAACTCCACACCACCCCGACCAAGGGCCTTCCTCCTCTCAGCTTGTGGGGAGTGCCACAGACTGAGAGCCCCTGGTGGGAGCAAGCCAGGTGCTCAGGGCCCAGGCTGGCCCAGCATGTGGCCCACTCCCAGGGTCCCATGTGCCCATGAGGCTCAGGGCCCTGTGCCTGCGGCTGGCCTCCATGAGATAGGACTGTTGGCTGTAGCAGGGGAAAGGCATGTGGGCTTTGGCTAGTGGCTGAGACCTACATCCCAGAGCCAGTGGAGCCGGGAGGTCTCCCTGGAGGTGGTGGAGAGCGGGGTGTCTCACCCAAACATACTGTGGGAAGCTCATCTTGTCCCACAGCCTGCTCTCTCAGGAGTTGTGAGGGGTCTTCCAAGTGCAGGGGTGGGGCGGGGAACATCACCGAGGTCTTAGGGGCTGAGGGGCCCATCAGAACCCCCATGTGGGGTTCCCCTGGGTGGAAAGGATGTACAAGGGACCAGAGCCACTGCCACCCCCCTCTGCTCTGGACGCATCCCCAGCCTGGGGTTTTGAGGCTGGGCCTTGGAGACAGAGGCTTCCCGTACATGAGTCAGCAGGGTCCAAAGCCCTGGCCCACACCTAGCCTCCCAGGCCCCTGGAGCCTCCACTCCCTGCAGGGTCTAGGGGACACTGAAAGCTGAGCTGGCAAAATGCCGCCTCTTCCCTGAACTCCAACACAGGGCTCTGAGCTCGCTGCGCCCCCTCCTAGCCCAGAACTCGGGGCCACGTGACTCCAGAGCCCCCGCGCTGCAGCTCTGTTCCCCAAAGCTGAGCTCCCACCCAGGCTGGCAGGGCTTCCTGGGTAACTCTTGGGCCCCCAGGGCCAGCTCTGCCCATACAGACCCCACGACTGGCCATCCCCAAATCACCACCCCGTCCATCCACAAAGCAGCCCTATTCGAAAGGCCCCGACTGGGCCTCCAGATCAACAAGACTGAGTTCAGAGGACTGAGCCCCTGGCAGAGCCGCCGGCTCCACGGGAAGCCATTTATCACGCTGAGGCCTGGCCCACACGCCCACTGTGCTGCTGTGCCAGAGGGCCCACGGCCCCCACCGTCCAGCGGCCCCTTGGCCAGGGCTCCCTCACCACGCACAGCCAGCACTTTCTGCCAGCGTGGCCTGCTTGGCCCAGAAGGAATTCCAGCCCTTCCACCCAGACCCAAGCCCCCAGAACCCACAGCACATAGGTCGTGGGGGTCAGATGGCAAAGGTGAGGCCTCACATGCCTGGCAGACTGGGCACATGGGAGAGGAGCCATTTTGCAGAAGGTCCCAGAGGCCCCTGGGTGACCCCCGACCTCCTGTGCATTTCAAATGAGGTCTTATTAACTTGGCGTTTCAGGAGAAAACCTGGAGCCGACGCCATCCCTCGGAACCCCTCTTGGGACACATTGGCTGACAGTGGGCTACCACACCCTGGGGGCGAGTATCTGGGAAGCAGGCGACCTTGGCTCCTCCAACCGTGGGAGCTCAGGCAGCCCACGTAGCCCTGTGTGGGCCTCCAGCCTCTAGGGGCGAGGCAGGACTGGACTCTACACTCCTGCCGGCCTCTGGCCCACCTAAGTCTCATCCGCATGGGAAAAGCAAGCTACTGGGAGCCATGGAGCTATGGCTTCTTGTCTTCCCCAGCGAAGTCTTGTGGGACCCTCCAGAGCTCCCCATGACTCTGCACTATGCCTCCCACAGGCAGGACGCCTCCAGACACTGTGCCTGGCATAGTGGGAAGGAGGAGGGGACCCCCAGGGGCTGGGACACCCCTGGTAAGATTTGGACCACTGAGGAGGGTAAAATCCCAAACCTCCACTTTGGCCTGGAGGGGAGCATGGGACCGGGGTTGAGTGCCAGCCCAGGATGCCCACGAGCTGGACACATGGCTAGGAGAGCACTTGACTGGCTTTCCCTGCACTTGGGCCCAGGCTGGTGGCAGTGGTAGCAGGATTGAGTCTGGATTCCAGACTCAGTGGTCCCTGGTCCAGTCCCTACCTGAGACACGGGCCCCCCTCCTTGCTCTGTTATGGTAAGGCTGATCATCCAAAGTCCAGGAGCAGCCCTGGGCCCCACATCACAGCTCCCGCTCCCAAGTCGGGCACAATTCCCACTTCTTTGAGCTGCTTATGCTCTGGGGGCCTGGCTCTGCCCAGAGAGACCACAAGCTCCCTGAGGGCAAAGCCCCCATAGCCTCTAGACTGAAATCTCCCCAGGGCTGGCCAGCACTCTCCCTGGCACCCATCTCTGAGCCTGCAGGACCCCTATACCCTTGGCCGACCTCCCAGATTCCCATCAGGCCAAAGCTGTAGCTCAGTGGGAAACCTGCTGTCCCCCGCTCTCAGCCTGCGGTCACACAGGAAGTGCTGCAGCCTGCCTCAGGTTTGCTATGCTGCTGGGCCACCACAGCTGCCTCCACAGCAGGCTGGACTAGCTGACCCCCACTCAAGAAGGTCAATTGGCCCTTGTTCCCACTGTGCAAGGAGAATGGAAGGCAGGCGGCTGGCCCAGGTGTGGGGTACGGAGGGCTTCTCAGGAGCTCTGTTCTAGGTGACTGGGTAGCCCTGGATCTGTTTGTGGGGTGCTCAAGCCAGGGCCTGGGTGATGTTTCCAGAGTGCCAAGGGTCCCAGCAGCATGGCGGCCACCCATGCCAACTTCTAGGGCCCTGGGCCATAGCGATTTGGCCACCACTGTACACCACAAGCCCATTTTGCAGTTCCTGGAAAGGAGCATGTGCTGTCACAGTGGGCTGTGCCCTCAGCTCTCAGTGTCCTGAGTCCTGGGAAGCCCAGCCAGGGTCTCTCCACAGGGTACCAGCCCTCAGTGAGTCCAGGCATTCCTAGAAGCTCATGGTGCAGACCTGAGGAGGCCGGCAGGAGGGCACCCTCCATTTCCCTGGCCTTGCCCTTCCACCCAGGGCTGCCCCTGCCACTCACCCACCTCTCTAGGGGAGGGTGCCATGGGGCAGGCCTGGCTCCACTGGCCTTCCAAGACGGAGGACAGGTGGCCCGAGCAGAGACACCACTGGAGCAGGGGAGCAGTTTACTGTCATTCACCCTGGAATCCTGTGTCACACTGCTCGGTAGCACTCCTGATGAGGCCACCACTCCCCATAGTCTGGGCCAGCCCCCTCCAACGCCCTCTGTGGCTCTGTCTCATCTCATGCCGACCCTGCAGCCCTGACCCAGACAGCCCAGCCCAGACCCAGGCCTGCATGGCAGAGGTGCCAAGTCCAGGTGGGCCAACGCACAGGAGTGGCCACCAGAAGGACCTGGAACCCTGGTCAGGTCTTCCAGAGTGAGGTCCCCTTTACCCCGGGGCAGGGAGGCGGTGCAGGGAAGGACTGAAGTGCCACAGACCCCTCTGGCCCACCCCAGCGTGCACGCTCTGGAGGAGGGGTCAGCTCCCCCCGATGATGCCAGAATGGGCTTGGGACAGTGAGACGGGGCGGGGCAGGACAGACTGGGAACTGCCCGAGAGCCAGCACCTATGAGCTCATGAGCAGAAAAGGCAACTGGGCAGGCCCGAGCTGACCTCCTGTTCCCTTCCTTTTTGGGGTCTCAGGCGCCTGGCTGGCGCCTGCAGGATATCTATATCCCCTTCCTCATGAGGAAGAGGACAGGGAGCCAGTTCCCAGCTGGAAATAGCCATGTCCATGGCCCACATGCTTGTGAGGACAGCTGCTCTGGTTGACCTCCCTTCTGGGACATAGGTAGCCCTGCAGTGGACAAGCCCAAACAAGGACAACAGCCACCCTGGGCACGCTGTGCCTCGTAGGCGGGCCTGAGGTGGGGACGGGGTTGGCAGGGGTACCTGCTGGTGGGCCTGGGCCTGTCGCATGGCAGCTGGGGCTGCCATTCACCACCAGTCAAGACCAGTGGAGATGAGAGGAGACAGCTGGGCAGGAAGGGACAATGGGGCAGCCCCTTGGTGAGGCAGGACTTGGGGTGGAGAAGAGGGTCTAGAGTGGGAAGCAGGTGAATGCTGATCAGCCCCTGCTGACCATCAGCCCTTCCTACCTGAGCCATCGTAGATGCCACGTAGGCTCTTTGGCTGTGTGGGTGCACCCCCAGGAGGACCCCCAGGAGGACCCCACTCCTTGGGCAACTCGCCCAGGCCCCACTACATTTAGGACAGTGCCGAGAGCCCATGGAGTCCCTTCCTCTCAAGGGCCTGTGACCTGAGGGCAGGAGGGGACGAGGCAGGGAGTTGGGGCAGAAGGGGACCGGGCAGGGAGCTGGGCAGGCGCCTCTCTATCATGGTACGGGGTGGGGCCCAGGAGGGGGGGCCGAGGGGACCCGATCGGGCCAGCTGTCCTTGCCTGTTGTCAGCTCGGCACATCACCCCTTTCTAGGGTCTCGTAGCGCCTGACTGTCCAGCTGTCTCTGGTGCCCGCATTCCCTGCCTCTTGGGGAAGGAGTGAGCCCTGAGGCTGGAAATAGCCATGCCCTCAGAGTCCCTCAGGGCTACCTGGGCAGCCAGGGCCAGCGTCCCCCTCCCTGAACAGCTGGGAGGGACACCCCAGTCACGCCGTATGGGTCAAGCCCACCCCCCTCCCGCTTCTGGACTTGCCAGACCCTCTCCCTCTGCCTAGGTCGGTGGTCCTCGGCTGGTGGGGAGCGAGGCGGGTGGGCTGGGGAGGAGAGCCCAGCTCAGGCGCCCGGGAGCAGCTGCGGCAGATGGAAAGAACGCGCCCGCGGGTGGCCCGGCAGGCTGCGGCCCCGTGCCATGTGCTGCGCGTGACGTCCCTCTCCTGAAGGCCCTTGGCCTCCTGTGCTCTCACTTGCTAGAGTTTCTCACTCTCCACTGCCTCCCGCTTCCCGTGTTTGCTTTCCTTGGTCCAGGCAGAGAGGCTGGGCTTCTGGGGGGGACGCTTCCTGGAACCCCGGGCGGGGTTTGCCCCGGAGCTGCCTGGCTCCTAGGCAAGCAGCCTCTCCTCCTGCCAGCCCCACTCCCACGCTTCAGCAGGGCGCCCACCAGGATGGCAGCGCCAGGCCCCAGACTGTGCTGATTGGGACAGGGACGAGGGCAGTATCTGGGATGAAGCACCTGCCCAGAGTCCCCTCTCGGAGGCCCCGAAAGCAGCAGAAACAACTCTGGGCTCAAGAAGCGTGCCGTGACAAGGTGGCTCCCTCCTCTGTCTTCTCCGGCCTTGCTCAGGACACCCTCCCCTTGAGTGGCCCCAGACCAGAGGACCCAGTTCTAAGCCTGGCCACCACGAGAGTGCAGGGCCTGTCCCCATCCCTACAGCCTGAGACCACACATTAGCCCGGTCCCGCTCTCCCTCTAGCCCCTCCTGGACCATGTCTCGGGTAGGCGCTCCTGGGTGACCATTAAGACCTGCAGGGATGGAGAGTGTCCCCTACTGGGCCAAACATCCTGCTCCTGGCTCCTGGCTGGTCAGCCCAGTGAGGGAGTGGCAACAGCATTGGTGGCCACTGTCCATACCTAGCAAGGGTCCTTCCTGATGCCAAATGCCAGGGGGTTCTGGGGATAGGGTGCAGGAATGGCCACCCCCAAATCAGCTGGCCTCCTCTCTCTTCAGCATCTGTCTGGGGACTGGAAGGTGGTCTCAGAGGCTAGGGGCAGGATCCTGGAGTGGAGGCTCCCTGGGTTGCTCATGGACTCCCCACGGGGTGGCAAGACCTGGCAGGTAGGGCAGAAGGAGAAAAGATGGGGTCTGACCCCTCAGAGCTCACAAGCCACCTGCCCAAGAGACCAGGGAGGGTGGGCTTCAGGAAGTCCTGAAGAGCGGGTGGGTAGGTCGAGCCTTGGTCTGCACTTCCTCTGGGCCTCCTGGCACTAGGCTACTGCCCAAGGGAGACCAAACTTTCTGCCCATGTGACCCTCGCACATGGCCCTGAGCCCCCATCCAGTAGCCTCTGGGTCCCTAGAGGTCAGGGTGTTCTCTGGGGCTGGTGAGGCCAGTGGGCAGCCCCTGCAGGCCAAGCAGGCCTCTGTCCCCTTTGCACATGGGTAGGTGGAGACCGTCAGGGCTGGCCCAAGCACGGCCCCTGCTGCCTGCAGACAGGGAGGCCGGGTCAACGGGACTCCTCTTGGCCAAGGGAGCCACAGAGCACATGTGTGCCCTGGGGAGCCCTGCCGTGGTGGGGCTAGGCATGGCTGGGACCTGAACGTGGCACCGCCCAAATGCTGTGGCTGCACTGGCCCAGGTGTCTGTCAGAAGTCCTTTCCACCCCAGGAGAACAGGTGCCCTTCACGATTGTTTATGCCATGGATAAACCATGGTGCCAGGACCCTGGACACCTCGTGGAGTGGTGGCCAGGATGAGAAGGGCACAGGGACGGGGTCAAGCCTGGATGTGGGGCCCCGGGGGGAAAGGACGTGCATGGCAGAGGATCGGAGCCCCGGGCTGTGAAGGCTGCCCCACGGCTGTGGCAGGTGCTGAGTGCAGCACCTCAAGAAGCCCCGGCCTCCTGCCAGGGGGTCCCTGCCGGCCAGGCCTCTCCAGCCCCTCTCTAGCAGGCTGCCTTGACCCACAGCTTGGGTGTGGAAGCGAGTGGCCCACAGCCCCACAGGATCCCAGGTCCTCAGAGGCAGTTTTGGGGTACACTCCAATTCACAGCCCCAGGGTGCCTGGTAAGGAAGAGTGGCAGGCCCCCTCGGGTGCCAGATGCCACCTGCCTGGTAGCTCTGGTGACCTAGCTGGGAGCTCCTGCCCTGAGTGGGGGTTCCCCATCTGGAAGGCACATAAGGAAATACGGAGCCTGGAATTTTTTCCTTTGAAAAAAGAAAACTTGTTTAAAAGGGGAAAGAGCGATGCTCTTCTTGCTTTCCCACACTTGGTTTGGGGCCAACGAGGTGGTTTGAGAAGAAATTCTTCTGTCTTCCATCAACTGTAACCAAACACGGCCTCCATGTGCAAATCACACTGGGACCTGCAGACGGCAGCGCTCAGGAACACCCCCCAACACACAGGCGAGACAGACACACATCTCACCCTCTGGCCAGACAGCTGGGCAGGGGCTGGGGGGTGGGCTCAGTCGGGTGGTGGGCTGTGCTAAGGCCCGAGTGTCAGGAGGTGTCTGAGACAATGCGGAAGCACTGGCCTGCTGCCTGGAGACTACCCACCACTGGCCAGCCTGGCCAAGGGCCCAAAGGACCCTGGGAGGATGGCCTGGGGAGCGGGGAAGCCAGCTAGCCTGGTATCCTATACTTCACCTGCCCCTGTCGGGGACTTTCAGCACCCAAAATGCTCCATATAATCCCCAGGAGAGGAAAGGGGGTGCTGGGGACACCCACAGAGCCCCCTGGATCCCCAGAGCAGTTCCAACTCCCAGCTGAGCCTGACTTAGCCTTGGCCCTGGGTGAGGCCAGTAGTGTGCTTTGGTTCTGCCTGGGCAGCACAGGGCCTTCCACCACACAGGTCCTGGCAGCATCCCTGCCTCCAACAGAGTTGGGGACCAAGGCAAGCCCCACTCCCAGGACTGTGCCCCATCTCAGTCTGCTCTCACTCGGCTCAGAAGGATGGCAGGTGGGTCAGGCATCAAAAGGTGGTGTCCACTGAGGGTCTGGTTCAGCCACTGGCTTCTCTGGCCCCACCCTGCTCCCCTGGAAAAGCACGTGTGCACACAGGTACCCAGAGACACATCACCTTTTCAGATGCTTGCCAGAGCTGACACCGAGAGTCCCCTCTACCCACCAGCCCAGCCCGGGAAGCACTGATGACATCCCAGACCCCAGACCCTGTGCAATGCCAAGGGGCCTGTTCTCTCCAGCAGGCTTCCACAGGTGACACCACATCCAGCCCCTGGGAAGCTCCCCAGCTTTGGTGGCTTCTGGAAGGGTGGAAGGCAGGCAGAGATAGGGTGCATGGGCAGGCAAGACCCACCCCCCATAGCTTGCTTGTGGGGGGCAACACTCCTATCCCTGGGGAACCTGACAGCGTCCAGAGCAGGCAGAACCACGGCCCTCCTTGGGCTCAGCCAAGACATCCTTTGTCCTTAAGACCCGCAGAGGCCACCTGTGCAGACCACCCACCGCATGGTAGGTGTTGGCCAACTCTCCTGTGGATCGGGGGCCAACTACATCCAGGAGGGTGAACAGATTCAGATAAAAATCAGAATGCCTGAAATTTTTGAACTTCAGATAAAGACCAGTACATGCCCAGAGGTGACAAAGCCCAGCTCACACTAAGAACCTCGGTGACTCACTGCTTTGAGATCCAACTGGGCAACCTGCGTTTCACCTGGTGGCTCTAGACAGCAGGCAGGGCTGTTTCCACCACTCCTCTGGCCCCATCCTGCCCCCGTACTCAGGTCTGCCATGCAGGCCACGGCCTCTGGTCACTGGTGATGTTTGTTGAGTGAAAATTAAATTGGCCACACTTCAGGGTCTCTTGAGCTGAGCTCCTACTGTCCACTGGCGATCTGGAACATTCCGTCTGCTAGAGGAAGCTCTCTGGGGTGCTGGTTTGAGCAGAAGCTCCCTCCTAGTCCTTGAGGCATCCTTACTGGCCAGCAGTCCCCACTTCTCATGAGCCTGGCCTTCCCACCAGGAGCTCCCTGGGCCAGGCCTGACTCCCGAGCTCAGCCTGCCCTCTGCCACACCTCAGGAGCGAGCCTGCTCCCCAGGACTTGTGTGGTGGAAGCTCCCCGGACACCACTGGCTTGCACAGCTCTGGCCTGCCGTCCCCATCTGGGAGGGCCTAAGCTGTTCCACTGCCCCAGGGCCCTGGATACACCGGCCTTCTTCCAGGGCTCTTCCCTGAGGAGCTGCCCAGAAGGGACTGCTGGAGGCCCTACCAGCTTCGGCCTAACAGGCCTCAACCCTAAGTTGCAGCAAGGCAGGGCTCAAGATGAGGCCTTCTGCTGCAAGTGGGGTCAGTCAGCAGAGAGCCCTGGGCCAGCACTGCTCCTGGAGTCCCTGCCTGACATGGTCCTGTTGGACTCTCAGGATGCAGTGGGCAGGAAAGCCAGTGAGACAGCCGCCTTCCGCCAGGAGCCAGAGTCTGTCCGCACTGTGCCTGGGGTAGCTGTGTGCACAGGCCCACCATGGGTCCCGGGCCCTGACGCCCCTCTCAAGTCCCCTCCGCGATGTGCAGAGCATGCCTACTGTGTGCAGAGCCCAGGGCCAGTGTGGCGGGAGGCAGGGGCTGCCACAACAGCCCAGGTGTGAGGTGACGAAAGCCGGGTGTGGAGGCAGGAAGGGGAGGGGGCTGAGCTGACTTGGAAAGACAGCCAGCCTGGGTGTCCGCCGGCCCTTCCTCCCAGCATTCCCGCTCAAATCTCTCCCTGTGCAGCTCCCCAGCCCGACTCTCCTGTGCCTCTGCCCCACTGGGCAGCGCTGTGGTGGGTGCTGAGAGAGGAGAGGAAGACCGGCTGGCCACAGGCCCCCGCAGGCCTTGAAGTCAAAACAAGGTGAAAGTGGTACGGCTGCTCTCCTCCAGCCACCCAAGTCCCAACCCATGCTCACTGTCCCTGAGGCTGGAAGCCGCCTTGGGCTGAGCAAGCAGAGGGGAGGAGGGAGGTGTGGTGCAGACACATGGTCCAGGCACTCAGGACCTCCCGGCAGGCTCCCGAGGCACCTGGAAGCTGCTGGTAACTGATATGAGGAGGACCGGCCACAGCCCCCACAGGTGCCATGGGGAACCCCTGCCCTACAGCTGCCTGGTCCGTCCCAGAGGGCCTGCGTCTCTGTCTACAGTCACTTCCCCTGCGTGGTCTCCAGCAGACTGCTCTCCAGGGCCTGGCCTTCCAGGGCCGCAGGCCAAGGGGACTGGCCCGAGGAGCACCTCACCTGGACAAGCAGCCAGGGACAGGTCACAGAGGCACAGTGACCAAAGGGCCCCTGTGTAAGGAGGGATCAAGGAGGCAAGCAAGACACCAGGGCTGATCTGGCCACCTTGAGGGAGCCTCTAGTCCCAGGGGCACTCCATCCACCTTGGCTCACCCTCACCATGTGACACCCGGGATGGTCCTCTCCCTACTCTGAGGACAGTGGCCATGATGGGGATCGTGGCTATCGTCAAACACAGAACATCAAGCATTTTCCTCCCAGAGCCAATGGCTGAACTTCCCAGGCCAAGCTGGGGCCATACTCAAAGCAGCAAACCCCCTGCCCACAGAAAGGCTAGCGTGAGACCAGCCCATGGAGGGTGGGGCTCCAGAACAGAAATTGGCAGTTCTCCCCAGGATCTATTAAGAAGATCTCCCATCTGTTTAAACAAGGGCAGGATACCTGACGTGCCAGAGGCCCTTGGCCCCTCACTGACGCATCAGGACACGGAACACTCCATAAAAGTCCCTTCAAGGCCCGCAGCCCCAGGCGGGTCCCTGATACCTGTCACTCTCCTGCACGGCGGGGCGCCTGCTGGCTCTGCTGAGTGGGATTAGCTAACAGCACATTCCATCAGGCACTCTCCGAACAGGAGGATCTTAATAGGAAATTAACCTTAAAAGGTGAAGGTGTCCTCGCAGGGCCACCTTGTGCGAGACAGAGCATGTTGGGGAGAAGGGAAAACAAGAGTTAATCCCTAAAGCCTTCCTGTGGGGCTTTGCTCACGACCCAGCTGGGCCTCCCACCTCCCACGCAGTCCGCAGCCCCAGGGCCTGACATCCCCCTGCCCTGGCTTGGCAGTTAGTGGGGGTGGGCACGGGGCCACAGTTACCTGCACCTTTGGGGCCCCAGGAGGAAGGGGCAAGGCTTCCCTTGGCCTGCGGGCCTGGCGCCCAAGAGCCTGATGGGAAAACCAAGTCCCCAGAGTCAAGGGCATGCCATGGAGAGGGGAGAAGGTCACAGTCCCAACTCAGCCCCAGGAGGTTGGCAACAGGGAGCCACTGGTGTTTTTTTAACCAGAGCCACATGCCGAAGTGTGTCCATCTAGGAGTCAGAGCCTGGGAGAGGGCAAGCCAGGCCCAGGTGGCCTTGCACAAAGGCATTCTCCCCTCTGCCCAGGACCTCCTGGTCCAGCGCCCGCTGGTCCTAGAGAGGGTCGTGCCCACACTGGGGTGCATACTAGGCCTCCCCTCAGCCCTGGGTGGACCAGATGCTACAAGTGTCCAAGCCAGCTCCCCCTCTCCCCCAGCCCTCCTGGCCGAGCGGCACCTCTGCAAGTGTCACCATTACCAGAAGCCATTTACAGGGTGTACTTTGTGCACACCAGGGTTTACAATCCCTTTTATTAGTCATAAAAAGGGACGGGAGGGGATCCTGCGGTGTGCGGGGCTGGAGCCCAGCTGCTGCTCCGGCTGGAGAGACCGAGGTGGTACGTGCACCTTTGCTGGCTCTCCTGGCCAGGCCTGCTCCCAGAACCCCAGGGCAGGGGACCATCCTCAAGATGGTGACCAGGAGACCCAGAAGGCCCCTGCTCTGGGCTTTCTCGAGCAGCGGTCAGAGAGGCCTTGAGAGCAGGGAGTCTGCACTGTACCCCGAGGGGTGTCCCACTCCCGAGACCTTGTCTAAGCCCATAGGATGGCTCATACCACCTGGACTTGCCAGGTCTTGGATGCCTGTCTTGGATGGAGGTGTCACCACAAGTCTCCTCCCTCGACGTGGCCTGACTCATGACATCTGAGAGAGAGGCTTCACCCAGCCCATCACCCCTGGGTCTTCCCTGTTCCACCAATCAGCCCAGATCAACACGGGGCCCAGAGCAGGCCTCCCAAGCCCTCTCTCCAGCCAATGGCTAGCTCCGCCATGGCCTTGGCCCTTGGTAGGGGTCAGCTTTCTGCACCACTCCTCATCCCATCTCCATGTGCAATACCATCTCCATGCCCAGTTGGCCAGCAAGGATGCTGGAGGGCAGATCAGGGGCTGCTGGCTGGACAGATGCCCTGGGAGGGCCAACCAGAAAGACAGCCGGGCCTCAGCTGGCAAGGGGAGTGTTTGCATGTGGCCCTTGGCCTGGGCCTCCCCATGGCTGCCCAGGCCCCCGCCCACAGCCAGGGCCACAGCCTCCCCACATGGAGCCCATCTTTTCAAATGCCAAGTGTCCTGGCTTCTGTGCACTGGGCCATGGGACCCGCTTCTGGGGTGAAGTAGAGGAAAAGACATGCATCCTGGTGGCCCCCAGGGGGAACCGTGGCCAGTCTACTTTTGGGGTCTATGATCAAGTTTACCCCCCAAATCAGCACTACCTCTAAGCAGGTACCGGTCCTGCAGGGGGAGAAAACTGTCCTCAGGGAAAGGGGCCCTACTGGGAGGGAGGCTCCCCAGATGACTGATCCCTGCTTGTGTTCCCTCCCCTCCTCATCACCCCTTTGCCTGGTTTCGTGGCGGGGGGGGGGGGGTCCTGGACAGGTGGACAGGGCTGGTAGCCAATTTTAGGAGCTATTCTGACCCAGGAGCTCTAGAGTGGCCAGCATGGGGGGAAGGAAACCAGCAGGGACCCCTGGGCCCCCTGCCTCAGTGTGATCAGAGGGGTCAGGGGTCACTGGTACACAGAGGGAAGGAACTGGCATGGGGTCAGGGAGGGGCAGTTAGCTTAGGCCGAGTGCCTCCACCCAGCCCATTCAGGCCTCCAGGCTGCTCCTTGGTCTGCATACCCGCCCCCCAGTCTGCCTCTCTGCAGAAGAAAGGCCAATCAGGGAGGGAGACCCAGGCCCCCTCAGGCTCAGAGCCTTGTGTCCACCCTGCCCTCCAGCCCCACTGCCGGCCTCTTGCCCTTTGCACACACAGACTTGGTGGCCGGGTCTCTGCTTAGGTCTTCCTGGGGTGGGGACTGCCTTCCCCTAAGATTGGTGCTGGCCCCAGGTAGGGGCTGCCCCCCCAGACCCCTCACAGTGTGGGACTTCCCCTCCCAAAGGCCAGGCCCCGCTTAGGGCAGACATTGCCTCCCCACTAGACTGGGGCCTCCCTGGGCTGGCGGCTCCCCTCAAGGAGTGGGAGAGATGGCCTCCAAAGTCTTCCCAGAGGCCCTGGACAGGCAGCTGCCTCCCTAGACCCCAGATTCCTGGCCCGCCACCGTGGAAAGTTGGCCTAATCAATAAGGCCGCACACTAAATCAATCACTCAAGGGGCTCAGAGCTGTTTCTGCAGCAAATGTAATAATAAAATTAATAACAATGCCCCTCAGAAACCTGGCAGTGGCCAGACTTGCGGGCGAGGATGGGCGGGGCAGGAGGCCACGCTGGCGTTCTGCGCCTGACGGGCCGGTCCCAGCTTCTGCCCACCCACCAGGCCCTGTCTACTCAGGGCAGCCTGGGGGATGGGGCCATCATGGGGAACTCAGACCCAGGCCCACCGTGGCAGGGCTGGAACCCATGGGGACCTGGCTGTGCCCCAGGCCAGCACACACCCTCCAATGGAATGGGGCAGCTGGAGGACCCCAAAACACTCTGATGCACATGGGACTGGAAGAGACAGTGGCACCAGGTGGGACACTGAGGCCAAGGGAGAAGCAGGCAGGAAGAGGGCCGCGGGGGCGGGGGCAGGTCCACCCTTCCTTCTCAAGGCCCTCTCCTCCCGTTTCCTGGCTCAGCCCTGAGGATCCAGGAGAGAATCTGTGGCCACCAGGCCACCAGGCCATGCACACGGCTCGTCAGTCCCAGGGACATGAGCAGCAGTGAGGGTGGGGTCCATGGGAAGCCGGGGGCTGGGGGCCGCCATCTGCCACTCCACCTCAGGCTAGTTCTCTGGCCACTCAGGGACACCAGCTCCAGCCAGAGACTGGGGAGAACTGGGGCAGGACCCTCCTCTGGTATCTGAAGATGGAAGCAGGCAACCCCAAGGAGCCAGTCTGTGCTCCCCACCTGGGCAAAGGAGGCCCCAGTGGGCAAGGCCTACAGAATACCCGAAGGCCGGCAGCAAGCTTTGGCTTTGGAGAGGGCGGTGAGGGCAGATACCAGAGGAGGGTCCTGCCCCAGTTCTCCCCAGTCAGCTGGGCACCCCGTCCACATCCCCAAATACCCAGCCTGGGGCTGTCACCAGCATGTCCCATAGAACTGGCTCCTGGGACAAGCAGGACAGAGCCAGCTCCGGAGCTGCAGTAGGGAGGCCCAGGCAGGCCTCTCCCCACAGATGGTTCAGCCTTCCAACAGGTCCAGAGAGAAGGCCATGGGAGGACAGCTGTCCAGGTGGGATGTGGGCAGGAGGGATGGGCACCTGGAGCTCCAGGTCAGCAAGGGAGAGGGCCCCTGGCTTGGCTGGGAGTCTCCAAGGGGCAATGCTAGAGGGTCCAACTCTTGCTGAGCTCAGCCCCACTGCATGGCTTTGGAAGAGGGTGTGGGCATGCCAGGACATCAAAGACTCCAGAGTTCAAAGATGTCAGAGGGCAAAGGTCACAGGCCCCTCTTGCCCTCTGTTTAACCTCAGCCTCTACAAGGGAAAAGGAGCTGAAGGGGAAGACCTGGCCCCTGGGCTCTGCTCCTTCTCCCTGGCCTTCCAGAGCAGGGAGGGGAGGGGTCCCAGTTTGGCCTCCATGCAGCCCTGCCCCCTCCTTTTTTGCAAAAGCAATAGAAAACAAACACTCTCCCTGCCCCCTCCATCCCCCACCTCCCACCGCCCACCCCCAAAATAAACCCAAGATCTCAGCCGGCCAGCCCAGCGCCGCAGGAGGACTGCAGTGGTTTGCAACCCCGAGCGCATGTGAAAAATAAATTCCTTCTTTTATGACAGGAGGGGAAGGGGGGGAGTTGAGAAGGGGAGAGATTTATTATTTTCTCTTCTCATTTTTCTAAGGCTCTTTTGCCTGGGCACCAGGTTCCCTATCCCAGATTTACCCCAGTGGCCACCCCCGGGTCTAGGGCAGAATAGGCTGAGGGAGGAAGAGGAGGAGGAGGAGGAGGAAAGAGAGGAGCAGGAGGAGGAGGGGGCAGGGGTGAAATTCAAGCTGGCTGTTGGCCCAACCACCAACTTAAAACAATAAAGCTAGAGGAAGCCCGTAGGAAAGAGAAACAGGGCGAGGGGGTGGGTGGCCAGGCAGCGGACCGAGAGGCCAGGGTCACCCTCAGGGACCCAGCTCTCCTCCAGGGGAGGGGACTGCTGTGTTCCAGAGACACAGGGAGTTGGGGGCCAGGGGACTCAGCAGGGCAGACAGACATGAAGCCGAGTGAACAGCGTGAGTCTTCCAGCCAGGCAGAGCATCCAGCACCTGCCCCAGAGTGGGGCTCCAAAGCCCATTGAGCCAGGTCCCCTTGGGGTGCTCCAGGTGACCCAGACCTTGGGTTCCATGGACTAGGGTCCCTGCATTGGTCCAGAGGGTGCCCCTGAGAACTGGGGCTGGGAGGGGCTATGAAAGCAATAAAATGGTTCCCCATGGGCTCCAGCCATGCACGCTGCCTCCCTTCCAGGCCATGCTGCGTCCAGCGCCCCAGAGAAAGGGAGGCAGGGGCCTCACAGCCACCACAGCCACTCCCGGGGCCCACTCAGCCCACCCAGCTTAGAGAGATGGGGGCTACAGAGGCCCTGGGCCCAGGAGCCAGACCACTTCCCTGCCTGGACACCCCACCGTATCATCCAGGCACAGCAGGCACTGGGTCTCGAGGTGTCCTGAATCCAAGAGCAGGGGAACCCAGAGACAGGCCTGGGGGGATGACCCAGGTGGCCGAGGGGCTGCCCAGCATCAGAGCTCGGGGCCCTGAGAGCCGAGGGCCACATGTGGGCACCTCAGGGCCAGGCTCACAGAGTCCACAGAGAGGTCCTGTGGGATGGATGGGAGGAGGGCGACGTGCCCAGAAAGCGGAGCAGGCCAGAGGTGCTGGGGAGCCGAGGCAGAGCAGGGCTGGGGCTGCGTCCACTCTGGGGGCCCTAACAGAACCCTGCAGCTTGGCAGCTCCGACAGCCATCATCCCAGTTACAGAGGAAGTCGGGGTCCAGGTGCCGCAGGCTGGCTACCCACAGGCTCTTTCCTGGCCATCGCCCCGAGTCCTCACATGGCCGACCTCTGCCTGTCAGTCTTGATGGCCTCTTCTTAGGAGGACACATGCAGATGGGACCAGGACCCCCTGAGGGCCTCATCCTAACTTGACCACCTCTGCAGGGACCCCCGCCTCCAGCTGTGGCACTCGAGCATGCTGGAGCGGGGCTTCAACACACCGATTTGGGGGACACATTTCAGCCTGTAGAAGTCCAGTGCCCAAAAGTGTCACCATGGGGAGCAGGCTCCAGCAGGGACACATGAAAGGGACAAGGACATTTACAGATGGCCAGGAAGCCCAGAGACCAGAGTGACAGAAAAAGAAGAGGGCTACAGACTTCTGCTGTTGGCCACCTTCCCATGGGGGAAAGGCCAGCCTGGAGCCCAGGTCGGGGCCTGAGAAGAATGAGCGGGGGAGGGGGACAGGCGGGGGGGCGGGGGTCACAGTGGGAAGACAGGCTACAGCCTGCTCAGCCAGGAGAAGGAGGGAGGGGAGTCGGGGCCCCTCAGTTGGAAGCCACAGTGTGGGAAACGGCCTCGCCAGAGCCGGATGCGAGAGGAGACCCAGGAGAGGAGATGGGGCTGTGGGGCCAGAGCTGCAGGTG